>NC_064564.1:71719408-72037265 GCF_937001465.1 Orcinus orca | reverse complement strand
GGAACTCATGATTTTCTATTTTCTTACCTATTGGTGAGACAGAAGGTGGATCCAGAGATGAACTTTTCTAAGGATATCCTGAGTTGTTTATATTCACTGCTCATGTACAGCATGTCAATATTTACCTGGCGGCTAAGCACCCCCTCCCCATGTGCAGTGCAGAGAAGTGCCAAGATCCTTCAGGTCCTGTGTCCCAGGAGGTGAAGGATTGCCTGAGACAGCAGCACACAGAAGCAGAGAGCTGGTGACTGTTAAAACACACTTCTTGATTTACAGTCACCTGTCAGGTAGGAGAATTTATCCCTGCCGATCAGAGCAGGAAGTACCCTGAGTGTGGGGTGTGAGTGTATGTGTGTGCCTGGGTATATTTTAAGTATCCACATGGGAAATCTCTAAATCAGCAATTATTTCAATAATCTCATACATTCATATGGCACCTTTCTCCATAAATGCTTCCAAAGCAGTTTGCAAATTTTATGTAGCAGGGGAATCATCACTGCTGGAGTAGAAGGAAATAGATGCTTATCGGCTTCCTAATGAGAACTCGGGACTAACTGTACTTTTGTTAAGAAGTACAGAGATCCAAGAATGTGTGTGTTTTTAAATGACATTGTGTTTCTTTAAAATAGTATTCAAATTTCCTCTGAATAATCCATTCAAATTCTTCCTAGCCTTCCAGGCCCACCTCTAGATTCAGCTCTGCAGTTGGTGCTAAATTTCAGTCCCCTAGAGCAAAGTACTCTCACCTTGCTCTGGATATGGCTCTTCCCTCAGTACCCAGAAGAACAGAATTGGGCAGGAGACCTTCGTCACTCTTAACGTTGTACGTTACGCTTTTCTGGCCCATTAGGAGGATGAGCAGTATCTGAGAGGCCAGGTAGCATCTGAAAGGAACTTCAACTCATTCATTCATTCAGTAAATATTCATTGGACTATTATTATGTTCTAGAAACTCTGCTAGGGTGCTGGAGATAAAACTAAGAGCACCAGAGACAGGGCCCCTGACCTGGAGCCAGCAGTTTGGCAGGGGAGGTGGTCATTAGTGAAATAATCACACAGATCATTGTAAACTGAGAATCAAGATAAGTGCTACAAAGGATGGTTCTGAGAGCATAAGCAGGGAACTTCACCGAGACTGGGGAGCCAGGAAGGCTGCCTGAGAAAGTGAAGTTCAAGGCTTCAGCTCAAGGATAAGTAGAGAGAGAGAGAGAGAGAGAGAATAGAGAAACAGAAAGAAGAGGGGGGAAGTGAGGGAGGGGAGGGAGAGGAAGGGAGGGAGGCAAGGAGGGAGAGCAGGAAAGGAGTGTGGATGGTGTGTGTGTATGTGACAGTCTCAGTTTCTTCATTCGTAAAACAGTGGTAGTAAGTTTTACAGTCTAAGTTTGGGGTCCCCAAAAGCAGATCCTGAGATAAGGCCTCATGTGAACATGGTTTATTGGGAAGTGTCCCCAGGGGAAACTGCTAGAGAAGCTGAAGAACGGGAACATGAAGGGAAGGAGGCCAAGCAAGGTTGAGACGAAGCAAAATGCCACGGAGGGGAGAACTGGAGACAAGATAGGTGCCACTGGGAGCTGGGGCACTTGTCCCCCTGCACTGTTTCGTTACCAGTAAAATCCTAGGCACTTCTGCTCTCCGGGCTGGGAAGCAATAGTGGCTCCAGTAGCTCAAGGACTGTCCCCCAACACAGAGCCAGGGTGCTGGCTGCTGGGAGCATAGCACATGGTGATAAGTGTACAGGAATACGGGGAAAGGCTGTGAAGGGATGCGGGCAGAGCACCGGCAGCCTTTCCCACACAGGATACAGGGACAGGTTAAAGGAAGCAACGCATATAAGGAACAGAGCTTAGTGCCTGACACGTAGTAAGTGCTCAGTAAATACTCTCCTTGTAAGTCTTGTTTATTGACTAGGCATTGATGTGGCCTGGAACAGGCTTACTCTGCCCAGTCATCTCTGCCTGCTCCAATCCTGAAGGAAGCACTACCACCCACCACTCCCCGCCAGGTCTCCCGAGACAAACACGTGTATAAATATAGCAGTATATATTTATATTTCCCAGGATTGTCACATTTCGCTGAGCTCATAATAGAACTGAACAAATAGCCCCGTCATCCTCTGTAATATGTCCCATCATTCACTGAGGCCGCATCTCTCCCTGTCCTTCTGGACTCCTGAAAATTTACATGCCTGGCTACTTCTTAACTGAGATCTGTACCAGCCTGATGCAATTCTCAGGGCTGCGTTACCCGGACAAGTTGGTAGAATTTTTATACCAGAGGGACTTCCTAGCTCTGCTTATCTTCCTAAGTGGTACACCGAACAATTGTTTGCTACTTCAAAAAACAGCATTTTAAATAAAAAGGAATGAACTATGGATACACTAACAAGAATGAATCTCAGAACTGTTATCCTGGGTGAAAAAAGCAGATGCAAAAGAATGTGTATGGTATGATTTCGTATGTTGGAAATTCTGTAACAGGCAAAATTAATCTGTGGTGACAGCAAGCCAGTCAGCGATTGCCTGGGGCAGGGCCTGGGGCAGGGGCTGGGGCAGCAGCAGAAAGGCATGAGGAAACTTTTGGGAGTTGAAAATGTCCCAAGTCTTGATTACACCAGTGTATACGTTTGTCAAAACTCACAGAGTGGTATACTTAAAATGGGTGTGGGTGTGTTTTACTGCATGTAAATTATACCTTAGTAAAGTTTATTCAAAATCAAATAGGCGTTTTATTGCCTGACCAGGGGATCAGAAGTAGATCCAAGACCAGTCTCAGGGACCTCCATGTGGCCAGACATGCAGATGCCTTTGTACTGTTCCCCATCCGCCACCCCCCCCCATTTTTTTCTTTTGGCAAGAAGTTGGTCATTATTATTTGCACCAATGGAGGGGAACAATGGCCCAGAGAATCTAAAAAGGGAATAATCCACGAACCATTTACATCTGGTGGCTCTAGAACGTGTTTTGTTGCCTATCTGGTATTTGAATAGAGATGTGTCTGCTTGGCCTCCTGAAAATACAATTCAGGTGAAATAGTGAAGTTCCCTATAAAGACCTGAATTGCTGGAAGCTTGGGAAGCCCTTCACTTTCCCTGCCTGACCTCCCTTCTCCCTTCTCATTCCAAGCAGGAAATGCAGTGTTTCATCTGGGCCCAAACCTTCCTTCGGACAAGTTCTCTCTCAGTGGGTGCCTCAGTGGGTGAGATTTGGTGCCTCTGTGTTAACATGCAGTGTACCTAGAGGGAGCTGAGACACTCAAGCCATTGAAGAGCAGGCTTGAAAAAAGTTTTCTTGCAAACCAAGTGGAATCATCTATTTGCATGCAGATAATTGAGAACAGATTCTATAAAAATTGATTTCTTATATTTAGGATACAGTTTAGCCAGCTCTGGCTCTGCGAAGCCTCTGGCACCGCCCCCCCCTCCCAGCCCTGCCACTCCCAAGGCTGGGTTCGCAGCCCCTGCTATTTGCACCGCACCTCCCACCTCCAGCACCCTGGACTTTGTCCTTCATGGCACTCACCACGTGGAGGGCAAATGCCTGTTTACTAATCTGTGTCCTGGACCCGACTGAAAGCTCTTTGAAAGCAGGGTCTGCTGAGGTCACCAGTGTATCCCCAGCTGCTACAACAGTGGCAGGCTCATAGTAGGTGCTTAATAAATAGTTGATGAGTTGTTATGATTCTGAACACATCACAACAGAGTTTATTTAAGGCTTTCAAAATCAACTGCACAGACAGGAAAACTCTGGTGCTTCCAAAAAGAACTCCACCCAGACAGAGCTCCAGCAGGAAATACCAAAAAGTCAGTATCTAGCACAGAAATCACTGTGTGTGTTTCAGGGCAAACTCTTGTGATCTGATCTCTGAGAGGCTGTGGAACAGTCTGGAAAATCCAAAGCTTTAGGAACTCTACATAAGAATTCTCCTCCAGGGCTTCCCTGGTGGCGCAGTGGTTGAGAATCTGCCTGCCAGTGCAGGGGACACTGGTTCAAGCCCTGGTCTGGGAAGATCCCACATGCCGCGGAGCAACTGGGCCCGTGAGCCACAACTACTGAGCCTGCGCATCTGGAGCCTGTGCTCCGCAACGAGAGGCCATGACAATGAGAGGCCCGCGCACCGCGATGAAGAGTGACCCCCCGCTCGCCGCAACTAGAGAAAGCCCTCGCACAGAAACGAAGACCCAGCACAGCCAAAAATTAAAAAAAAAAAAGCTCCTCCAAAGCAAGTGACAGTCCCTAAGTGGGGGTGGAGGGAAGAGAGGAGAGGCTCCCAGGAGAACACCCTGCGACTCTAGAGAAGCCCTGAACTTGGAGCCAGTGGACCAGACTGGGCACCGAGACTCTTAGAACCTCTGTAAATGACAGTAATGACACCTCCCACAGAGTTTCATCTGTAAGTCCTTAAGGATGATACACATTTTAGCTGCCTGTATTATCAGGAAAAACAACAAAGTACACCTAGGACTTTAAAATCGACAGAACAAGAAGAGGAAGAATGAGGAAATTCTAAATAAAAGTCATAAGTTACTCCTCATTTTTCAAACATTGACTTGCAAGATATAAACCACCCCAGTCCTTTTTTTCTTCCCCATGGCCTCCTGGGTGCTCACCTTGGGCTCATTCATTCCACATGAGTGAGGAGAGAGCCCGGAGAGCTTAAATTTACTCAGTGCTGCTCCATATTATCCACGTTAGAATGGGGAAAGGAACAGTGAAAATGAGCATTTGAGAGTATCTGAATGCCAACTTGCCATAAATTCACCTTGGTGGGCACCTAGGTCTCAACATACAAAGAGTTAAATTTGTTCATTGATTGATGGTGCCTCTTTCACTAAAATGCTTAGTTAAGAAGCGACTTCATGAACTTACCAGAGTACCGTGACTTAGACCCATCAGATAACTTACCTTGAATTTAGATAATGAATCATGCCAACATTTGGGGGAAACCAAAAGAATTGCAGAACATCAACAATCAGGTCAACTCCTAGTGAAAGTCCAACTGGTGCATGTCGTGATATCACCAGTCATCCATTCATTAAATCATTCGTCCAACAAAGGAAAAGATCTTCGAGTCTGGTCTAATACTGGCTCTGCCTTTTATTAGTGATAGAACCTTCATCAAATTGGGTGTCCCTTCCTTTGTAGATTACAGGTCACAATTCCTACCTTGGAGATTTGCCATGAACATTAAATGAGTAGTTTTAATTAGTAATAATAGCAGCAATAGCTATGGCTCAGAGCATAATATGTGCACCAGGAACCTAGAGCCATTTTGCTTCTCCCACTTTAAGAATATTCTTTCCAGCCTTAAGACCTAGACTCCTGTATCTGGGAAACAGTCAGTTTGCCACTGGTAGACAGTAAAAGAAATTTTATACAAAGCAAGCTCTGCAAAGTGCTGTGTTTCTAGTAAGACAGTCACAGTTCCATCAGACTAAGCCATCTGAATGTTTTTGGAGAAAGAGAAAGCTTGAATGATTAGGAACTGGAAAACAGAAAGCACAAAGGATCAAGGTAAATACATAAGAAACGCAGTTTAAGCATCTCAAATCAGATCTTTCTAGCACAGAGTTGTGATGAGCACAAAAGCTTCTCTAAGGTCTTCCCTGGTGGCGCAGTGGTTGAGAGTCCGCCTGCCGATGCGGGGGACGCGGGTTCATGCCCCGGTCCGGGAAGATCCCACATGCCGTGGAGCGGCTGGGCCCGTGAGCCATGGCCGCTGGGCCTGCGCGTCCGGAGCCTGTGCTCCTCAACGGGAGAGGCCACAACAATGAGAGGCCCGCGTACCGCAAAAAAAAAAAAAAGTTCTCAAAGTATGTCCCTGCCTAAGCACAATTCAAGTGCAATGTTTTGTAAGTAATGTGTGCTGCCAGTACATGCAGTAAATATTCATCATGCTTCTGTGGCATAAGCAAGGTGAGAGAACCAAACATGAATTACATGGGGCCCTCCCCTGAAGGAATCTGACGGTAGATGCTTGTTGACTAAAAAAGGAAGTTTTATATTTCACTTCTAGTTTATCAAATTCCATAGCACTTTACCTGTCCCACTCTTAGGGAGCAGTTTCTCCTGAGCCTATAGCTGACCTCCCTTGCCAGAGACAGCAAGCAATTGGGATGGGACCATGGCTGGTCCACCACTGTGTCCCTCACAGTAGGCAAAAGACTGCCAAACACACACACACAGCATATTTTCTCCTCTCTCTCCCTCCCCCACACTTTCTCTCTCCCGCCCCGCTCCCTCCCTCCCGCCACCCCCCCACCACTGTACTAAGTCTGTTTACAACTGTCACACCTATAAAGGCCTTTCTTTTGAAGGGTGCAAAACTGACCGTTTCTTATATCATTCTTGCACTGATTGATGAGATGGGCAGTGCATTCAGTTGGAATGTCTGAACCCCTGTCGTTTGCCAATTGTATAACACATAGCTCTCCAGTGAATGAGGACTGTCATATTTCCTATTTCTTTAAACCTCACCACCTTCTCCCTCCAATCATATCTTCCTCTGGCTACCTATAAATCACTGGCTATTTGGAGCTAAAGGAGCCAGTACAGCACAGCCTCCACCATACTTACTATGCAGTGAAATTCAGGTAGTGAAGCAGGAGGGTGATGCTCCAGGTCATACAGCCAGTGATGTGGTCAGGAAAAGGACCTGGCTCCTTAACTTCTTGTCTTCCATATACTCCCTTTCCAAGGAAATTAAATCCCAATTTGGGAGAGAGGCTTGATTCAGAGAGCTAACCTGGAGGGCAGCAGAAATATGGAAACAGTCCCTTCCTTACCTTTGTTGACTTTGAATTTTAAAGGCTATTGGGGAAGAGTTGTTCTATTATATGTAGCAAATGTATGTGTACACAGATATTTCTTTGTGCATATGTATGTTCACCTGTAGTGTTAAATCCTAAGATATATGTGTATATATAGCATTATTGTATATTATTATATATAGCATTATTGCATATATATGTCAGATTCAGACATGGCCCATTCAGCTATTGAGATTGGCTCCAGAAGATTTTTATTTGCATGTAGAACCAAGATGCCTTATTGGAAAAATTTAACCTAATGAAACATGAGTCTCAGAGTATCTGCTTTGTTGTTTGTTTGCCTTAAAGAAGGATGCCTAGAGGGCTATTCCTTGGAGTGCTTTTGCCCATTCTTCCTGCTCTGTGTTCCTACAGTTCCCCCCTCTCTTTGATGATGTTATCATATGGTGGATGCTGGGGGAAAAATGTCTGCAGCAGCTGCATCAAAACAGCAACAGTGGAGTGTTACAGCTCATGTAGGGGAGGGAGTGACAACTATAGGAATGTGCTATAGCAGTCTTGGATGCAGGCACGCAAAGAAAGAAACTGGGATTTGTTCCATGCAAACTGGTTAAAGACTGAACCAAAGAAACATTGTCTGCTTGTCCCTGGTCCTTTCAACCACATCAGCACCCCTACACCCAAATACTAGACCTCAGCTGTTGTTATTTGAGGGAATCCCTTCCTCACCCAAGTTCGGAACCAATCAAGAAAAAGAGGAGTTAGGGAGATGGAGATGAAAATACCATCTTTATTGCTTGCTATAGGCTGACTGTGTGCCCCCCAAATTCACATGTTGAAACCCTAATCCCCAATGTGATGGTATTTGAAGACGGGGCCTTATGAGGGTGGGATATAAGATGGGATTAGTGTCCTTATAAGAAGAGACATGGTAGAGCTTGCTTCCTCTCTCTGCCCTATGCCATGTGAGGACACAGAGAAAGGACAGCCACCTGCAAACCAGGAAGAGGGCCCTCACCAGAACCTGACCATGATCTTGGACCTTCCCAGCCGCCAGAACTGTGAGAAATAAATGTTGATATTTATGTCTATGATAATTGGTTATAGCAGCCAAAACTAAGACATTACTCAGAAAGGCTGGGTGGGAAGATGTGTCTGGGGTGTGCAGTAATAATGAGCTTTCTAATGCTGAATCCCAGAATTAGGCAGACTTAACTCACCCAGTCATAGGCAGCACTGAGTGATTACAAACCCCAACCGAGGCGAAGGCTGATCTATGTAGACGATGCAGCAGCAGAGCAGAATGGGGGCTGCCTGCCGACCGGCCAGTCCCAAGGATAGGGAGAAACTGAGCCACAGGACTCAATTCGCTGTCTCAAGCTCATCATTCTCTTACGTCACCTAGCCTCTCCTGGGAGGGATGAGTAAAAGGGTATGGAAAGGCCAGGAATGTTGCCGTAATAAAAGGCCGTCCACATGGAAGGAACATCATGAGTAGGGAGTAAGCATTCCCCAGCATGAGCCAAGACACAAGCCAGGCTTCAGGTGACAGTGGAGGTCCCCAAGAATGGCTCAGAAATGGTGCTCTTCTTCCAGAGTCGTCTTCTGTCCTAACTTTCTAGTTTCACTTTGTTTACAGCCCCTTGGGCCACTCCTCTGGATTTTGAGTCATGGCGCTCTTGCATGAGGGAAAGGAGTAACAATGAAACCTGGGGGTTTTGTTTTTGTTTTTGTTTTTCTCTTCAGTGACTTGGCTGGAGTGGCACTTCCCGAGGATAGAGGATGGGCTGGCAGGTCAGATTGGTGGTTGGTAAACAGTGCCTCTGCCTGATAACCTTTTCCCCCTCTTCCCAAAAAGGATGCAGAACATAAGCAAAATTACCCTAAAGTCATAGCCTTGCTTTATTTTACTGCCCAGAGCTAGAAAGGAATCAAATGAGTCGACCTAAGAGCAGACTTTTGGATTTACAAAACTCGTTAGTTCCCAGTAAGATTTACTCATGTGTTCATTCAGCATTTTGGTTGAGCACCTAAAAGGTATGAGGCACCAGGTACGGGGGACACAGGCACAGTCCAAGCCCTAATGAGACATATCAATCCATTAGTCAAATAAGAATTTAGGAGCATTTATTATGCACCCCATTGTGCCAGACATTCAGCAAACCCCTGAGATTTGCCCCCGCCGACCTGCTGAATGCAGCAGTGGAAAGCGCTTACATGAAGTGTCCAAAAGTACGGTTTCCTTTGGGGAGAGATTTCTTCACATTGCCTGAGAGTGGTGGAGGGTTTAGAAAAACAGAGTAAATGGCTGATTCAGTTAACTAAAATTAAATGTCTCTCTTGGAAGACTGCACAACTTCTGAAGAAGGGCTAGTGAGCATTACTCTTGGGTAGGTAAAACCATTCTAAAAAATAATACGTGGTGGCTTTAAAAACGTTAAAGGGTTGAGAGTCTGCATCCCACCCTTGACGGAGGTGTGACTGCTGACCTGACCATGGCTCTTAGAGAGATGGATTTGTACATTTTTAGACACCATAGATATCTTTCTGTCTGGGTTTCTTCTGAGCATTGTACATTTGGTAAAATTTTAAAACAACACAGCAGGTAAAAGAATAAAGGCCTTTCTTTCCTTTAGTCTCAGTTTAACTGTGTATGAAGGGCAGAGAGCCAAAAAGTTCATGTCCAGAAACTCAGGTGCTATTTATACCTTTCTAATAAGCAAAACTTTTGAGGCCATTTACTCATTCATTAATTTTGTTATTACAAAACCTAACATGAAGATAGGCACATAGTAGGTGTCCAGTGAGGGCTTATTGAATGAATGAATGTCCAGAGATCAAGCCACAGTCTGTCCAGGTTTCCACAAGCACAGAGTGACTTTGGGACTGGCCAGCGGTAACTAGCATGTTTATACCCCACCAGAGACTAGAAGCAGAGAAGTTCTTACATGCTGACCCCTGAAAGGAAAACAGGAAGTAGAGAAATAGGGTGGACTCATTCAGAAAGACTGCTGAACCCAAGAAGTAGAGCACTAGAACACTTGAGAGATGAGAGGACTGGGGGATTTATAGACCCAATCTTACCAGCCATTGCTTGAGCGCTGTTAGGGGACAAGAGCGTGTCTTCTGGGGCCCAGATTCCTGATTCCTCAGAAACTGTGAGATAATAAACGTTTGTGGCTTTCATCCACTAAACTTTGGTGGAATTTGTTACGTGACATGGGTAACTGATACAGTTGTGATAGCATTGGAAATCCACTACAAGGTACAAATTATTTTTGAGCCTAAGATATTGTATTTCTTTAAAATGAGCTTTATTACACAAGCTGCAGCTACTCTCCTGACCCACGTTTATATAAGTGCCCCAAAGCATAACATTCTGTTATTTCACATCTCCCCACCCCATCATGAATATTCAGACAAGGTCCCTGACTTCCTGTAAGTAAAAAACCAGCAGCTTCCCAGTGGGGAGTAATCCCTTCCTTTTCTGCCTCCACCAACCCTAGTGTGGAGCAACCACTGATGATGGCTGTGACCGGTGCAGCAGCTGATCACAATCTCACAGAATCGTATCATCAAAGAATCATAAGATTAGGAAGAGCCCCAATGAGATTTCTTTACTCTAAATTTAATAAAGGTAAAAATTATATGCCCAATTAGAGAGGAAATCCTTAATACCTTTTCCCTCCCCTACCAAAGAAAGCTAACAGGGCCAAGAGCCCACTGAGTTCTTTCACTTTTAACTTTGCATAATGGATGTTCAACGTAGAGAAGTAGAGAGAATAATACAGTAAACCCAGAACTCTTGCATCCATCTTTCATCTTCAACAATTATCAACTCAAGGCCAACTGCATTTCATCGCTTGCCTCCCTTCCTTCACCATACACTTAACCCTCACCCTGACCCTTTGGGTTATTTTAAAACAAATTGCAGACATCGTATCATTTCATTTGTATACACTTCAATACATATCTCCAAAAGATGAGAAGTTGAGAACTCTTTGTTTAACATAATCATGATACCATTCTCATGCCTAAAATTTTTTTTAAAGAATTCCTTAATGTCATCAAGTATCCAGTCACTGTCTTATTTCCTCCAATCGTCTCATGTTTTGTTTTACACTTGGTTTGTCCAAATGAGGATCCACACAGGGTCTACACACGGCGTTTGGTTGATATGTCTCCTAAATCTGTTCATTCTTCCTCCGTCTGTCACTACTCCCCACCTGCCACACCCTGCACTAGTGGTGCATTTTGAGGCAGTCTTTCTAACCTTAGTGAACATTCTATTTTCGGATTTCCACTAGTGACTCATCTCTCCTGATCCACAAATAACAGCACACTGGACCCCCTTCTTTAAGGTATAACTTTAAGAGGTATGCTTGAATTTGGGTCCATTTTAAACCATCAAAATTTATCAAGGAGAGGTAGTCTGATTACACATCGTACTGGAGGAGATAGAAGTCAATTTCACACTACAGTTGATGTAACACTTTTTAAAAATGCTACTATTGGGAGATATTTCACAAAACTCAATAAATATTTTGGTCCATTGATGCTGCCCTTGCCATAACTTGTAAATAATATATATGAAATGAGAAAGTATTTCAACAGCAGTACACATCACTTACATCAGGTGGCCTTCCTTCTAAACCTCCTTAAGATTTTTCTTATTTTCTCTGAAGTGGGATAAAACGAATAGCTTCACAGGAAAAATCTCACTGAGGCCTCTTCCCAAGTTTTTCCCAAGTGGAGACGCATCTGTGGAGAGTTGGTGTGAAGTGAAAACACAGGGAGTAACTGATATCTGTGAGTTTATTTGGGACATCATGATGCTATTAACTGCAGGGTTTTGACAGGAATGCTGTGAAATCTCCTCCCAAGCCTGGTGTCGCTTAGGACCCAGGAGGAAACACATTCTCAGGGCCTGTTTACTCTTCAAACCCATCACCCTGGGCTCGCATTTCACCCCTGCACTTAACACCTGACCAGACAGAGCTGGGCACTGCAAACTTGGAGGTGTGAGCCTCATTATGGCTTTTCCTACGGTGCATGCCTGGGATTTGTCCAGCCTTGGAACAGGCAAGAGTTCAAAGCAGATGGCACCTTTTCATGACTTGAGTCAATTAACAAGTCATTCCAAGCCAGCCTGGAAGGCCTGGTTGCCAGAAGGGCCCTGGAGCAACAGCTGGAATAAAACTAATAAAAACAACTACAGAGCAATTTGTGAAAATGTCCAGGCCAGCACAAACACACTGACCCTCGTAAACCTTGACATGAACTTGGAGAGGATGGCCCAGCCTGCCTTCAGGATGGCAGAGGGGGTAGGGGCTGCTTGCCTTCTTGCCAATTCTGGGGTCTTTCCAAATCTTCCTAATGCCTCTTGCTCCACTGCCTGCCCCTCTCCTGATCTGGCTTGCTCCAGTGGACCAAAGATCTGCGCCGTCCACCCTTTCCCTCTAGGTAGACCCTCTCTCCATACAAAACTCCCTCTGCGATGAATGAAAGTGTCGGATGTATCAGCGGTGGCTGGAGCCGGTAATTCTAAGAGCCTGTTAAAAAACAAAACAAAACAAAACAACAGCTCCTCAAGCCTATAAAGACACTCAGGACCTAAATAAGTAAATGTTAGGATTCCAGACTTCTTTTCTTTTCTCCTCCCTCCCTTTAAATGGTTTGGTACTCACCACTGTTTACACAGAAGCAAATGCCTCTCTCAAGATAAATGGACTTTCTGTAAACTCACAGCTGTATCAGCTACAAAAAGTTACAGAGGTGATTAATTGATCAAGACCACAGCTTAGCTTACACAGACACAGGGCAACAGGCAGTCCAGATCACAATTTTGCAACTACTGTAGGTATTGAACCAAATAACTGTCTCAGGACCCCTGAAGTCAGACTAAGGTGAAGAAAAATTAACCTGTATTGGAAAAGGGAAAATAAGATTTGCTTTTATGTCATATTAATTTGCAAATGTGTGTTTTTTTTAAAGTACTTTCATGAGGAGAGTGGTTCTCTTTGCAGGGGAGGGTGGTAGGTGGCAGGACAAGAGGACATGAAAGGGGCTGCTGGGGTGCTGGCAGTGTTGCCCAGCATGATGGCCGCATCAAAATTTGCTTTGTGAGCAGTCACAGAGTTTTCATTCCTATTTTGTATGCTTCTTAGTATGTGAGAGTGCTTCACAATTATTTATGTATTTTGTTTTCAAGATTAATAGACAGTCCATATAATGCACAGTCCCTAAAACCAGTTTACAAAAGTTTTTTTTTTTTTTTTTTTGCGGTACGTGGGCCTCTCACTGTTGTGGCCTCTCCCGTTGCGGAGCACAGGCTCCGGACGCGCAGGCTCAGCGGCCATGGCTCACGGGCCCAGCCGCTCCATGGCATGTGGGATCTTCCCGGACCGGGGCACGAACCCGTGTGCCCTGCATCGGCAGGCGGACTCTCAACCACTGCGCCACCAGGGAAGCCCCAAAAGTTTATTTTTAAGTACTTTCTTCTTATGGGCGCCTCTAAGAACTCCCTGTACCGTAAACTGTGTCCCTCGACTGCCTGCTTCTGAGTTATATGAGATGATTGTTATAAAAGCAGAAAGTGGGATCCCACCCAGCCCAACAGATACAGACTTAGGGGAGGGAAGGAAGGGAGAGAAGTGGTTTCTCCAGAACCCATTATCCAAGCCAGAAAACCAAGAACGAGCCTTTGTGCATCTCTCTCATGCACCGCCCACATCCAGACAGCTACCAGATCCATTCTGTGGCCCAGGACAAAATTGACGCAGCCTCTCTACTGCTGCCTTTCTTCCCTGACCTCCTAATACGTGTTCAATTTCTGTTCTTGCCCTCCACCCCCTCATCCTCTGTACTGCTTCCAGAACAATATTTCTGAAACACAAACATGACTATGATAAGAGACCCCCTTTGCTAAAGTCCCCCTCCACACACACAGCCCAGCTCCTTAGCTGGGTCTACAGCTGTACCTCTCCACCCTCCTCTTTCCCGAGTGTACCTAGGGCCCCCGCACCTCCAACCTGCTCCCTGTACCTTCTTGCCTTTGCTAATTTTGTCTCCTCTGCCTAGAAGGCTGTCCACTCCCTTCTCCAAGCAAAGTCCTACTCAGATGTCACCTTATCTGCCTTCATTTCCTGCTGCCTGAGACCCTGTAAGCTCCTCCCTTGCCATGGCTTCACCACTAGAATGATATGTTGTGTCTGTTCTTATGGAGAACTTCTCTACAAGGTTATAAACACCTAAAGAAAGGGACCTTGCCTTGTTTCTCTTTGAATTCCTGAATCCTGGCACAGTTTGAGATACATAGTAGGTGCTCAACAAATGTTTTCTCCATTGAATTTAATTGGCTGTAACAAAAACCCTATAAAACCTAGCACTTGCCTCCTCAGCCTTGGGCTCTCTTACCTAAACTGTTCTCTTTTGGTTCCTTTCCTCTCTTTTGGTTCCTTTCCAGTCAGGGTGAACACTTGATCATTTCTGGCCTACCAAGATGCTTCTCCTAATGCAAGTCTCTCTCTACTAAGCCTCCTCTCATTGGCCAAGCTTGGGCCTGAGCAGCTAACACTGGTGCCAGCAACTATAACCATTACATGCTTTTCCTGCCAAGAGCAGCCATGACCCAGGGGTAAGATGAGCATGGTCACTGGAAAGCATTCAGTCTTTGCCAGTTGATGGAACCTTCTCTGGTCACCTTCTGAATCAGCAAGCAGCAGATAGAATTACCCTCACCTGAGGCAGAGGTGTGTGGCAGGATACTTACCTTCCTCCAGACCAAACCACCTTTTCTTCCAAATGCCTTTGCAGTCTAGGCTTCTGCCTCCCTTCCCTGGAACTTGCCTTCTTGGAGGTTGATTTTCCAGCCTAAGGTGGCAGAAAGCCATCTTAGAATGCTTTGAGTTCTGTGGGCAATTGCACTGACTCAGAGGCTGAGCACAGCTTTCATTCAGCTGCTCGGGGACACCCAGGACTTGAAAACAGTGGGACAAGCACTGGGTCCACAAAGCATTATATTAAAAGATTAGGATACTGGGCAACATTTAGAATTAGCATGTTCACGTCGAAAAGGACATTAGGTAAATCTCAAAATGTCGTAGGAGCAACTTATAGATCAACAAGTCCATGGTCTCATTTTACATATAGGAAACTGAGGCACAGAGAGGGGGAATGGCTTGCCCATATCACACAGCCAGTCAACGCTGAGCCTCACTCCATTTGGGCTCTTTTCAGCATCCTTCCATACTTAAGTTGGAGGACTTACTGGCAAAAACAGACTCCAGGATTTTCCACACCTCTGCCCAGTCCATCTTTTCATCTGCTCAGTTGCTTTTAAATGGGTTGCATTTCTGATCCCCTGCTTATTTATTTACAGTGCACATTGACCCCCAGCAGCTGCAGACCATGTCCCCTCTCCTGTGCACTTGGAGGGCTTCCACTTAAGCCATGGTTTCTAAACCTGCACCAGACTACCTGGAGTGATTTTTTAAATATAGAATTCTGGTCCTCATATTGGTATTTTCCATTTCAGTAGGATGGGCTCAAGAATCTGTTTTGTTTGTTTGTTTTTAAACTCGTTCACTAATTCCCCTGTAAGGCAAAATTTCAGGGCCACCCTGACAGCTGCCCTTTCTAGGTCCTTTCCAACCTGGAGGTTCTGTGCTTAAATGTTGTATGGAATCCCTTACCTCTGATTTACTGGCAATCCGTCATTCCTAATTTTAAAAAAGAAAGATACAATCAGAAGTATGGGTTCATTGTCCAGACTTCTAGCAAGAAAATGAGCATCCAGAGAGAATGAAAGTCACTCAAGGTCACCAACAGACTGCCTGCCTCCGTAGGAGAGCCCAGCAGCTTTAACTCACTGACCACGAGGTGATGCTGTCCTATAGAATAAGCAGCAAAAAGGAGACCTGTGACACTGGATGACTCAGCCATTGCCCTGCAAGGTGAAAGTCAATTAATGTCTGTGCACCATTTCTTCATCCATGACATGAGAGTGGTAATGCTTGCCTCTATTTCAGGTGACAGAGATGCTTATAAAACACCAAAAGGATAAAAGTGTTAAGGGAAGACAGACTGTCTTTTTAAAATAACTCACATGCTATTCCCTCTTAAGTGGCTGTGTTGAGTAAAATTTCCATTAGATCCAGCATGGAAATATGAACTATGAGAATACTGACATCTTAAACCACTGTTCATAGAACTTGGGCTGCATGGGTGGCCTACTTGTGGCTACTTCAATTTATAATTTATTGAAATCAGCCTAACACCAAGATAAAATTTTATCTGGTCAGTTGATTCTTTTAGTCTCCAGTCAAATCCAAAACCCCATTATAGATCTTGCAGTATGGAAGGTGCCTCCAAGGCAAAAGTCATAAACCTTTCAACTGCAAACACTAGACTCAAGGAGCTAGAAGCTAAGAGCTGACTGAAGACCACTGCTTACTGATCCAAAGAAGATTGCTATAATCATTGTAGATCCCTGGGAGAACCTCTGTATTAGCCTTCTACTCCATCTTTGTCCCAACTCTCACTAATCTAATGAACTGAAGGGAAACACTTAGGCCTGATCAGTAGAATGCCTTGGATAGAACTGAAAGCTTAAGAAAGCCTTGAGGGACTTCCCTAGCGGTCCAGGGGTTAAGACTGTGCTTCCGTTGCAGAGGGCATAGGTTCAATCCCTGGTCGGGGAACTAAGATCCCACATGTCACCTGGAGTGGCCAAAATAAAAAAAAGAGAGAAAAGAAAGAAAGCCTTGAATAAAATTTCACTTAGATATATGGAATTACAGTGGCTACTGTCTTGGGGGTTTTAAGACTCTACAATGCTGAAGTTGTTTTGCAATTTATTGTGATCTACTTCTGTCCATGTAATGCTCATACTCAGAGATTCCTATGGTTTTCCCATTGGTTTGTGGATGGGAAACTCTCACCAGTCTTCACATACATGTATTGGGAAATTGCAGAGGGAACAAATGGGCAGAAACACAGAGGAAACAGATCCAAAAAAATGGAGCACCAGGACAGACCAGAGAGAGCAAAGCGGACGCACAGTGAAACAATAAGGTCCTGTGTGGAAACTAGAGAAGCAAATGCAAAAACAGAGAAGGGAGAAGAAGAAAAGGCAAAGAGGGGAGAATAAGATATCTACCTTTCAAGGAATCCACATGCCAGGTAGATGGTAGATGGAGAAGGAGGCAGTTCTCTGTTCCAGATTGTTTTGAGCTGAGGCAGTAGGAGTAGAGATGGGACGTGATAGCAGTTTTGTTGGCTGCAAAGAGAGGAAAGTCATGTCAGCCCGTGTGCTGACCACAGCAACACAGCCCTGGGCCAAGGAAGCTACAGGGAGATCACATGAAGGCCTTCTGGACTGGTGTGCAGAGCAAGTCCTCAGGATGTAAAATCAGACCACCTGCCAAGGTTCTCTGCAGAGCCTACATCTCTGGGAGAAGTCAGGTCTAGGGGAATCACAGGTTGTCCACTTGTCTGAGTCAGCTCGGGCTGCCATAACAAAATACCACTGACTGGGTGGCTTAAAGAACAGACATTTTGGACTTCCCTGGTTGCGCAGTGGTTAAGAATCCGCCTGCCAATGCAGAGAACACAGGTTCGATCCCTGGTCTGGGAAGATCCCACATGCCGTGGAGCAACTGAGCCTGTGCGCCACAACTACTGAGCCTGCGCTCTAGAACCTGCGAACCACAGCTACTGAAGCCCGCGCACCTAGAGCCCATGCTTCGCAGCAAGAGAAGCCACAACAATGAGAAGCCCATGCACTGCAACAAAGATTAGCCCCTGCTCACTGCAACTAGAGAAAGCCTGCGTGCAGCAGCAAAGACCCAACACAGCCAAAAATAAATAAAATTTTTAAAATGGAAAAATAAAAATAAAATCTGTTTAAAAAAAAGAACACACATTTTTTTCCTCACAGTTCTAGAGGCTGGCAAGTCCAAGATCAAGTTGCCCTGCTGGCCAATTTGATTCCTGGTGAGAGCCCTCTTGCTGGTTCACAGATGGCTGCCTTCTCTGTATCCTTAACCTGACAGAGAAATAGATCATCTCTGTTGTTTCTCTTCTTGTAAGGGCACTAATCACATTCGTGAAGGCTCCACTCTCATGACCTAATTACCCCCCCAAGACTCCTAACTCCAAATACCATCACACTTGAGTATAAGCCTTCAACATATGAATTTTGGGGGGACACAAACATTCAGTCCGTAGCACCACTAGTATTTGTTTTTCTCTAATTATGAAAAATGTCACACCATAGGAAAGTATAATATAAGCCATAGTACCCACCACCCAGACTTAATAAATGTTAATACTTTACTGTATTAGCTTTAAATCTTTATTCTAAATGTTACAGCTACACTTGGAAACTTATCTGGACCCTTCTCTGATCCTGTTTCCTGAGAAGTAACCACAATCAGGAAAATCGTGTTTACCCTTTAAATCTATCTTTTTATTTATTTTTTTACTACATATATATGCGTCCATAAACAGTAGCTGGCATTGTTTGAGGGTGTTTTTAAATTTTGCATAAAAGATAGTACATAGGATCCTGAAACTTGCTTTTTAAAATTTAAACATTATGCTTTTGAGATTCATTTATATTGCTACTTACAGGTCTAATTTATTCAGTTAGTTGTTGTATGCTATTCCCTTATCTGAATAGCCCTCAATTTTTTTATTCATTTTTCTTTTAATAGACTTTTGGTTTTCATTTTTTGCTGCTACAACACGGCAATAAAATCCTCGTGAGAGTTTCTCTAGGATATATGCTTGGTGGTAGAGTATATATATCTCCAACTTTCATAGATATTACCAAATTATTCCTGTAACAGTCCTCCCAATTTATGTTCACCAACAGTGTGTGAGGTTTCCTTTTTCTCCACACCCTCACTATAATTGTTGACTTCTAATTTTCGTTGATGGGTATGAGATAATATCTCATTTTCATTTTACTTTGTATTTCTGTGATGACTGGTGAGACTGAGCATCTTCCCCTTCAGGTCAGCATCTTCTATGAATTTCCTGTCTGTATTCTTTTCTTGTTTTCCGTTTTCTTTGGTTAGTAGGTTTTTTCTCAGGTATTTACGGGAGTTCTTTGTGTATTCTGGATGCTAATCCTTTGGGGATTTTTTTTGTTTGTTTTTGGGTTGTTTTTTTTTTTTTTTTTGCTTATCTTTTGTATATTGTGTGTAATGCAAAGTCTTCTCCCAAAATATAATTATATTTTAACTGTTTTTTTGGTGTCTTTTATCACTTAGACTAAGTTTCTTCTTTTTCTTAGTATAGTTAAGTTTATTAATTTTTCATTTATGGTTGTAATTTTTGCTTTGTTTAAGAAATTCTTCCTTATCCTAAATGATAGTCTGCTATAATTCTTTTTAAAGTTTTGCTTTTTATATTTAGAGCTTTAGATATTCTAGAATGTATTTTTTTAGTATGATGGAATGTAGAGATATATTTTAATTCTTTCTCATATAAGATATCCAAATGCCACAGCAGCAACGTTGAATAGTTCATTTTCCCTATTGATTTGTAATGCCCCTTTATCATATATTATGTTTTCATGTATGTTTGTGAGTCTTTAAGGTCTCTCGGTTCTGTTCTATTAGTCTTTTTGCCTAGACTCCACCAGTATCATACTGTTTTGATTAAATAGCTGTATAATAAGTCTTGATATCTGCCAGAGCAAGTCTCCCCCCACCCACCTTCTTTAAGTTTTCAAAATTCTCTTAGCTTGTTCTTGGCCTCTTCATCTTCCAAATTAATATTCAGATCAGCCTGTCAATTTCTATGAACTGCCTCTTTGGGACTGCATTAGTTAAGAGTTGCATTAATTAGGAATTGATCAGAAACTCACAACCACTATGAATGATACAGAATAGGGATTTTTTTTAGGGCTGTGTCTGGTGTTGGACCTGAAGTCAACAAGGCCAGTAGTAGGGAAACAAGAAAAAAAGGACGGAGCAGAGACAAGTAGGAAACCACAAGGGCAAACCTGTGTCTTTCTCTCATTGCCCCCAACCTCCATGATACAGATGATTTTCAGGATAAGCTGGCACCCTTCACCATAGAATTGTCAACAGACTTGGTGCAGCTGCTACCTCATGAGTTGCAACAGGGCCTGGCCCTAGACAGAACTTCAGAGCATAAAAAATTACTACTGCTTTACCTCCACCTTCCAGTCTTCACGCAGACTTTTCCTATGGCTCATCCTAACCTAGGACCATTCAGTGAAGGTAAGTTTGGGTAACAAAGTTCCTGCCTAGCTAAATTGACACTGTTCAAAGCTACCTCAGGGATTTTATTTGGAATGGCTTAAAGTTATAGAATAATTTAGACTAATTGGCATCCTTAAAATATTTAGTCATTCCATCCATGAAACCAGTTTCTCTCTCCTTTTATTCAGATCTTCCTTTATGTCTCTTGACACATTTTATATATTTCTCCAGAACAGTCTTGCGCATATATTGAACCTTAAGTACCTTACAATTTTGTTTGATATTTTGAATGGAATCTTTTAGTGTTACATATCTTAGCTGATTACTAATGATTTATAGGATTTGATTTCTGTAAGTCCGTTGAAAGTATACCTGCTACTTATAGAATTTCACCACTAAGTATCATGTTTCTTATAGATTTTTGGAATGTACTTTATATTAATGTAAAAACTTTTCCTTCTATTCCTAATTTAAGTCTTTTATCATGAACATACTTTAAATTTTAACTAATGTTTTCGTTTCATTTATTAGAATAATTATGAACATTTTCTCCTATATTCTGATTGTGATAGCCAGCCTCCAAGATGCCCCCAGTAATCCTCACCTCCTGGTATTCACACCTTTGTGTAATGCCTTCCGTTAGTGTGGGCTGGACCTAGTGATGTACCTCTAATGGTAATGAGGCAGATGGGATGGTATGTCATTTCTGAAATTAGGTTTAAAGATATTTTTTCTGGTTTTAAGAAACGAAGTAGTCAGTTTTCTGTCTTTTGATGTTCTGTAGAACATTTGTACAGGAGGAATTATCTGTTTCTTAAAGATTTAGTAAAACCTGTTTGTAAAATTATCTGGGTTTAGTGTCATTTAAGTGAAGATTTTTAAAATTACTAAGCCAATATCTTAAATAGTTACTGATAATTCTTCCTGATTCACTTTTTGGTGCATTTTATTTTTCCAGCATATTGTCCATTCCATTTAAGTTTTAAAATACAGTGTCATAACCTAGCTCATATTCATCACCTGTGAATTTTTAAATCTGTGTCTATAGCTATGATCACAATACTGTTTATTTATACATTTCTCTTTTATCCCTTGATTAATCTTGCCAGTAATTTGACTATTTTATTAAACTCTTCAAAAAGTCAGTTTTGGGTTACTTCCCTGGCAGTCCAGTGGTTAAGACTCCACCTTCCAATGCAGGGGACGTGGGTTCAATCCCTGGTCAGGGAACTAAGATCCTACATGCCATGCAGTGTGGCCAAAAAAAAAAAAAAAAAAAAAATCAGTTTTGGGCTTTGTTGAGACTCTATATTGTTTCTTAGTTTTCTGTTTTACTTAATTTCAGTTTTATAATTACTATTTTCTTGATTCTACTTTCTTTGGATTTACTCTGTTATTTTCTCTTTACCTTCTCAAGTACAATATTTATTTTGAGGCTTTCTTCACATCTAATTAAGTGTGAATGCCCCACTTCAAGCAAAAACTTTCTTCACTGCTTCTGCCTGATTTGGACCCAGGGCCTGCTGCTTCAGGCCTACTCACTATTTGTCTTTCTGCTCCATTTCTGATCAACAAATGTTTATCTTGCCTTTGAGCATGGCTATGTAGTTTTACTTTCTCATTTTATTTTTTATCTATCATCGGTATCATTGGAGCAAAGATGCTGATTGGAGGATGAACTTACAATACAATCTTTACAGATTTCTCCAGCTAATTCTTATACCAAGCCTCAAAACACAAAAGCCTTTGTCTACATGGAAGAATTTAACCCTTATGGAAGGGACAGGGATGTTGTTCCAAATGTTGATTCAAAATCTGTGTTTGGAGGCCTGCATCTTTCTTTTTGTGAATATTATTTTATTTTTCCCCATCCCATATGCTCTTTTTAAAAAATTTTTAAAATCAAAGTATAGTTGATTTACAATGTTGTGCTAATTTCTGCTGTATAACAAAGTGATTCGGTTATACATTTACATACATTCTTTTTTTTAGTATTCTTTTCCATTGTGGTTTATCATAGGATATTGAATATAGTTCTCTGTGCTATACGGTAGGACTTTGTTGTTTATCCATCCTATATATAATGGTTTGTATCTGCTAACCCCAGTCCCCCATTGTGTCCCTCCCCCTTGGCAACCACAAGTCTGTTCTCTATGTCTGTGAATCTGTTTCTGTTTTGTAGATAGGTTTGTGTCTTATTTTAGATTCCACATATAAGTGATATCATATGGTATTTGTCTTTCTCTTTCTGACTTTATTTCACTTAGTATGATAATCTCTAGTTGCATCCATGTTGCTGCAAATGGCATTATTTCATTCCTTTTTATGTCTGAGTAGTATTCCATTGTATATATATACCACATATTCTTTATCCATTCATCTGTCGATGGACATTTAGGTTGTTTCCATGTCTTGGCTATTGTGAATAGTGCTGCCATGAACATAGAAGTGCATGTATCTTTTTGAATTAGAGTTTTGTCTGGATATATGCCCAGGAGTGGGATTGCTGGATCATATGGTAGTTCTATTTTTAGTTTTCTGAGGAACCTCATACTGTTTACCATAGTGGCTGCACCAGTTTACATTCCCACCAACAGTGTAGGAGGGTTCCCTTTTCTCCACATCCTCTCCAACATTTTTTATTTGTAGAGTTTTTAATGATTGGAGGCTCACAACTTTCGGTGTTGTCCCACATATTCTCCCTAAATTTGTGTGTGTGGGGAGTGCATTTGTTTAGCCTTGCCAGTAATTGTGTTCCTGATCAACATCAGAAGCGATAGTGGCCATCACAGGGTTTACCCCAGCTGCCCGACTGCTTAACGATCCCTTTGTTTGGTAGAGAGATCCTCCCTGAGGTTTCCAGTCAAAGAAAGAGTTTACATACTGTTGGTAAGTAAACACATGTTTAAATTATTAAAACGAAACTCCAAAGATCAATTTACCCTTGAACTCATAAGGATATGCACCCTAATTAGGAGTATGTGGTCATGTGGCAGTGATGGCGGTGGGAACTACACATAAAGCCACTGAATAAGTACTATACAACCAGTCTCTCTGGGGGGACAATTTTACCATTACATTTGGGTAAGAAAAAAAAACTTTTATATTTTTATATTAAAATACATATAGATATGTAGCATCAATACAAAGTTCCTGAGTCGTTGTAATAAAACACCAGTCTTCAAAGAAATGACAAGAAATTGCTGTTTTTCTTTGTGGCAAGCCCTTAGAATCTCAGTGGTTCACTCTTCTGGCCTATTAGGATATTTTGGTAGAAAAGTTGGAGAAGAATCATCATAAATGAATGAAGTAAAATATAAGGTGGAATGAACCCTCCATTCCTTACTCATTCATTCACCCCAGATTCCTGTTTTCCCAACTTTGTAACCAAGGAGGCCAGGACTTAAGGTAAGAGTCAGTGGTTAGGATGTTTAAAGCCTGAGAGTTTAGTCTTCTTTACTTCAAATATTTCTAGTTAATTCTAAAACAGACACAAAAACCTGTGTGCATAGCAGTAAGGACACCCCATAGTTAAATATTCTACCCCAAAGTATACCAGCCAGCAGTTGTTTCCTTCCTTTCTTTCATTCACACCAAAAAATTATTTTGCCCTGTCCCAGGTCTTTATAGTCTCCCTGTGAGCACCATATTTTCCAAAGTATGAAACACATGATCTGACAATAGAACAAAATATTTGAAATTAGTACTATCCTAGAAAATATTTGATTCATTGGAATTATACTACTGAAAAAGGCTGATGATTGAACAGTATACAGCTTTCCACAAAATGACAAGATGGAAGAATGAAGTCTCAAATGAGATCATCTTGTCACTACACCTAACATGTCCTAAATGGTCAATAAATGGTGTCTGGAATTCTCCATGTTCCTCTGGGCATACCTTCACCTCCTCCACCATCGTCTGCTCCCCAGTCTTCTCAGGCTTCTCTCATACAACAAGGGTTCCTACTGACAGAGAACCTTACAGTTATTCGTTTATTGATTCAACTTCCATGTTTTCTTTTACATATTAACAACTTTTCACCATCCCAGCCTTTGAAAAGTTATACCACTTTATTATTTTTCCTTTTTTAAATGTATTTTTTATACAGCAGGCTCTCATTAGTTATCTATTTTATATATATTAGTTTATATATGTCCATCCCAGTCTCCCAATTCATCCCACCACCATCCCCCGCCATTTTACCCCTTGGTGTCCATACGTTTGTTCTGTATATCTGTGTCCCTATTTCTGCCTTGCAAACCAGTTCATCTGTACCATTTTTCTAGATTCCACATATATGCATTAATATATGATATTTGTTTTTCTCTTTCTGACTTACTTCACTCTGTATGACAGTCTCGAGGTCCATCCACGTCTCTACAAATGGCCCAGTTTCGTTCCTTTTTATGGCTGAGTAATATTCCATTGTATATATGTACCATATCTTCTTTATCCATTCATCTGTCAGTGGGCATTTAGGTTGCTTCCATGACCTGGCTATTGTAAATAGTGCTGCAGTGAACATTGGAGTGCATGTGTCTTTTTGAATTATGGTTTTCTCTGGGTATATGCCCAGCCATGGGATTGCTGGGTCATACCACTTTATTTTTGATATAACAACTTTTTCACTCAAAACCTTACTAAATAAATAATGAACAAGAAGTAATATTTCTTCACTGGGGTTTCAAGCAAAAAACCCACTCACCAATTTTCTTGACACAGGTTTATTGTAGGGAATATTATTTGGAACCAATTTAAATTGTGAGCCATGTTTATATAAACTCCAAACATTTTGTTTTGTGTACATGGGCCCAATGAGAGGACTGAAGAGGTCGCAGCATCTATGACTCTTTGACTTGTTGAGTGCATGCACTATTTCCATATATTTCGAAGCACTCTCATGTTTAACTTTTATTTTGCCATAGAGGTATTTTTCTATGCTATAATTTTATTTTTAACCCCGTGTAAGTGCAAAAGTCTCCAAAGTGTTGAAAAATTGAACAAGAAAGAAGATAAAGAAGTACAGTAAGCCTTTAATACATTGTTTTATGTATAAACTGTATTGATTTAGCTTTCAAATTGCTGTTTATTACTTAAGTAAATTTATTTTCATTGTTCAACTGATACATTTTTCTTTATCTGTAAAGTTGTTTGGTATCTTGGGATGGGATACAACACAATTTTTCCCGTTAAAATGAATAGAGATTTTTTTTCATGTAATAGCTTTTCACATAGTAGCAGAATTTTCAGTACAAATTAAAGTCATTGAGTGAGAGATGGGTATACCCTGTTCAGGGCACCCTATAAGGCATTGGAAATCCAAAGATGAATTGAACAGAGATCCTGCTTCAAACTCATAATCTGATAAAGGACACTGGTGAGTCAACAGACAACTTGGAAAGCAATGAGAGAGTGCTACACTGGAGATTCAAGGAGAAAGTTTAGGTCAGCCAGAGGTAGGAGGATGAACTCTAGGAGGGCATATGAATTTGAGGTAGGAGATAGTTCAGGGCTTTTACTTAGCCCTCTCTCCTTCAGCAAAACAAAAGTACTTGTATCGTATTCCTTTAGAACTTTAAGTTAACTAGGTTGTTCATCTGTAATAAAGTAATTTAAGGTGAGGAGTTAGTGGCTAATAATTAGCCAGCTGTCTACTAGGCTTGTCCACTGGACTGTCCCGCAGACACTGCAAAGTCAGCTCCCCCAAAACCTAATTCTTTATCCTCACCTACAAATCTGCTTTCCACAGTTGTTGAATCCGTTAACCTAGGAGACATCCTTACCCTCTCCTTTGCCCTTCTCCACCAAACCTGATTCCCAAGTCTCGTCAGTTTTTCATCCTAACTGTATCCAGAATCTGCTTACTTCTCTCCATTCCTTTGCCACGGTCCTATTCCACGCTACTTCCATCTGTTCCCTGGACTCTCATTTCCGTTCCTCTAATCTTGGCTCCTTTTGATTCATTCTTTAAACTGCAGGCAGAGTGGTATTTCTAAAATACAAGTCTATGTCTCTTTCCTGGATAGAGACCTGAATGGCTTGCCATTGCCCTTAGGATAAAAGCCATATGGGTATTCACAGCCATTTAAGATCTGACCCATGCCGTCCTTCCCAGCCTCACCTCTCTTCACCCCTGCCTTCTCAGGCTACACTACTTTCAGTTCCTTATATGTAGCCTGATCTCTCACTTCAGGACCTTCATACTTGCTATTCCTTCTTCCTAGAACGTTCTTCCACCCAGTTCCCCTCCTTGCTTGCCTAAATCCTACTCAGCTTAGCTCTCAGTCCTTTTCTGATGCTCTGACAAGGTGAAGGACCCCTATTATGTTTTATTTGTAGCACCTTTTAATCCTCTTGTCATAGCATTAATTACACTGTATTGCAATTGATTATCCCCCTCTCCCACCCCCGCCACTTCTAGAACATAGGATTGGGAAGACGGTAGTCATGTGTGTTCTGTTCACCATTATATCCCTTGTGCCAATGCTGGCATATATGGAGGCCCAATCTATTGAAAAATGAATGAATGATGAGTGAATGACTTGCTTCCTTTATGAGTAACTGTAAAAACTTACTTATGGGCTCCATGCTCTAGCTCAGGAAATGGATTGTTAAGGAGGACATTTCAGACAACTGCAGCAGGTATGGTAGTCCCCCTTATCCAAGGTTTTGCTTTTCATGGTTTCAGTTACCCACGGTAAACTGGGGTCCAAAAATATTAAATGGAAAATTCCAGAAATAAACAATTCATAAGTTTTAAATTCTGTGCCATTCTGAGTAGCGTGATGAAATCTCGTGCTGTCCCGCTACATCCCACCTGATTCATGAATCATGCCTTTGTCCAGAGTATCCTGCCATCTTGGTTATCATACGTGGTATCTCAGTGCTTGTGTTCAAGTCACCCTTATTTTACTTAATAATGGCCCCAAAGCACAAGAGTAGTGATGCTGGCCATTCAGATATGCCAAAGAGAAGCCAGAAGTGCTTCCTTTAAGTGAAAAGGTGGAAGTTCATGATTTAATAGTTAAATAAACGATTTTTAAAAATCGTTTGCTGACGTTGCTAAGGTCTATGGTTGAGAACGAATCTTGTATTCGTGAAATTGTGAAGAAGGAAAAAGAAATTTGTACTAGTTTTGCTGTTGCACTTCAAACTGCAAAAGTTACGGCCACAGTGCATGATAAGTGCTTAGTTCAGATAGAAAATGCATTAAATTTGTATAGTAAGATAGGTAGAGAGAGAGGCCACATTCACATATGTTTTATTAGAGTATATTGTTATCATTTTTCTCTTGATTTGTTATTGTTAATCTCTTACTGTGCCTAATTTATAAATTAAACTTTATCATAGGTATGTATGTACAGGAAAATACAGTATATATAGTGTCTAGTACTATCCACAGTTGCAGGCATCCACTGGGATCTTAGAATGTATCCCCTACAGACAAGGGGAGACTATAGGGGGCGTATATCTGAAAGTGTCTTATCCCAGAGTGGCCTCTTCTTGGTCCCTAAAGGGCTGGAGCATTGGTTCTGAGCTCCTTGTGAGGTCCCTCTACTTCCTCTCCACATCACCTGCGCACCTCCTTCAGTGACATGGCATGCTCTGGTCATTGCTGTAATGTAACCACCATACCAAAATCTCAAGGCCCTTCTCTGACCACCTCCCCCATTCCCATACTGTTGCTGGGTTATTCAGGGCCAATGTGCAGACTGCTGTCTGCATCCAGGAGCATGTCCAGAGGCTCTGCATCTGGAAGTCGGCCTGCTGAGCCTCACAAAACCCCAACTGCTGCTGAGTATCTGACTCACCCTTTTCTCTGCTCCAACAAGACATAGAAAGAAGAGCAATAAAAGGTAAATGTAATGATAGACCAGATATGCAAATACAAAAGCAATTACATAATGAATTTTATCACAGTCAACACATTCCCCAGTCAGATCTGTTTCCTCCTTGAAGAGGTGAGGTAGGGAAATTACATACCAAATCTCAAAGAGGGTTACTAATCTGACTCTCTGAATTGAGAGGCCAGAGAACTAGTTCGACAACTTTTCTGCTTTTGGAACTGTTAGGAACTGTTTAGGGGAAACTTAGGAACTTGCCTATCAGTGCTATAACTAATTTATGGTTGGTTTCCCAGACACCTCTTTACAGTACTAAGTTCAAATTGATATAAACTTGTGGAGAGCAATTTGGCAACACGTAGCAGTCCTGGCATTTTCCTCTTTGCTGTCAGCTCCATTTTTGCCCATCTGTGGCTCTGCAGAACCAAATCCATAATTTGCAGGGTCAGTGCAAAACAAAAATGCTAGACTGTTTGTTCAACACAAATTTCAAAAGAGTGACAGCATGGGGCTCTTCTAAGGATGAAGCCCTGTGCAGCTGCACAGATGGAATGGCCATGAAGCTGACCTTGCTTGGCCTTGTGTCTCTGTATCACATGGAGCTGGACTCTGTAAACTATTTTTCCAGACTTCTTTGCCATCTTGCTTCTGATTGGGTTCAGTCAATGGGAGGCATTGGTGGGGTGGGAGGGGCACCTGAAAGGCAGGAAGGAAGAAGGCATTTGTATCCCCCTCTGCTTCTGGCTCCATCTCCAGAAGCAGTGGAGCATCCCTTGGTTCCAGCAGCTGCAGTGGTGGTGACTGTGGTTCCTGCATCCTGCAGTGATTCTAGCAGTAGAGTGAGTGGTTTCAACAGTTAAGTACAAGTCTTCATCAGTGTCCGGTGTGAGAGTGTCCTGGGTTCTCGCAACACTACCTCCTCCTGTTTGCTCCTGTAATCCTGGTGTTGGTAGTGGCTTCTTGCAGTTACTAATGTAGGGGTTATCTCACCTTCCGCTTTTTGCTTCTTCAGTCCTTCCAACAATAATAATTATTCCTTAAATTAGGTAACCTGATTGAAACAATTACCATGGTTTTTATTTTCCTGATGGGACACTGGTTGAAAAGTAGCTAAATTCTTAAAATTATATCTACTCCTTGACCCAGCTATTCAACCTCTAAAGACTTATACTAAGTATATAATCATGGAATGGGAAAAGATCTAGCCAAAATACTCTTTATTACAGCATTGTCTGTAGTAGCAGAACCCTGGAAAAAGCCAATTCCCAGATATCCAACAATGCATCCATTAATGATAATGAGGTAGGAAAGACAAATATTAATGAAACAAAATGTAACATAAAATCCAGAAATGGACTCAAACATTTATGGAAATTTAGTATATGACTAAAGTGGTATCTCAGATCAATACATAGCAAGGACATTACAGGGAAAGACCAGTAGGAGGGATACTGATCAATATCCCTCATGAAAATCCTTAACAAAGTACTAGCAAATAGAACCAAGCAGTATATGAAAAGATAATAAATTATAACCAACTGTGGTTTATTCCAGAAGTGCTGTTGACTTAACATTCAAAAATAAATTAATATAATTCACCACATTAACAGAATAAAGGCCAAAAAAAGCACACGATCACCATAGATGTAGAAAAAGCACTTTTCAAAATTCATGATAAAAACTCAACAAACTAGGAATAGAAGGGTACTTTCTCCATCTGATAAAGTGTATCTACAACCTACAGCTAACATCATACTTAATGGTTATGGTTTCCTAGGCAACTCCATATACTGCAAAGTACTTCAAATTGTCATAAACTTTGTGGAGAGCAGTTTGGCAGCACAGAGCCAGCTCGTCCTTTACCTGTTTGCTCTCAGGGAAGATCAAGAACAAGGCAGAGATGCTCACTCCCCCTACTTCAGCCAACATTTTACTAGACTTTTTAGCAAGTACAATGAGGTAAGAGAAAGAAATAAAAGGTATGAAGCTCAAAAAGAGGAAGAAAAACTCTTTATTCAGAGATGACATGATTATATCTTTAAAAAAATAAAATCAAAACATAGGATTGGAATAGCTAGATATCATTTGGAAAAATTTTAATCGGGTACATACTTCACAAAGTACACCAGAAAAAAAAACAACAACATTTAAAATTGATCAGTGAAATCATAAGGGCTCTAGAGGAAGCCATGGGACAATTATTTTATAATATGAATGGGGAAGGACTTTAAAATTATGAAATAACATCTAGAAGTATAAGAAACTGATAAATATAACAACAATAACAAAAAAAACCACTTCTGCATGGCAAAAACACAATAAGCAAAGATAAAAGGCAAATGACAAATTGGCCAAAAATATTTGTGATTCATACCAAAGACAAAGGGCTAATATCCTAATATAAAAAGACTCTAGAGGGAAGAAGCCTACAGTCCAAAAGAAAATGGACAATAGCTATGGGTTAAAAAAGGAAACATCCAAAGCTCTCAAACATATGAAAAAGTTCTCAACCTCACCTCTAATGAGAGAATGAAAATTTAAAGGCTGAAATATCATTTTTATCAATCAGAATGGCAAAGGTCAAACAGCTTTTTAACCAACTCATTGATGAAGATGTGGAGAAACAGGCACTTTTATACATTGCTAGTTTATACTTTTATACATTGCTGTACGGAGTTTGTACATGTACATAGTACAAACTCTAGGGAGAGCAGTTTGACATCTATCAAAATTACAAATGCATGTACATAGCTTTTAACTCAGAATTACACTCTAAGAAATTTATCCTTCTAGTGTATTGCTCGAAAGTGAAAAAAGGTTATTTAAAGTAGTCTTTTTTGAAATTCCCAAAGACCCAAAGTAACCTAAATGCTGAGCAGCAGGGGACTCGTTAAGGTACATTTGTATTAGAATTCTATGGCGGTCCTTAGATGTGAGGAAACTGTATGTATTGATCTGTAGTGATCGTCAAGATATATTATTAAGTTTGCAAAGCAAGATGCAGAACACTGCTATGATATAACCATTTGTGTAAAAATGTGGGCAAGATATGTGTATTTCTTGGATATATATAAAATATCGCCGGAGGGATTTTAAAAAAAAAAACTTAGTTGCTTCTGGAAAGGGTAACTAGTTAGCTGAAGGACAGGGTTGGGGAAGTTTTTTCATTACATATCCCTTTAAACTTTTTAAATTGAACCATGTGAATGCTTACTTATTCAAAAGATAATTCTTTTAAATAATAAGGTAGAAGAATGTAAAATAATGTGGAAAACATTCATAGAATTGTTAGCTGAAATTGTTCAGCTGACTTGTTAGCTGAAGAACAGGTTATACAAAAATATGTATGGCCTGATCTCGCTTTTATTTTTTTTTTAATGTATAGCTGTGCATAAAGAGGACAAAACCAATATATACTGAAATATTAACCACGGTTACCTCTGGGTTTGTGGGGTATGATTAATTTTTATTTCTTTTTTTTGAGTTTATCTGTATTTTTTAACTCTTTTACAACGAAAATACATTCATTGCGTAACAAGAAATAAAAGTTATTAAGAAAGCCCCACAAATGCATGGTTTACCATCTCAGCTGGGCAGCTGTTGCTGTTTAACGATCCTATTACTCATATTGAGTCAATTCATTCTTCCAGCAGACAGAACCTGCCATGTGCCAGGCACGGTGCAAGGAGATATAAGTAAGGTGGCTTATTCTGATGACAGGTGTTCCAAACCCTTGCCACTTTCCCCGTGGCCTCTGTCACATTCCCCATCATCTCCCTTGCACAGATTACCTTGTTTCTACTTCACAAAGAAAACAGGCATGAACTCCCCAGGGCTTTCCTCTTTCCACCTCCAAACTTCCGCATTTCAACCAGGCTCACAGTCTTCTTTCTGCCTCAAAGGAAGACAGAGCTTTACACTTTCCTTCTGGGCTCTCGAGACACTTTTCCCTCTGTACCTTGTTTGATCGGTGATCTCCTCCTTCATATATTTTAAATTTGTGCCTAACCACTCTCTCCTTCTCGATGAAACGTATTCAAGTATTTGCAATCTAGAAAAAAATGTTCCGATGATCTTTCCTTCCCTCCATATACCCCTACATCTGCTTTTACCCTTAACCTTCCAACTTCTTGCAAAACCACACCATAGGCTCTGATGATATGTGTTTACCTATAGTTCACACCTCAGCTCATTTGAGTTTGATTCATGTGCCCCTAATCTATTGAAACATTTCTTGCTAAATGTGTCTGTTAGGCTGCAAATAACAGAGCATCCAACTGGCAGTGGCTTAAACACAAACACTATGATTTTCCTCATAAACAGGCCCAGAAGTAGGTCACTGCTAGCAGTTCAGCACTTAACCAATGACAGGGCTCTGGGTTGGTCTCAGATATCCTCTTGGCCTTCTTCTCACGGTCATAACAGATCTAAACATCCTACCCTCACACAGCTGTGTGAGGGGATCTGAATGGCTCAATGAACAGAATTTCTTCTCCTTACACCCAGTTGTCAGAACCGAGTCACATGCCCACCTCCAGAGCAGAGATAAGCCTACGTTTTCTGAGATCAAGGGATCTCTGCCAGAAAGGAGAGGGGAGGGGTAGTTTTTGTTTAGGAAGTGAACTGTGTGACTCACCAAACTGCCCCATCACCTCTTAATTTTTAAATCCAGTCCCCATCCTATTTAATCACGGGTAACAACTCCCTTTCTCTGGACCCTCTTTTCCTCTGTCTCTTTTTTTTTTTTTTAATTAATTTATTTTTATTTTTGGCTGCATTGGGTCTTCGTTGCTGTGCGCGGGCTTTCTCTCTAGTTGAGGCGAGCAGGGTCTACTCTTCGTTGCTTTGTGCGGGCCTCTCACTGCAGTGGCTTCTCTTGTTGTGGAGCATGGGCTCCAGGTGCGCGGGCTTCAGTAGTTGTGGCTCGCGGGCTCTAGAGCGCAGGCTCCGTAGTTGTGGCGCAAGGGCTTAGTTACTCCGTGGCACGTGGGGTCTTCCTGGACCAGGGATCAGACCCACGTCCCCTCTACCGGCAGGTGGATTCTCAACCACTGCGCCACCAGGGAAGTCCCCCTCTGGCTCTTGAGGCACACCTTTTCTCCTCTTCTCCACTTCAGCATGTATACCATCATTTTCTCTTTTCCCTTGACATTTGCTCCCTGGACAATCTCATCCACTACCATAACCCCAGTCTCAACCTAGACGGATAATTGACTTCTCTAAACCCTAAGACTCTTCTGAGATCCAGTCCTATCTTTCCAAATGCCTACTGGCCATCTCTGTCTAAATAGATCATTTGGGCTCTTTGTGTTGCAAACACCATAACAAAACTGGCTTTATAAAATAGAGTACTTATTTGTTCATGTACCATGAAAATACGCAGGTTGTATAAGCTTTAGGGTCAATTTGAGTAATTAACTCACTGGATCAAAGACCCCAGTTCCTTTCCAACTCTCTGATCTGACTTCTGTCTGTCCAACTCACCCTGTGGCTGGCTTCCCTCATGGCCACTGAATGCATGAAGATCTTCCAGACTCTGCCATCTCCCAAGAAATGGGAGAATTGATATTGGGTGGACACCCAATGGCCCTCAGGCTCATCACACTCAAAGTGTCAAAACTAAGTTAATTACTCCAGTCTCTGCCCCCATGTTCAAATTCACTCCTCCAGTGTTTTCTTTCTATCTCAGTTAATGGCACCAGTCCCCACATTCATAAGCCTGGGGCTTACTGTGGACTCCTCCTAATATTCAGTTGGTTACTAAGCTTGGACGATGCTATTTTGTGACCATCTCTCTTTGTAATCACCTCTCAGTTAGTTTCCTGCCTCCAGGTTCTCTCTGCCTCAGTTGATCCTCCATATTTACCCTACAGTTATCTTTCTCTTTTAGGCCCTTCTTGACAGGTTCATAGTTCCTGCCACTCCCACAGGAAGAATTAGATGACTCTTGGTGCCCCAAACACATTCCGCACCATCTTGCCCTCACATCTATGCCAGGTGTGGGATGCCTTTCTTCCTCTTTTATTTTTTAATCATCCTTCACAACCCAGCTCAAATATAACTGCTACCATGAAGCCTTTACTTATCTACCCCCCAAGGAGGGCTAATTACTGATTCCTTGGAATCCCAGAGGTCTTTGTCTTTGTACAACCTGTTTTGTTTGCACATACCCCACTATGTTGTAATTTTTTGGACATATATCTTCTTCCACCATACTGTGAACTCTTTGGGAAGGTATACCATGTAGTCATTAATTTCCTGTACATCAGTATATCTACTTAGAGTTAATATTATACCACTTCACATAAAATTTAAAAATCTTGTAATATAGAGTTTCACTTGCCCTCCCCCATCTTTTATGCTATAATTATTATATGTAGTACACATACATTATGGTGAACTTCACAAGACAATGTTATAATTTTTGCCTTAAATAGTTAATATGTATTTTAAAGAAATGTTTTAAGTCTTTCATATTTACCCACGTATTTGCCATTTCTGATTTTCTTTATTCCTTCCTAAAGAGCTGAGTCTCTATCAGAGTTGATTTTCCTTCATCCCAAAGAACTTCCTTTAGCATTTCTTGTAGTGCTGACCTGCTGGTGGCAAATTCTCTTGGTTTTCTTTCATCTGAAATTATCTTTATTTTGCCTTCATTCTTGAAGGATATTTTCACTAGATGTAGAAATCTGGTTTGACTGGAATTTTTTCTTTCAGTACCTCAAAGATGTCATTCATTGTATTCCAGTCTTTATTGCTTCTGATGAGAAGTCAGTGGCATTCAAATCATTATTCCTCTTTATACAATATGACTTTTTTCTGGCAGCTTTTATGATTTCCTCTTTGTGTTTATGTTTCAGGAGCTTGACTATGATGTGCTTAGGTGTGGTTTTCTTTGTATTAATGCTGCTTAGTGTTCACTGACCTTTTTGAATATGTCATTTTACGTCTATTATTTCTTCCAATACATTGCCTGTCCCATTCTCTCTCTCTCTTCTCCTGGGACTCTAATGACACATGTATTAGATATTCTGATATTGACCCACAGATCCATGAGGCTCTTTTTTTCCCCATTTTTTTCTCTCTGTCTTCTGATTGCGTAATTTCTATTGATATCATCAAGTTCACTGGCTCTTGTCATTTCTACCTGCTGTTTTTAAATTCTATAAATTTCCACTTGATTTTTTTGTTTGTTTCAATTTCTCTACTGAGACCTCCTGTCCATTCATTACAAGCATATTTTTCTTTCTGCCCCTGAGCATGAGTATAATGGCTGCTTTAAAATTCATATCTGCAATATGCAACATCTGAGTTATCCAGGGGTTGTTGTCCATTGACTGTCTTTTATGATGTGAGTGGGTCATATTTTTCTGTTTCTTGATATGTCAAGTAACTTTGGAATATGCCCTGGATACTGTGGACAACAGGTTGTAAACACTGTGGATTCTGTTATATTCCTCTAAAGAGTATTGATTTTTTTCATTTAAGTGAACAGTTAACTTGGCTGAACTCAAACGGCAAAACTCCATTTCCCCTACAGTGAGTGGCTGCTCAGATTTCAGGTCACTTGTGTCTTTTTACCTGGGGTGCTTGTAGTCTGTCGCATGCATGTATGATTCAGCGATCAGCCAGAGATTTGGGCAGAGTTTATACCTAGAATTTGGGGCTCCTCCTCTCTAGCTCTCTCTTTTCTGGAGTTTCTTCCCTTACTTACCAGCATTTGTGGGTGCCCCAAAACTTATCCCCTGGCTCTTTAAGCCAGTAAGATTGTTGCCTTTCTGTCAGTATTTTAGCCACTGTAAATGATACAATTTGGGACCTACACACAAGCTAAAAGCCATAATAAACAGGAAATTCTCCTCATGTCATTCCCTTCTTCCAAATGTAACTCCCGTCCACTATCTGCCTGCTTTTGTTCACTCTTCAGGAGCCTCAGGTAATTTTATCCAGTTATATTTTATCCAGAGTTATAGTTGGTATCTATTAAGAGGGTTGGTCCAACAAAAAGCATAGTCAGTAATACTGGACATGGGCCCAACAACTATTTCTAGCTCTCTGCCATCTGGGCACATGGAAGGATTATGGTTCTTCTTGTTCCCTTTATGGATGAGATGTGACAAATGAGATGTAATTAGAAACTATGACTTGAATGTTCCAAATAGTGGCTGTTCCAGCAACCTGGGTCCTGAATTAAGAGACTCCAGTCAGTCTTTGTTCAAAATACATGGTGAACAAGAAACAAATCTATTGCACCATGCTGCCTCTGTTCTACAAATATGCTCAGCATCTTCATAAGTAGCCAAAATATTGTAGTGCAAGCTAAATACATGGCCATGTCCTTGCCCATCACCCTCACCCTTTCTTCAGCACGAGCATCTAGAGTAAGGGAAGGAGGCTGTGTGACCCACCTGGCTGCCACACACTCAGGTGACATCTGCATACGTCACAATGTGCTTCGCCACAGCTGAAAGAACTCACTGTTGCCTTACAGCTTCTACATATACAGGGGCACGATAATAGAGTGCTAAAGAGCATGTGCTCTGGATTCAGAGTACTGAGTTAAAATCCTAGCTTCGCCACCGTGTGAGCCTGGATTTGTCATTGATTCTCTCCTAACCTTAATTTCCTCATCTATAAACCAGAAGTACTAAGACCACACAGAGTGTATTTTGGAGTGCCTGGTATATAGCAAGGTTCAAACAGAATTACAGCTGTTTATCCCCTGTTTACATTCAGCAGAATTTACTGAGAGCTTATTATCTGCCAGTCCCTGTTCTAGACACTAAGAATACATCAGTGAACAAACAGCTTGTATTTAGTAGGAGACAGATAATAAACAACAAATATAACAAATAAGCAAAGTATGTAGCATGTGGGAATGATAAGTGCCATGGGAAGACAATGTAGAAAAGGGCAACTGCAGGAGTTGCAAGTACAAATAGGACAGCCAGGGCAGACCTTGCTTAGAAGGGGACATTGGCGCCAAGGCTTGGAGGAGGTGAGGGAGTGAGGCAGGCAGAGATCTTGGAGAAGAGGGTCCAGGTGGATGGGAGAGCCATTGCGAATGTTTTAAGGCAGGAATGTGGCTGGAAAGTTCCCAGCTGAGCAAGGTGGGCAGGGTGGCTGGAGCAGAATGAGGCAGGGGGTGCAAGAAGGAGAGAAGGTCAGACAGCCACCTTTCAGGTGGATGGTATGGGCCCCGTCCCCATGGTGAGGACTTTGGCAGTCACCCTGAGACAGGAATCACTGGAGTTTTGAGCAGAGGAGAGATGTGACCTGTCGTGTGTTTTTAAAAGAGCTCTCTAGCAGTTGTGTTGAGAAAAGGAACCAGGGCAGGGGTGGACGCAGGAAGCCCAGCCGAAGACCACTGAAGTTATCTATACAAGAGATGAAGGTGATAGCAGTGCTAGATTCTGGCTGTATTTGGAAAATACAGCTAACAAGAGCTCCTGATGGATCTGCTGTGGGGTATAGATTAAAGAGAGGCATCCGAATAACTCCTTAGTTTTTGGCCTGAGCAATCAGAATCACAGGAGTACCTTTATCTAAGATGGGGGGGGGTCTTTGAATTGAGCCTTTTGGGGGGGAAATAATCAGTAGTTCAATTTTATTTCTTTTTATTGAAGTATAGTTAACTTACAATGTTGTGTTTCAAGTGTACAGGAAAGTGATTCAGTTATACACATCTATATACTTTTTCAGATTATTTTCCATTATAGGTTATTATAAGCTATTCAGTATATAATTCCCTGTGTTATACTCAGTAGTTCAGTTTCAAAATGTCAAGTTTGAGATGCCTGTTAGATCTTCAAGTGGGGGTGAGGAATAGATGGTTAGTCAAGTGTGACGTTTGAGACAGGTCTGGACTGAAGATAAAGATTTGGCAGCCACTGGCATATAGAAGGTATTAACGTCTTCAGGGTGGATTAAGTCACCAAGAGAGAATATAGATGTAGAAAAGGGCAAAGGATAGGGCCCTGGGGCACCCCAGTTCTTAGAGAGCCAGGAGAAGAGCTGAAAAAGAGTCCCTCTAAGGAGACTAAGAAGGAATTAATTAAACTCTTTTCCTTGAAACAATTTCTCTTGGCTTCTAGGATTCCATATTTTCCTGTTTTCCTCTTACTTCGCAGCCCACTCTTCTTAGTCTTCTTTGATGAAGTGAAATAACTGTCCAATAGATTTCATAGGATGGAGGTCATTTGTGACCTTGACAAGAGTGGTCTTGGTGAACTGATGGGGGTGAAAGTCTGATTGCCATGAGATCAAGAGACAATAGGAGGTGTGGGCATACAGGCAACTTTGAGGTGTTTGCAGCCAAGGAAAAATGGCAAATTAAAGTAATATTAGAGGGGAATATGGGGCTAAAGGGACATATGTGTACATATAAAGACAGGAGGGTGTACACCATGTTTTTGTGCTGAAGTGAATTATTTAGGAGAGGACAATTGATGAGCAGGAGATGAGGAGATAATTTCAGGAGCAGTCATTAAATAGTCAAGAGGGGAAGGGATCATGGTGCCAAATGGAAGGGCTTGCCTTAGATAAGAGCAGGGACACTACATACATGAGACAGGAGGGAAGGCAGAGTCGAGCAGAGAGGCAGGTAGGATGGAAGCCATGGGGTGGGAAGATGAGGTAGTTCTTGTAAAATTGCTTTTATTTTTCTCAGTGAAATGAGAAGTAAATTTTTCAGCTCAGAGTGGGGAAGGGGAGAGGTGTTGATATTTGAGGATAGAGGTGCAATGCAGTCGTTTCAGAGTGTGGGAAAGTAAACTGACTAGGGAAATGCAGAAGGGCAGTGTTGAGAGCCCACTTGAGATTTATGGTCATAAATTTAGTGACAACAGTTAACACTGTTATTTTTGTCCAGCGTGTTAAGCTGGACAGAATCAGGGTTTTGCCTGGCAGGTAGTCCCAGGAACAAGGAAGTGAGGAGTGTATGCAAAGGGATGATATAGTGATGACTATGAAATCTAATGTGCGTAGGAGAGATATGAGAATATAAGGGCAATGAAGAACAGTGGGAAAGTAGATTAGAGGTCAAAATGGGGGCAAAGAATTGTTCAAATGGGGTTATTAGAGTAAATAAGCTGGAAGGGAAAGACGTGTTGATCAGGGAACAGGATGCTTGAAATGAACAGTTCAGCGGTGGTGCTGTTATTTGGTGATGCAAAGGTCCAGGGTACCCACATGACAGTAGGGTGGAAGGGGATATGGTTGCAGTTTAGATACTAGGGTTTCAGTTGGGTCATTATTCTACAAGGATGCTAAATTCACCAGAAATGTCAGCAGGAATGAGGTGGAGGTGCGGAACTCTGCTGTCAGATGCTAGAATCTCCGGGAATGGCAGATGGGGGGGCGGGTGCACGAGAGAGATGTGGCAGAACATAGCGACAAGCAGGGCTTGGTATGGTCTTATGGCAGGTACTTCAGAGCAGCTGGGGGTTTACAGCTGGAGGGCAGAGGGGAGAACTAGTCTAACTTGGGTATTAATTCTCTGGGTGTAGGTGGACCTACTCTTCTGAATTCTACTCTCTAGTATCTCAGTAAGCTCCCTTCCCTCCTTTGGCTCTGAGAGGCCAGCCAGGGTGAGGGATTTATTCAGGGTTACAGGGTCAGAAGGAAACCAGGGAACTGTCAGGATTTTCACTCTCTTCTCTGCTACCAAAATACCAAGGCAGTGTTTTGGATATTTAAAAGAACATTTAAAATGCCGTCGTTTGTTTCTGCCTCTGTGCAACATTTGTGCTGCGGAAGGACAGGGAACTGGTAACCATGGTAGTGGAGCAGAGCAGTGGTGAAGCGGTGGTTTTTAAATGGGGTGAACTTCAGGCAGGCGGCACCCAGAGCTCAACCCTCATGACCTCCTCAGAGCTCTTTGTTCATTCAGCTTCCTTAGGGAGAGAGCTTGAATTCTTCCCCGCTGGGAAGCAAGCTTTGAAAGGGAAGGTTTTGCCAGATTCCCTATGGGGAGGGTGTGTCCCTGGGAGCAGGTCTCGGGGATCTGCCTGAAACCTTGGTCAGCAGGGAACTTTGGGCACCCTGTCATGAACGGGAGAGCCTGTGATAACAAGTAAGCCAGCTCTGCGGCATCCTGGATGCCGAATTCCTACACACCGTCAGCTCTCTCACTACCTGTCCCTGGACAGGTGGCCACTCATGGCAGTGGCCCAGAGCCCTGGCCCAAAAGGCAGCCCGGCAGGGCCCCCACAGGACGATACCTGGTGCCAAGAGGGGAGAGGAAGAGGGAGGGAGGCCTCTGCCACATTCCTGGATGGGGAGCCCCAAGAGCCTTTCCAGGACAAAAACGTGCCCCAAGTGGACACAGGGCAAGGCAGGGCAGGGCAAACCCAGGCCGCAGCTCGAGTCGCAGCTCGAGTCTCATGACTGCAGTGTTTTGCTGCAGGTTTCCCAGCTGCTCGGGGCGGGAGGCGGCGTGGGGTGGTGGGGGCGAGGACGAGGGAGGGGGAGAGGAGGAGGGAAGTAAACAGAAGACCACAGAGAGAGCCAGTTCCCTGCGTTCAGAGAACACCAGCCGCCTCCGGTCCCCGGTGGGTGGCTGTATGTGTGGAAATGAAACTGGGAGGGGAAGGGAGAGAGGGAACAAACAGTAAGCAAGCGCTCCTCGGCTGTTACCCACCCACCTCGCCTTTCCTGACCCACCAGCCCACTCCCCCTCTGGGGTGACGGGGTGGGAGGGAGACGGTTCACGAAGCGCCCACCCCCAAGTACTCGTAGCTGGTTCAGCTGTCGGTGAATCAGACACTGTCTAAGCAGCTGTCACCTGCGCTCAGGAGGGGAACAGGGGGCGGCCTTGGGAAGGGGGAGGATGGGTGAGTGGAAGATCCAGTACTGGCCTGGGCGTGGGGTGCCGCCTGGGGCTGGGGAAAAGGGTGTCTCCCTTCCAGCACATGCACATTTCTCAACCCGGTCCCCACGACACGGGGGTATCGGGGGTCGGGGGTGGGACGAGGGCCTGGGGACACAACTTAAGTGGGAATTGGAAGCAAGGGAGGGGCTGGGAGGGAGGTTGGAGTGTACTGCGGCGGGAAGCGCTGGGGTGCAGGGCTGGCGGGGGCCGCGGGGCAGGCTGCTGCCGCCGCCTGCCCGCGCGGGGTTATGTGAGGTAACCGCGAGCCGGGAGGAGGAGGGAGGCGGCGGGGGCCGCGGGCCGGGGTGTCTAGCGCTCGTTGGACAAAGAGATGATGAAACGTGAGCGCTATATTTACCAAGGGGGTGGAGACCGAGCGGGGGGTGGGGCGGGGGAGGAGGGCGGGGGGTTAAAAAGGACAAACTGTTCCACAACAACTACAGGAAACACAGCCCATCTGACTCACCGGGAGGGCCCGCCGACCCCCTCTCAGGCTTAGCCTGGAGGCCGGCGCGGGGCTGGAGGGCGCGGAGGGTCCCCGGACCGACCCAGCCCGGCGCTACGGCTACAGCTGGGGAATGGGTTGATTTATATAAACAAAGGCAGCTTAGATCCAAGGGCTACGTGCGTGCGTGTGGCTTTTGTGGGGCAGGGGAGAGCGCGGAATGGCACGAATGTTTCCTAACCTCGTGGCCCCAGCATCCAGTGGCCCGACCACCGCGGGAAAGGCTTGCCTGCAAACTCCGTGAGCACGATTCCTGCAAAGTCATCTCCTCCCGCACAGCCTGGCTAGCCGGCCCGCCCCACCCCGCCGGCGGCCGGCAGCACACGCCTCCCCCGCTCTCCCCGCTCTCCCCCGTCCCCCGCGCTAGCCCAGCTCGCGGCGCTCAGAGTTGGGGTGCGGTGCGGGCTATGTTTAGAAGCTGATGTCATCCGACACCCTACTCCGCAGTGTTCCCAAGGGGACCGTAGGGCAGGTTTTCCTCTTCCTCGCGGGCGTGGGTGATGGAGAAGGTGCCTCCTCCCCCCAGTCCCCCACACACACACCTGTCTTCCCCCAGGGAATTTTTTTTTAATGCAACCCCGCCAGGGTTATGAAACGGGGGCCATACGCACAGAGGGCGCAAACCCTAGGGCTTGGGCCGCGAGGGCCCAACGAGCAGCCTCCGCCCACTCCCACCCCTTCCCGACCGGGTGCAGGGGCTAATTTCAAGGTTAGCTCACGCGGGCGCGGGCGCCCAGAGCTTCTTGCACGAGTTTGGGGCGGGTTCCTCATCCCCTAATCTAGGGCAGTTTGTTCAACTGCAGTAAAGGGAGCTTGATGTTCCAGCAGGGAAGGGATTTCTGAGAACTGGGACTGTCCTCAGATGAACTCGCCTCCTCCGGCTGCTGCTGCGGCGGCCGCCCGCGGAAGACTTTTTAAAAGGGCGACGCCAGGCCGGGGCGCGCGGCCGGCGAGTGGCTGCGCCGCCCGCCAGTCTGCGGCCCCAGCCGAGCGCCCGCCCCCGAGCTCGGGTGATTCACCGTGCGCGCGGCGTGGGGCTCCTCCGAGCGCGCGGGGCTGAGAGCTAAACTTATCCTCCTACATATGCATGAACGGGTGGCCTTTCGGCTCGGCAAAGGAGAGGCCTGGAGTTTTGCGGAAGGCTGCTAAGTGGAGCGAGAGCAAAGTAGGGCGTCGTGCAAGTTTTCGCGCGGGCCGGAGGCCCCCCTCCCTCTCCAGCACCTGCGTGTTAACTGTCGTTATGGCCACGGGTATTACAACAGATAGGGAGGGCTTTACCTGATTGCATTTCAAATCCAGGCACACCGCCATTGTTGGAAGCCCGATCCCTTCAGCCCCTCTTGCCTCCTCCCTTCTCCCCAAACTTGCCACCTTCCCCTAATTACCCAGGTTTCACTAAAATAAACACTGCTTCTCCTCCTGCACCCCCGCCCCCCAGTATGCCCTGTATGACTTGGTGGGATCAATGAAGCCGAAGGACCTGGGTCCTGAAAGAAGTCTGGATCCAGCCCAGAGTGAGGTCCGACACGTGATCCCCTACCCCCAGCGGGCCATCTGTTCTTCTTCCTTCCAACCGGGAGGCTGGCAGCTCTGCCCAGCACCGTCCACGCCTCCCAGCAGGAAAGAGGGAGAAAAGCCAGCGTTGGAACCCACTACCTACAGAGTGCGATTTTAACCTAAAAGTCCCTGAGCCTTGGGCAAGGGGGAGACTGGGCAACGTGTATTTTAGATTAAGCTCCAGGTGATTAGCTCCCTCCATTTGAATTAAAACCTCCAGGGAAGGGGCCTGGGAATGGTCTGCGTGTGCCTGGAAATATCTCACTAAGAGCTGGGGTGGAAAACTGGCCTAGGAAAAAGGGTGGGATTCTGTGACCCCTCCCCCTCCCCACTTGCTTCCCACAAACTAGTTTGAAGAAAGAAGCAGCATTATAACAAGAAATTAAGGAATAAAGGATTTAAGGGATTTGGGACGAATTTATGTTTGTGTCTGCTAACCAATTAAATTAAGACACCTTCACTGTCCTAAAGAGCTGCATTTGTAAATGCACAGCAGATGAGGTGGTGTTTAAAGAACCCAAGTCTTGCCTAGAATTTTTTGGTTGGAGGGAGGACCCCTGGAGTATTTGGAGTTTGGAAGGGACTACAGAGATGTATTCATCTAATCCCATTAATTCACAGATAAGGACGTAGCTCTAAGAGGTTGCCTAAGGTCACACAGCCACTCTCAGGCCCAGGAGGCCAGTTCCCTGCCCCTTGCTGGCCTAAACTGAAAATCAACTGAAAATCAGTTCACTGTAGGCGCTGCCTCTTAGGAGGGTGATAATGATAATAAAAACTTTAGGATGCACAGAAAATCAGACTTAGATGTTCTTGCTACAAGCCATTGTTCTTGAGAACTGGGAAAATAAAGCCAAGGTTTAGGCAGAAATTAGGGAGGAAAATGCATGCTTACAAACTGTAAGCACAGTTCTAGTCTTCGATTGCCTGTGCTCCTCCCAGTTGGTTTGTGTGGATTTGAAATGTGTATTTACAAAGATTAACTTGGGGGAAAACAGACTTCTTATATTTATGTGGCATAATATATACTTTACTATAAATTATTCATTGCAATTTGGAATGATTCACATTGATCTGGGATAATTTGTTTTGCCAGAATTTTAATTGGGACAACCACATGCTGGCAAAACAGCATTAATTGGTTTAAATTATAATATGCACTCTAGTACAGAAAGGAAATCCTATTGTTGAAAACACAAGAAAAAATCCTGATGTAGGAATTATTACTTGTGAGATATCTATATCTATCTATATCTATAGTTGTTTTTAACATATAAGCCTCATTGAGGACAGACTGCCTTTTCATTTCTGTATTCCCCCATGCCTAACTCACTGACAGAAACATAAATATCTGGAGAGTGAATACGTGGAAGAGGAGAAAAAGGAGAAAGCAGTCTACAGTTCTAGAATTGTTGGGTTTAAAAAGATATTCTAAATCAAGTAGTAGTTATGTTTTTAAGTGTGTGAGAGAAATTCATGTAAATGAAATCTGAGTTGTATTTTATTACTTTCTTGTATAGCTCTGAAATGAATGAGTTGGAAGAGTTCAGGGTTTATGTCCATTCCAAACAAAATTAAATTAAAGGGAGTTAAAGAGAAGAGGGCAAGAAGTAAGTCTATATAGAAAAAAACACAAAAACCTATGATGATTGACTTATTCAAGTTCCTGGATTACAATCTTCAAGGAAAGATACAAACTTTCCTTCTTTTCTGGAATAACCCCGATGTTAACTCTAGGGCTTTCTGCTCTCTGAAGGTGCCCACTGCAATGCCAGTTACAATGCAAATCTGAGAGACTGTATAGGCTGTGCTCATGGGAGTCCTAGAGAGATCTTGCTGGTATTTGTGGTGGACCTTAAAGAGGCAAGCAAATGTGAAATTTCTAACTGATCTTGTATCCTTGGGGACAGAGTTTGTCCCAGAAAAATCATGAAGTAGGCAGACTCCCTTGGGCTTCAGCGAATTCTTTTCTAAAATTAAGGGGATTGGAATACAAGAACTCTAAGATGGCTTCACTTTACATGTGCCTACCACCTACCTTAGTAGGATGGTGACGATGATATTCTTAGTTGACCAGCACCCCCTTTCTAAGCTTCCCTTTCCCGTGTAGTCACCTACTGCAGGATCTTTCTGTACCACTTTAAAAGCAAAGTCGAAATAAACTACAGTAGACTTCAAACTAGAAGGGTAAATTTGAGACCCTTCCTTTAGAGACCAAGAACCTGATGTAACTTTCCCAAACCTTAACAAAGGCTAATAGCCAGTGGGGGGTATGGTTAGACCTCACTGGATCTACATCACATAGAAACAGGTATCCCTCACACCCACTTAGGAAAATAAATGTATTTTTAATCAATTCTGCAGATAGTACACCTCCTGGAAGAGACATTGGCCCTAGATAGATTCTTTTCTCAGCTATCAAGATGGAAAACAACCCCATCATTCCTACAGAGGGAGAGGCGAACATAGTTAATCAGACTCTAAGAGTCATACTAATTGTTAATCAAGTAATGCCACAATATTCAATGGCTAAGGATTTCTGGCTGGTTCCAGTTCTTAAGAATCTGTTAAGCAGAGTTAATATTTCACAAAACCAAAGAGTTCAGTTGTGAAGCCCGAAGAGCTAGGAATCAGATTTATGTTTTCAATGGAGTTCTGTCACAAGTCACTTTCTTGCGTCTCAGTCTTCATATCTGTTAAGTGAGGGAAGGGATACACGCCCTAACATCCCACAGGAGTCTGTGGAAAGAAAATGAGCTAAGAATGTTGTTTTTAAAGTTTTAAAAGTTATGCAGGGATTTTTGTCTCCATTTATTTTAGGGAGGTTACAATAGCGTCAAAACAAAACAAAAACAGCTTCCTTAGAATAAATTGCACGAGGGAAGGAGAGGAATTGAGGTATCACAAAAGAAAAGATGAAGCGTTTCAAAGTAAGACTAGCCAGACAGAAGAAGGACTATGCTTTAAAACAGAACTTTTGTCAGCTCTGCATTTTTAAGATGAATTAGTCATAGTTAATGTATTGGGTGGAAGAATTATTAAAAATCTGCCCCAAAGTATGCTGCATCCCGAAATGGAAAAACGAATTGATGCTTTCTCATTTGTGTTTATTCTTGAGCAACTTGGCCTTACATATTTAATTGTTTTTTTTTTAAATTATTGACTCACTTTGCATTTATTTATCACCACTGCCCTCCCATACATATCTCGATTTTCCCATCAGCAACACAAAGTACAAGGATGTGTTCAGTTTCACTACAGCTCTTCGCGTTTACAAGTGTGCAGCTCTGGCCTTCGGAATGCCCTTCTGATTGGCTGAGCCAATGTCAGTGACATCAACCAACTTACTTTTGATTGGAAGACTGGTTGCTGGGACTGTAGCGTTTGCAGGAAGTCACTTAACTGTTTGCGAGCTGGAAAATGAAACTGAAGTTCTCTTTTGTCGTAAGAAGGAACGCAACCGAGTAGGGAAGGTGTATCCCACAGCTCCGCAAGCTGGAACGTAAGCCAAGAGGCCTGGACCGGCTAAGGGATTGAGAGACACTCCCAGAGATGCGCGGCTGCTCCTTTCCAGCCTCCCGGCTGTTACCCTTTTAAATGTCAGCGTTCGAGGCTGTAGAGGTAGCACGAGGCATCGAAACAGAACTGTCGGATTGGCCGCACGCCTCAGTTCTAGACGCACCTCTCCACCGAAAGGCTGTTCTGACTGGCAGAGGAAGAAAGTAAACAGAGTTGAATCACCCTCCCCACTGGCCAATTGGAGGGGGTTTGGATTGTGACGTGATGGGATTCTGCGAAATTGTTACTGAGCGAGAGAATGCCGGAACGGTGCGGACCGGCAAGAGCAGGGGCTCAGAAGCCGTCAGTGGACTGGGGGAAAAGTGTCTCTTAGACCTGGCGCTTGGTCCGGCCCTTGCCACCCACGTCCGGGTGGTTGGGTGAATGTCCTAGGGCTTTGGCTGGACTGAAAAGGCGGCCGAGGGCGTGTACCTCTCTTGCAGTTTCCTCTCCCAGCGCCTCGGGGCGTTTTCGGTCGAATAAACTTGCGACGACCGCCACGTGTGGCATCTTTCCAGGGGAGCCGGCTCGGAGCAGACTGCGCGCCCGTCGGGCGGATTGCGCCCGGCTCTGGGCACCGGAGGCGGCGAGAGGCGGCAGCGCGGCGGAGCCCGGGGCCGTGGATGCTGCGTGCGGAGGCGCTGCCGGTTACGTAAAGATGAGGGGCTGAGGTCGCCTCGGCGCTCCTGCGAGTCGGAAGCGCCCCGCGCCCCCGCCCCCTTGGCCGCTGCGCCGCGCCGCGCCGCGCTCGTCGTCCGAGGCCAGGGCACGGCGAGCTGAACCTCCACAGCCACCGCCAAGTTTGGCCGCGCCTCCGGGGCTGCTGTCGCCCGCACCATGTCCGCGGCCGCCTACATGGACTTCGTGGCTGCCCAGTGTCTGGTTTCCATTTCGAACCGCGCTGCGGTGCCGGAGCATGGGGGCGCTCCGGACGCCGAGCGGCTGCGACTACCTGAGCGCGAGGTGACCAAGGAGCATGGTGACCCGGGGGACACCTGGAAGGATTACTGCACGCTGGTCACCATCGCCAAGAGCTTGTTGGACCTGAACAAGTACCGACCTATCCAGACCCCCTCGGTGTGCAGCGACAGCCTGGAGAGTCCAGATGAGGATATGGGATCCGACAGCGACGTGACCACCGAATCTGGGTCGAGTCCTTCCCACAGCCCGGAGGAGAGACAGGATCCTGGCAGCGCGCCCAGCCCGCTCTCCCTCCTCCACCCTGGAGTGGCTGCGAAGGGGAAACACGCCTCCGAAAAGAGGCACAAGTGCCCCTACAGTGGCTGTGGGAAAGTCTATGGAAAATCCTCCCATCTCAAAGCCCATTACAGAGTGCATACAGGTTAGCGGCGTCTCCCTCTCCCACCCAACTCTCGGGTTAGTTAACCTTTGGCCGGGCAGCCTTCCTGGGCGTTAAAGGACACCACGCTCGGCCGAAAGGGTGCAAATACTTAGGATGAGATGCTGTTTAACTCTTTAAAATGATTGAACCGGTTAGAGACGGAAAGCTCACTCCTTAATCGTCCTCAGCCTCTAGAAGCCACGGAGAGCCTTAACCTGGTGGGCAGAGTGAGTGCCGAGTGCCAGCCGATGTGCGTGGCTTCATGGGGAGTGGTGCCGCCCCTCCCCTGTCCCGCCCCGCCCCCCCCAGGACTCCCGCACCCGGCGACTCTGGGGCCACCCCACTTGGACAGACGCTGGCGGGGGTTGGGGGGCACAGTCAAATGGCGTATCTTTTATTTTACTGTCTTGTGGGATTGCCGCGAAGTGGCCGAAACCTGGAGAGAAGCGGCGCACATTATATGGAACCTTTTAGGGATGACTAAGGGCTCGGTTAGCTGTATGCTTGCTACTTTTCAGGGCTTGCCAAGGTGGTTTTAAATTTGGCCAAGAGTCCCCAGAGAGGTTTAAAATAACACTGCTTCAGGCAGCAGAGAAGTTTGATCAAGTGATGGTTGGTTAACTTCACAACTAGTTAGCTTTTTTAATGAGATTTCAGAGTGGATTTTTTCCCACGTGATTTAGGTCGCACCCGCCACCCTGAATAGAGCAGTTAGTGAGGAGGTGTGGTTCTTGCCGGAGGTCAAGGCTGATGATAATGAACGTTGGGATGTTCTGGAGGCCCCGTGGAAGGGTCTCTCCCAGGGAGAGCCAAAGGCAGGGCTGATCAGATGCATGTGGCTGGTAAGACATCTGCAGTATAAAATGGGCTTTGGAGACTTATAGGAACCTTGGTCAGCCAATTCTGTTGGTTCTGTTTCACATATTCAGAAAAAGTTGGAAAGCATTCACACTTGACCATGCTGTCTCCCCATCTTTAATAAGGTTCCTTTACAGCTGCTGTTCTGATAAGGAAGCACAGTGCTTGGTCCTCTCATGAACTCCTTTCCCTCTGTCCTATAACACCATGTTTAAGAGGAGGTTGTTGGAGTTACTTGGAAAGTATTGTCGTTTTTTGGTGTAATTGTTGGTACTTTTAAGATGAGGCCCTGGGCCTGTGGTTTCAAAATGATCATTGGCTGGTTTGGTTTGGTTTTGCTTATTTAAAGAGAGGCCACGTAACTGCATCTCATATTTTATTTCCTTTGGAAAGTGCTTCTTGTGGAGGTGGCTGCTGGCACCGGAGTAAAGCTGAATTTCCTCCTCATGGTTAATGCAAAATCAGGTTCTCTTTGCGGTTGTCATCTAGGTTGCCGTAAAACAGCACATTTTAAAGTTTGTGTCTGTAAGGTTGATGTGCCTGGCTTGGGGGATGTGACCTTTAGCGTGGCTCCCAGGGTGAAGTAGGGGTATATTAACCAGAGGGTGTTACTCACCAACAGCTGTTTGGCGGGCCTGGCTGTGTCAGCCATGTTCCCAGAGTTCAGCTCACAGGGACACCCACTGCCACCTTGAGCAAAGGCACTTTCTCCTTCAGGGAGCTGCCCAGTTGTGCAGTTGGGGAGGCCTGCGGAGCTTCTCTGTTAGCTCCCTGAGTCTGTCCAACTCAGAAGAGCATTCTGGGCCGTTCTGCTGAGTGATTTTCTCAGGCATATAGAAATGGCTGCTAATGTGTGCGTGCACGCACGCTGCTCTTTAATTCTCCATGAGGCAAGTGAGCTCAGTTGTTTCAGGAGAACCTTTTACACAGTCCAGAGTGGAAAACGAAGTGAAGTGTTAATCCCATTTTATATGCTACAGTCAGTCTTTTGAAACTAGTGATGTGGTAATTGCAGGTGTCTTATTTATGTCTGGGGGCTCTGTAATGCTAGGACATGGTTGGACAAAAACCTCAGCCTCTGTAAAGACTGTCAGAAGTGTACTCCTGCTAGAGAAGGTGTGTGCAAGGGATACTCTAAATAAGAGACTCGTAGGAGGTCTCATGCATTTGGAAGTTTCCCATTCAGCTTCCAGTTAGATTGTCTTTAGGGTGGGGTAGCATCTTGATTGAAAATTTTTTTTTAAATTTTTCTACTTTTTGCTGGTATTAAACCCAGAAGATGGTCAAGAGATAGCAATTGGAATGTCTGTATTTTGTGAAGACTTTTTAAGAACTAAAATTCCAGCCACACCCCCCCCTGCACAATATGGCCCAACCAGAATCCCTCCTGCTGCTTGCTCCTATCCTCCTAGAGTCTCATACAGATGCCACTTTTATAGAACCAGTGGCTTTATTTATATATTTATTTGTTTTGGCCACGCTGCATGGCATGCGGGATCTTACTTTCCTGACCAGGGATCGAAGTGCAGAGTCTTAACCGCTGGACCACCTGGGAAGTCCCAGAACCAGTGGCTTTAGAAGTTGAGACACTTAAAATTGTGTTTAGTTCAGTGCAGTTATTTCTAGAGTATCCTAAGAGAAAAGACCCCTTTGAGGTGGACTGAGGTGGGTTCTGATTTGTCCTTCCATTTCCCAGTTGTGAGATGTTAACCTAGTTCAGAGTTTGTAAACTAGAGGTCTGCTGCGGAATTTGCTTTGCAAATTTGTTTGGCTTGACTAGCACAGGGTTTGTAAAGATTTTGTTACTAACATGGAAAAATCAGGATTTCCACACAAATCCAGATTTCTGGCTTCTCTGGAAAAATCGAATGAACTGGCAATACTGCGTCTGAATTCCTGCCCAGCAACAATTGGCTTGAACTGACGGTTCTTTATATGAGGCAGTGTCCCTTATTTTAATCATTTACATGGTCTCTGTTGGCATTTAAGTTTGCAGTCTCTTCTCTATTTGAGCCTCAGTTTCTCAATCCACAAGATAGGGTACTATCTCTGAACTTGGATTCTTGTGCAAAGATAATAGTTTGTGTGTACTGGGCAGAGCTTAAAATCAGGAAACATAGAAGAAACTTACTTTTAAGTAGTACAGTACTTTACATTTTCTAATACTGTGTTCAGTTTGTTTTTCTTCACCCTCTAGATCAGATGTCTTCTCAGGTGATGTACCTCTAAAATTTAAGCAGTGGATCCATGGTTAATCTGAGAAAAAGTACAAGGAATATGAACTTTTCTGTCTCCAGACCTTTTGGACACTTTAGAGTGTATTTATTGTTTCTGATTAAGTATTAGACCCATTGGAGTACTTTTCCTGAAAACATACTGAGCTTATTATTTGAAAATGCAACCCACTTTAAGTTTATCTTGGCACACCCCACATCCACACGCCACCCCCCACCTCTGAGCACACACCCCAAATTGGCGTCCACAAACCCACACCCAAACCCACTGACTCCCCAGACCCTCTCCCACGTCCCCTCAGCCTCTCTAGGACCGCGAAAAGAAAAAAGAAAAAAGGATTATCCCAAGTTTCCTAACTTTGTGGTCACCCTGCGCATGCACACAGGCACACCCACGCACACATAGACACATGGGGGTATCTTTTGGAGAGGTAAACAACTGCATCCAAATTCCAGCTCAAAAGTCATCAGAACCAGCTGATGTAGAGTCATGCTAGGTTGCCATCGCAGTGATAGAAACCTTAGGCCTTACTTCCATGCCGGGTACAATTTTACTATCTTTTTGGAGGGACTTAAATCAGCTGTCCCCAAATGGTGACAGTGGGTTGAGCTTAAGGACACTGCTTACAGGATTCTGCAAACCAGAAAGCCCTAAATCCCAATCAGCACACCCCAGTTTTGCGGGAAAAATTTTAAAACAATGTACTTTTTTAATAGGGCAGAAGGAAGTTCATGAAAAACAAGGAAAGACAAGAGCTGCAAAAGCAGCCAGCAGTGGCTGCTTCTGTTTCTCTTTATCCTGTTTGAACATTTCTCTGGGCTACCTATAATATCTGGTGGAGGGGACCTGGGTAGCTCCCACCATGGAAGTTATCCTCCAAACAGGAAATAGATTTTCTGGCCCCTCTAGCAACGTCCATCACTGGCTAGCTCTAACTCAGGCGGATTTCCTTCCCTGAGACTAAAGTTTTAAAAGTTTGCTTATACAGGAGCCAGGCCTGCTCTGTGCCTCGTGAACTCTTCTTCCTTAATTGCTACAAAAAGCTTTGGAGTCAACTTTTTGGTTCGGGAGAGTCTAGTACCATCAGAGGTATGAGAAGAACCCACTTCCGTTACCCAGGAGGCAGCGGTTGAGGGACAGGGCAGGGTGTTGAAATGGCCTCTGGGCAGCCCATTAATTCGCCCCTGCCCAGTCTTTCCCACTTGCTCTTCTCTTCCTGAGTAGAAGGGAGGCCCTGTGCCTTGGTCCTGAAGGAAACCACCTCTCTGCCCCCTTCTTCTTTCCATAATGCTCCCCAAAGTGATGTAGAGTGGTATTTCATAGCCTGACATGCTTCATCCAAGATGTATTTACAATTAAGTGTGAGTGGGGCCTGCATAGATCATCGTTTTGCCACCTTTTCTTCCACTTTCTCTCCCCTAAGGAGATTAGCCATTTTTTCCCCTATAATTGTTCTCCCCGTGACATTTTAGTACCACAGACATACTGTAGAGCTGCTTATGTACTGTGCCCCTTTATAAGGCCACAAACCATTGTAATAGCTAAGACTTTTATAACCTGCCAAAGAGACAATCTTTGCCCTGTGGGGGCGATTTCACCCCCATCCCCATCCTCAGTGAGACTGTCTAGACCCAGGCTCATGTAACCTGTCGGGAAAAAATGAGAGCAAAGGACTGCAAACAGGCTCTAGCTGTGGAGGATGATAGGAGTCTAAGAATTGCAAAGATGTCCTGCAGGGTTTGCTTCTGGGTTTCAGACAAGAGGCTAGAGGCTCCCTTGCTTCCAAGGAAAGATGGCCCACAGCTGCTTGAGCCCCAGCTCACTGCTGTAATCTCACCCTGGGGACTGAGGCCTGTGAGGGGGCCTAACAGCTCGTTATTCCTGGTCCTGGAGGTAGGAAGGACCAGTTGCTCCCTCCTCACTTCCCTCCCCCCCCCACCCCATCCTTCATCATCCTGCACCTAGCTGCCCTAGCAAGACAAAGCGGGGTTGCCTTAGAAGAACTGCTGCTGCTGGCGGGATTACTGTCTCACAACAGAAAATACAAGTGGAGTAGAATTACAGAGTGAAACCATTGTTTCCCGTGATTTTCCTCTCAAATCTGTGAGTGGTGAGAAGAGAGAGGGGAGGAATGCAAGTGGAGCCTGGGTCAGGGAGGGAGGTACCAGAGTCCACAGCGTGCTGTTTTGATGGTAACACCCCATTACCTTCAGACGCAAAGATGTAACCTGAGGGAAATCAGTTCTTGAGACTCTGAACATAAGGGTCAGATATACATTCCTGGCTCAACTGTTGACGCTTATCCTAGGAACTAGTCATTCTGCAATGTCTGTGGGAAATTCCCCGATTTAACTTCCCAGGGAGAAACATAATGTGACATATTGGGAAAGTGGCTGACAATGGTCTTCCTTAAAAAGCTCATTGAGAAAAAAAGTGGGTGGGTGATTTCCCAGTATTCACTCGTTCAGGAGCCCCTAAAGCAACCTGACGTGGTGCCCTGGTTAGAGTCGGATTTCTTGACCATCATTTTGATTTCAGAATGCCTTATGATCGTGAGCATACTTGATTTAAAAAAAAAGAAAAGAAAAGCCAGCTTTGTCAATTTTGTTAGTCTTCCAAAAATTTTTTCCAGTTACTTTTTAAATTTTCTTTCCTCCTCTTGTCTGTTCTCAGGCTTGGAGAAAGAGCTTGCAGCATTCCAGGCCTCTGCTGCTAGAATCCTCCCCCACGTCCGACCCTCCCACCTTTTCCTAATGTTTCTCCAGCAAGCCCCGCCCCCACTGAAGAGCGTAAATTAGTGCCTAGTAATTGGTACAAAGGCAGTTTCTGTTTCTATGCAACACAGGCAAAAAGGAGGGGCAAAGGAAGGAGAAAAGCCCACAGACAGTTAAAAAGGGAAAGAAATGGGATCCTCTGCTGTGGTCTTTGAGCAGTCCTGTCTCTTGCTCTGCCCCACTTTTTGTTGGGAAGTTAGTCACAGGCCTAAGCCCAACTCAGAGCATTTGGTGTAAGCAGTTGTTAGTATCAAAAGAATAGAATTTGGATGTTGGAAGTGACCTTGAGAGGTCATCACATCCATCATTTTGTCTGTAAAAAAGTGAATGCTTTTTTTTTTTAACCCTCTCAGATAGATGAGGGTTGTTCCATTGAAGCATTGGGGGTGCTCTGGAGGGTTTGGAAGCACACCACCAGGATTCAAAGTCTGGCTTTCTGCCTTGGCAGGCACGTAACGTTGGGCAGAGCGTAGAAGCTACCAGAGCCTCAGTTTCCTCAGCAGCACAATGAGGACATGGGGTCCTTGGAAGTTGAAGTGCTCCAGGCTGGAGCTTAGCCAAATGGAGATCTTCCTTCACTGTGAATTCTTTGCAGTTCTTAGGTTTGGATTCCTTTCCCCCATGGTCTCCTGAGGATTTTTCAATCTGGTTAACATTTTTTTGTTTTGTTTTAACCTTGGTTTAAAGAGCTGCTTTGCATTAACCAAATTAACGGAGTGAAAGGGCAGAGGTGGAGTCAGTCGGGTGGGGGGGTGGGGGGTGGGGTGGGGGGTGGGGGGTGGGGGTGGGGTGGGGGGGGTGGGGGGGGTGGGGGGGTGGGGGTGGGGTGGGGGTGGGGGGGTGGGGGTGGGGTGGGGGTGGGGGAAGCTCTGCCCTTTTATTATGGGAGCGGCCAAGGCCATTGCTTGTGGGATTTCCTACTCCTCCCTTCCTGGAGCCCTCCCGAAACTTTAATACCTTTTTGGTGCTTTAAGGCCAGGAGTAGACATTTGTCTTATCCCAGCCTCAAACGGTCCCCTCAGCAAATAATAGGACTAATGTTAGTTATTATTCATAGAGAATGCCTTTCCCACTAAGGGAGTGAGAGGCATCCATTTTTCATGCGTGGGATTTTCCAAGGCATCCTTTCTATTTGTGATTAAAGCCCATGTTTACAACGGTGCACCCGCAGGCTTCCCTTGTAATCTCAGTTTATCAGCCTTTCGAGTCTTGAGATGAGAATTGAACGTCTGGATCTGAAATCTAAAGGTTCTAGAGCTGCAAGAACCAGTAAGCTCACCATCTAAGCCCAGGACCACTGGGCATGTGTATTTTTTTTTTAACCAAAATTGAAAATGATCGCAAATTTGAACAGCAGAATGGAATTCGGCCCTGATTAAGCCCTTTTTTTGTTTTTTTTTGAAGTGAGGACTTTATTTAAATAGATTAAAATAAAGAGACGGGAGCTTAAGTCATACAAAACTAATGACAAGGATTTGAAAAGCAGGCAGCAGTATTTTGTATTAAACGAAGTGTGAACGTTTTTCCATGGCGAGTCTCCGTTGTTTTAGAAGTGCCTCCCAGAGACCTGACTTGAACCGAAGTGGGGCAGTGAGGCAGGCAATAGACAAAAGCACAAAAATTCTGCCTGAGAATTATGGACATTTAATAACTGGAAGGAATCTTACAGATCCTCTTTCATCAGAGAGATGGAGATTTTACCATCTCTCCCTTCCAGGGAGCCAGCTTTGATGAGACAGAGGCAGTCAGAAAAGCAGAGTAAGGCCTGTGAGAAGGAAACCAGGCCACCCTAAGGAACTTGGAGATGAGGGGTCTCCAGAGAGGTCTCTACCTTCAGCAGGGAGGCAGTAGGTAGAGCCAGTAGAACACCGGCTTAGGGGTCCCTCCGACCTGTGTTTGAATCCTGCCTCTGCCACTTTCTAATTATGAGAACTCTCTGAGCCTCAGTTTTCCCATCTGTAAAATGGAGTTCAGTAATTATATATTCATAGAGTTTTTATGAAACTTAATTCAGATGAGGTATTTAATGCATTTAGCACAGTGTCTCCATATACTAAGTATTACAATTAAAAATAATCTACATGTGTTGGCCAGAAGCCCTTGAGGTGCTTAGAATTTTTGTTTACAGTTCCACATTAATCCAGCAGCAGCTCATTCATTTAAATAATACTTGTTATCGAGTAACTGTTACATGCAAAGAGGTGTGCTAGATGTTGACAGCAGGTACTGTGAATGTTGTGGATAATAATAGTGTTGATAGTAATAATTATAAATTATTAATACTAGTAATAATGCTATTGATAGTGATAATAATGAAGCATCCAGCATGTATTACACTCCAAGTTCCAAGCCAAATGGTTTACACACATTGTTACATTTAAACTCCCAGAAGTCCTATGCAATAGGAAGGTACTCTTATTCTCATTTTATAGGGGGAATTGGAGTTAGTTAACTTAGTCCAAGGTTACTCTGAAGTTTTCCTACTATGTTTCTAGGTGCTTGGAGTTGCACCATGAATGGTTGTTGACGAGGACTCCTTGGGTTCTTGCCAGTAGTAAGAGACCCTGTGTTCTGCATGGCTCTCTTGGCTTTGGCCCCGAAGCCACCATTGTCTATACTCTTGGGTTCTAGCTCTGGCTTCTGGCTTGTTTTTATGAAGCTTGGTGAGGAATACCTTCAGAAATCATGGACCTGGCCAAACCTATCCTGTATTTTCCAGTAGCTATCCAGAACCTTCATCCTTCCAATTGAAAAAGATCCCAGTTGTGGGTCCACAGCTGTTTTAATCAAGCCTCTTGGTTGTAAGGAACAGAACCCAAACTTGGACTGGCTTAGTAAAAATGAGAACTTCATAGGTTGCCATTTCCACCGCCTTTGGGGTCACTCTAGTGTTAGGGATCTCTGGATACAGGTGGTCAGTGCCTTCCTCTCTCCCTGGCCCAGCCTTGCTCTCCTCTGCTTTGGCTTCATTCACCCGCAGGCTGTCTCTGAACGGTGGTAAGATAGCTGCCAGCAGTTCGGACTCCCATCCTGCCAATTCAGCAAGCCCTGTGGAAAGACAGTTCCCCTTTCCTAGTGATTCCAGCAAAAGTCCCAGGCTTCAGGCTTCAGAACACAGAATTTTGTGCCTGTCCCTGAACTCAGTCACTGTGGCACAGCTGGGTCACATCCAACCTCTGGGCCTGGGGTGTGGGGTCGCCCGCCTGGAATTACGTAAACTCAGAGTGAGGAAGGAATGGTTTCCAAAAGGAAATTCAAGGTGTGCTGTTTATCACCCCAAAGAGGCAATAGGTGCCAGACAGGCAAAACCAGCAGCTGTTCATTCGATCCACCCATTTAGAACTACAGACAGGATATTCCCAAAGGCAGAGTTTGACAAAATGAGAGACAGATTAGTATGACAACAATTTCTCTCATTTTTCTCCCCTTTGAAGAGAAAGAGCTCTGAACTCTCTCTGGAGTTCAACCTATAAGATAGCTGTATACTAAATAGTCTTTGTAAAAGATAGATTATTTCAACACGTATTTCTTATCGTCAGGATCAGCCCCATAGGCCTGCTCAGTGGATGTTCTAGAAGCCAGTACCCAAAACCTCACACGGAACACGTATAGTGGCAACAATGTGATCAGTGGCACCGTTCACTTGGTCTTAATTCCAGTCGTCTATTTTAATGCCCAGAGAAATGAATTGTGTTTACATGAACGTTTGTCACCCTGTGTGCTAATAGAGAGAGGCCTTGTCTTTACAAAGATGAGCTGTTTATATGGTGTTTCCCAATGGGATTCAGAAATCTATTCGGTGTACGTAATGCCCAACAAAAACACCGCAATAAATCGTAAGAGGCAAAAATTAGATCTTAAAAATAACTTAAAAAAACATATAAAAATGACTTAAATCCCTATGCTGTCATAATTCTACAGTAGTTTTGTACCATTGCTGTTTTAATGAAAATAAGCAGAATGACAACCAAACAGCTGCTTTCCCCCGTGGGTGTTGCAATTCATACCCATGGCCAGCCACAGGATGCTTGTCTGCTGAGCATTACCCACCGAAGCGGGAGTTCCCAGTGTGAAAGAGACACAATCTGCACCTCTGACCTGAGTCATTTTTTCTCAGTGCCCTGCTTGCTCCCAAACTTCAAAGCGCTGTCCAGGAACGCCTGCCCCAGGAGGGCTGAGGGAGTCAGGCAGGGGCTGTTTGGTAAGAGCTGGACAGCTCAACCCTGCCGTTCTTCGTGGTCTTTGGTGACAAACACCAGACTGTATGAATTAGTGGCTCACTCCGTAAAAGCTGGAAAAATGATGTGTTGATGGCGCATGTGGCATGTGTGAGTAGGATCTATGGTCATCGCAGCCTTACTCTCGTGCCAGCAGTGTACAGAGGTTGAGCCCGGAGAGAAACAGCTGGAAACCTGATGCTGGAGCACCGTCACTAGTCACTCTGGGTCACTGCGAGTGCCGTGACCTGGGTGGCAGGTAGAGGAGGCATCCACTAACCAGACAGCAGCCTCCTGTGTCTTCCTGGTTTGCTCATTGTCTTTTCTGAGCCGAAGAGAACTGAGTTCTCTTGAGCCCCCCTGCCCTCCCCACCATTTCTGCTGTTGGTGGACAAACTTTATCTTGGCAATTTGGGGTCTCTCAGTCTCTTTTGTGTTAAGTTTTATTCTCTTTTGGGTACATAGTCACAAAATCAGAGTTCTCTCTGTCTCTCCTTTTGCCTTTCTTTCTCCTGGGAGTGATCTACTTGGTGGGCAAGAGCCTCACCTCTTCTTCCAGCATCATGGAAGGGCTGTCCGTGTTGCGTGCCATCCTTTGACCTTGCTGGTCTCCCCCAGGGTGCCCTATACCAGCTTGGGTCCTGGTCCTTAGATGAAACATTAGGAGGGGTGGAAACTTAGGCAAACACTTGAGACCCTTTTCTCAGCTTGGCTACCCAGCTCCTCAGGTGCCCTGGTGTGTGTGGCGACTTCCCTAGAGAGGCTCAGACAGGCTCCAGGCTGCCGTGGGCCAGGCAGCAGTGGTCGGCCTCTGGGACTGCCCAAGACTGTTTCTAATAGGAGAGTCCAGAACGCTTGCACTTCTCAGACCTCTGTATCTGTTCCCTAAACACAGCTCCTCCAGTTTCTCTCCCTATAGCTCAGGTCTTGCTACGAAGCTCTGGCAAATTAAGAGAATTTGAGGATTTCAGGGTCTGCTTTACATTTTTAAAGCTCTATTTTGAAACCTCAAGCTTAGCAGCAACTTACTTGTTTTAAACTGTCTCTTCCCTCCCCGAGGCAATGCATCTGGAAAGGAGGGCCTGGGAGTAAGAGGATTAGAAAAACACGGAAAAAGGCTGTCTCTACATTTAGTTAAGGCGTGTGTTCTGCTTTCACCTCTAATCTTGTTCAGTGCTCAGAACTGAAGCTAGAATTTGAAAACTGGTTCTAAGGATGTCCTTGGGCGAGTCATTGGCTCTCTTGAGTTGGCTTCATCTGAAACAGGATGGGTTTGAATTAAGATGGTCATAAAAATAACCCAGAATGCAAAGATTCAAAGAATCTACGTTCTCAGCATAGCTTTGCCATCAAACTTACATATCCTGTTCAATGTTTAGTGCCTAGTAGGTTATTTACTATTTCTCTTTTCCACAAAGAACTGGGCAGAGGCAGTACAGGCTGGGATGGGAGGAAGAATGCAGTCGTGGGAATTGGCTAATCTGGGCCTGGACCTAGCTGTGTGGACGTGGGTAGGTCACCTTACGTCTCTGCCATTTCAGAGTGGCTGAGCTGGGGGCCAGGTAATGGAGACATCAAGGCATAATGATATATCTCTTGCTGGGTTGAGAACCTAAAGAGTCAAGACTCTATTGTCTGTTGTCTTCCTTTCTGAGGTCCTGGCACATGTGCCATCTCACAGATCAGTTGAGGTTGGGAATGTGCAAGCAATATTCGGACAGGCTTGCTTCCAAATAGCTAGGCACCAGCTTCCGGTGAGGAAGTACTGCATGGCAGACGTTACGGACACCCACTTCCCAGTTCAGAACCTCAAGTATGGAGACAGGCTGCTTTCCACAGATAATCACAGGGACCAGGAAGTAAAATCTCACATCCAGACTCTATAGTGAGTCCATTGTATCAACAAATGAAATGTAAAAGGAAACCAAACCACAAGAGGGATTCAGAGAGAGAGGCCAGGAGCAAACCATAATGTGATGGGATGGCATTCAGGCAGGATTCTTCTGAAGCTATCAAGAATTTTTATCTTTTTAGGACATCTACCTGTGTAGGTAGTAGCAACATTTCTGGCGAACAGGAGGCTTTTAATTTCTTGATTTTTGAGTTTGATATTAATTGGAATGATTTATGCAGGGAAATGTAGAATTGGCTATACCCAGACGATGCAAGTGTATGGGTGCTTCTGCACTTGGGTGTGGAAATGAAAAACAGTAAAGCAAAGCTCACATTTTGTACCTGCAGGTTAGCATTGCTTTCCCATGGGGAAGGAGGACCGATGATAATGGACAGTGGGGTGTCAATGGCTTCAGGTTGCGGCAACTGTGTGGGCTGGTGCTCCACCAGGAACACTGCGCTGGGCTCTGGGCTTTGTGTATCTGCGCCTCTTTCTCCCCCTGCTTCCTAAGGAGCCTGCTCCTTGGTGGGGCAGCCCTGCCATCGCTGCCTGTGTCACTTGGTATCTGAAGGGAGATTCCTGTCTCTTCTCGAAGGAGAGGAGGAGGTGGGGGAGGAGTGAGAAAACACATGTAGCTTACTCTGAAAGTTTCTCACTTTCTAACAATTTGAGAAGGAAGCAGAAGGATTCTTTGCCTTTCTTTGGTCTTGGACACTGGAGTCTATTTCTCAATAGAGTGTAAACCACCCACCCCTCGAATGGAATCGGATCTTGATCAACCCATTGGTGGAAAAATTTGACCTCATATGCATCAAAACAGTTGTTACCTTTGTTTTGTGTAAGACTTTTCTGACTTCTGATTATAAAAGAAATTTGTACTTGCTTAAAAAAATCAGAAAACATAGGGGAAAATTACAAAAAGAAGTAGAGATTATCCCCTCACCTGTAGATAACTGTTGTTCATATTTTGCATATATTCTTCCAGGATTTTTCCTCTCCTTAGAAGTTCACATACATACACAGCAGATCATGCACTGCTCTTTTCACTTAGCCGTGTATTGCTAACATCTTCTGTATAGAATAATCTAGTACCTTTTTAACAGGCACATATTATTCCACTGTATGGAACACTAAAGTATTAAACCAGTTCTTTATTGTTAGACATTTAGGTTGTCACCAAGCTTTACCTTTTATAAACAATGTTGGTATCCTTGTATATTTTTGTGTTCCTCCCTGATTGTTACCACAAATAATTCCTGGACAAATGTATTGCCAGGTGGTCCTGGAACAATTCTAATTTCCACCCATGCCTATTTCCTCATGCCACCATCAATGATAGGTATATGAACATACTTTTTAACACTTTTACCAGCCTGATGTGTATTTCATTGGTGTCTTGATTGGCATGTTTTGATTACTTATGAGATTGACTGTATTTTCATATATTTATTAATTGGATGTTAGTATTTCTTATTTTATAGATTACTTGTTTGCATCCTTGCCCAATTTTATTAAGTTGGGCTATTCATTTTGATTTGCTAGTGTCCTTTCTGTACCACAGATTTTAACCTTTTGTCATAGGCTGCAATTTCCTTTATTCGTTCACTGTTTTGGTTCTTAAATTTTTTTACTTATGTGTGTGTGTGTTTATGTATATGTATCTTACCATGCAGAAGTTTAACATTTTTAAGTATTTTAAAACTATCCTTCAAATAGGGTACTGCCTTTGATTTCATGTTTAGGAAGTCCCTCCCTATTCCAGGATTCTAAAAATATTCACCTATAATTTCTTTTACCTTTATGGTTTTATTTTTTACATTTACGTGTACAGTAAATGTAAATAATTCATTTAAGTGTAAGGATAAGGGTAGGGATCCAGATTTAATTTTTTTTTTTACCAGATATCTATGCCATTTATTGAATTAAACATTCTTTTCTTCACTGATTTGAAATGCCCATCCCTGTAGTCTTGGGTTTATCTTCAGACTTGACTCTGCTCCACTGATTTGTCTTTTCCTATGCTGGTATCACACTGTCTTAATTTTTGCAGCTTTAATCATACATTTTAATAACTGGTATTGCAAGTGCTCATTTATTATTGTTCTATTCCAAAATTGTCTTGGCAAGTGGAGGGTATTTATTCTTCCCAATGAACTTTAAAATAATTTTGTCAAGTTCAAGAAAAAAGAATTTCTATGGTGTGTGTTAATTTCATAGATGAATTTGTACAGAATTGCCATATTCAGAACATTGGGTCTTGCCATCAATGCGACATGGGAAATGTCCCATTTATTCATTTCCTTTCATATCGTAGTTTTATGATTTTCTTCATGCAGGTCCTGAACTTTATTGGTGGGCTTATCCTGACTGACTATGCTTAGCATATAAGAAAACCATTGCTCTTTTGTATATTTACACCTATGAATGCATTTTTTTCTTCAATTATTTTATTGAAGTATAGGTGATTTACAGTGCTGTGCCAGTCTCTGCTCTGCATTTTTAACTTTTGTTATCTTAGACTTTCCAAATAGGAAGTTGTATCAGTTGCAAGTAATTCTTATTTTGCCTCCTCCTTCCCACAATTTACTTCTTAATTTGTTATCTAATTGCACTCACTAGCATTTCCTGAACAACGTTAAATAGCTACAGTGATTGGGGCAGGAGTCCATTCCTGCCTTGCCTGACTTCCGTGGGAATGCGGCCTTCATTTTACTGTTGACCCTGCTGGGGAAAGGTCTGAATCTATATTTTCTATCCTGTTAAGGAACTATTTTGTTTTCCTAAAAGCTTTTATTAGGGATGGATGTTGAATTTTATCAGATATTGTTCTGAATTTATGAAGGCAAGATATGAGTGTGGGTGGGGGTGAATTTAACCTATTAAATGACATGTAATATCATTATGATTTTCCAATATCAAATTATCCTTTTATCTCTGGAATCCTAGTTGCTTTTTTGTAATTAAGAAAAACACTATTTTTCCTCAAGAAACAGCCTTGATTTTGTACATCTGTGTGAAGCTATGATTATTAATTGACATTTTTAGAGTTCTATTTTGAAAAGGAGGCCCAATTCCCTTAGATTTGTTTTACTAGATTGGGTTACTTTTCCTCAAAGCAGTGGAAGCTTCAGAGTTGGTATTTTTAACCCTCTTAAACCCAATTAAGTTTAGCCCATTTTGGGCTCTTCTGTGGAGTTGTGGGAGGGGAAGAGAGAGGATCAGAGGGGGGAGGGGGAGGGTCGAGACCCTAGGCCAGGACTGCAATGGCTGTCCATCTGAGCTCTGGGGAGCTTGGACAAGGCTGGATATATCCAGTTAGCAATCCCCGTACTTGTCCTCATTCTCCCTCTATATGGAAAGCTCACCACTGTTCACTTCATGACTTTACCGAGAAGAATAAGCTTCACTTGACATCATCAACTAATCACCGGGTAGGGTGGAGGCTCCTTAAAAGCAATGAGCCATCAAGTTAGCGAGTGCATAGCCAGAAGGCCCCCCCTCCGCTTCTCTTGAACCCACTGGAGACCCAGGAGAGTTCTGGAGGCCTGACCTGTCTCTGCAAAGAAAGCCTTTTACACGTTTGATGCAGTGTTCAGTAGCCGTTTTGATCCAGTATGTTTTATACTCAGAGCTGAGTCTGTCAGTGAGAGGCGCTGAGCTTGTTGCTGAAGGGGAAGGGAAGTGGTATATAAATAATGAGAATGCACAGAAACTTGTGCTGTTACCAGCTCTGCTCCAGTAAAGCAGACTTTATTGTGTCACTGCCTCTGGGTGTGTTTTCCTGTGAAGGCCAGAAATAAAGCACGAGTACATGTCTGTTCTTTTTTATTTTTTTCCCCCAGGAGGATGGTAACTCTCTCATTAATACGAAAGACAAGTTTAAATATTCTTTAACTGATAGTTGCTTTACCATATGATTTGTTCTGTATAAAGAAGGTTAACCATTCTTTTGGGGGCCTTAGCCTTGAGCTGAAAGGAAGGGCCTGGGGCTTCCCTGGTGGCGCAGTGGTTGGGAGTCCGCCTGCCGATGCAGGGAACACGGGTTCATGCCCCGGTCCGGGAAGATCCCACATGCCGCAGAGCGGCTGGGCCCGTGAGCCATGGCCGCTGAGCCTGCACGTCCGGAGCCTGTGCTCTGCAATGGGAGAGGCCACAGTGGTGAGAGGCCCGCGTACCGCAAAAAAAAAAAAAAAAAAAAAAACACGTATCTTTTTCTAGATACCTTAATATGTGTCTATCATTAACTAACACGTGGAAATGCATCCTATAATATAGGTTGTATGCAAACTCTCCACTGGGTTAAAGAGGTGGATGATTTCATAGGGCTGCAAATTGCAAATCCCCAAGAAGAATCCAGGTCCCCTGAACACACACTGCTTGGCTGGCACAGTGTTTCATCAAGTGTCGAATTTGAATGCCTTTATGTGTGGAAAGCACTCCCCAGTTGGCCCCAGATTCCTCTACAATCCATGGTCTAATATACTTGGCATTTCACCCACTTTTCTTATGTGTCTGGCTCCTGAAGACATTTGGAATTACAGATTGTGGTGTACACTAGATAGAAATTCAGGCCTGCAGGTTGAGATCAGGGGTCAGCCAACTTGCTATAAAGGACCAGATAGTAAATATTCTAGGTTTTGTGGTCCGTACGATCTCTTATCACTCCTCAACACTGCTGTTGTAGTGAAAAAGCAGCCATAGGTAATACATAAACAATGAGTATGATTGTGTTCCAGTGCAACTCTGTATGCGGACATGAAAACCTGAATTTCATATAACTTTCCCCTGCCACAAAATGTTACTGTTCGGTTTTTTTCAACCATTAGGTAAAAACTAAGTATAGGAATGGTGTTTATTCCAGCAGGTCAGATTTGACCTATGGTCCATAGTTTGCTAACCCCTGATTTAGATCATTGACCAAAAGCCCCTAATGCTTTTCCAAAGGATCTGAGAAAAATCAAAATGATTCTAGAGCTTTTAGACCAGCAACTCACTTCCAAGTAGATCTATTTTTAAACGCTTGGAAACTGTAAGCTTGAATTACACACGTTATATGAATCTAACAAAGGCTACTGTTGGCTCTTATTTGCTCTGGGCTCTGTGGGTGACCCTGTGTCTCTGAAGCACTCAGGGAAAAGGATGCTAGGTCAATGACAGCACCTGGATTAGAAGCAATGAGAACAATCACATGCCAACTGTGAGGGGCAGTGAAGAGTGTGTAGCCATAAGCTAGACCGAAAGGGAATCCGATGGGAATGGACCCTGATTACACTTGAAATCTTTGTAAATCATAAGCATATAAATGCTTAATAGATCTCCAGTACATGCAGCTGATTCAGGCTTCATGACGATTTCCCACTGACTATCACTTCCATCTTGTTAAAACAAGGGGTGCCTTATTTCTTTTCCAGTCTTAGCACACAGTAGAGTGGTCTTCTGACCCATTTTTCCCACAGTGGACACAGATCCGTTCAAATAAATTAATCTCCCCTCATGACTCGCTTGAAAGAAACATGTGCCGGTGAATAACTAAACCACATTACCACTCCTTCAAGGAAACAACCTCTGATGGGTGTCTGTCCTAACAAGTGTTGAGAAAACACAGAACTTTTCCTTGTCATTGTTTTCCTCCCCAGCAAATCCTCAAGCAGTGGAGAGAGGGCTTCAGGAAAGGGACAACAGACAGGGGTTTTTGGTCTGTTGTTTTTTTTTTTTTACAACTTATCACGCTATGAATTCTAACTATTCATTATATTTTTTAACATAACATGTTTAAAGAACACTTCTCCCATAGATTCTTCATTTGGGTTAGTGAGGACTTGGCTGCAGTCTGATTCAGAAATAGCCCGGAAATATTCCTGTGGTCTGGGAACTTCTGAGCAGGATTTGGTCACCTGCGCGACCTGGAGTTTGAGCAGACTCAGCGCGCACACACGCACAGAGCTGAGGCCTTTACTAAATGCTTGACAGCACAAGTAGCACGGAGGTCAGACGGGATGCTGTCCTTGCCCAGCGAAGCTTAACCTTGTTGGGTTATGATAACCTGCATTTTGCCTTTTGCTCAAAAGTTCTGCTGAACTGGGTAAAAATGCTTTTTAATCCAACAGAAGTTGCAAAAGTGTAGTTTTCAACTCCATGTCATTGGATTTTTCAGAGGGTTCAGTCTGAAGCTCTTTTTTCCTCTCCCTCTCTTTTTGGCCCTCTGAGTATCCTTGTGCATCATCCACCTTGGGTAGGGCTCAGGGTTCACTGGCTTGCTATTGCCTTTTGCTGCTGTGGCTTTTCAGCTTAGAGCTCAGTGAGGAAATACTTATACTTAGACCTGTGTATAGTGAATCTGTTTATACAAATTTGTTTTGCCCACATCAGGTTTCCCATAAGAGCAGGTAGGTTGTACATGGCGTGATGGCTATATCTGTGCTTAGAGAACAGCAAGTAAAACCTTAGTCACGAAGGTGATAGAGGTATTTTGTTGTTATTATCTTTATTTTCACATCTCTGGCACAGGTTAGGAGAAGCTGGGGGAAAAGAATCATTTTTGGATGACTCAGATGCACCACGCTGGGCAGCTCCAGGCCCTTTGAGCCTCTCTCTGGGTCCCAGGAAGGTGGGAACAGGAGTGAGAAAAGATTCACTCCTCACACCTACCTAAGGAGTGTCTGGAGAGTTCTGTGGAAACCAGAGTCTGTGTCCTGAGTCTGTGAAGCAGCTGCTTTGGTCTGTGCTTGGAAAGGTGTGAGGAGTAGGTAGGCAGGTGCTCAGAGCTGGGGGGTGGTGACAGTCACTCACAAGAAGAGCAAGCAAGCCTCTGATCTTAAGCAGCTCTTTCTGCCTTTCTGCTTGTGTGTGTCCTGCCCAACAAACATGGACACAGACTCTCCCCTGCCAATGCAGGGGTCAGGAGGCCCCCAGTGCTGGCCTGATCATGTCTGGAGGGCGGGCTTAGCTGCGTTTTAAGTGGGACGGGGAGACAATAGCGTGGATCTGAGGAGAGCAACCGTAATGGGAGGGATGTGGAAACTCTGACAAGTGTTAAGCCTCATCTGTAAAATGGGCCACCTCCGTGGGGTGTCCTGTAAGAAGTCAGTGAGATAATGCGTGTGAAACCCTTAGTGCTGTGCCTGCGCTTATGTTATTATTTTAGAATTATGTGAGTTCTTCTTTTATGAGAAATATGGAAGAAACTGGGATTGTTTCAACTAGACCAGAAGAGATTAGAGAATGGCATGATAGCAGTCTTCAGATAGTTAAGGGATTATTATGTGGCAGAGGGAAAAAACTAATTTTTAGTGTTAAGACAATATAACTTAAGATATGGCCTTCGCAGGAAGGCAGGTTTCACATCAATAAGAGTGTTTATTACAGGGATGCTCAGAAACAAGCAGGCTTCCTTGGCAGGTAAGGGGCTCTGCCACCGGAATTGCTCAGGCAGAGGTTGGGTGGCCACACATTCAGGAGCTTAAGGGGAGATGCCTGCCTCTGGTGGGAGGTTGGTTGGATTAGATGCCCCAGTTCTCTTCCATCTGTACAATGCCAGGAAGTTTAGCAAAGGGCTAAGGTTTTTGACTCCTCGGAGAGAACTCGTGAAACCAGCAACCGTGTAGACAAAAACTGGAAAATATCGTTTCCAAGGCTCTTGGGGATCCATTGGGTACAAAGAGCAAGCTCATTTACCTAGAGAAGATGATTCTCAGCAATTTCTTCATGGTATTACTTTGTTAGGGCTGCCATGACAAAGTACCACAGACTGGGTGGCTTAAACAATAGAAATTTATTTCTCACCGTTTTGGAGGCTGGGAGTCCAAGATTAAGATGTTGGCAGAGTCAATTTCTTCTGAGGCCCGTCTCCCTGGCTTGTAGCTGGCCGTCTTCTCCCAGCATCTTCACACAGCCTTTCCTCTGCGAGTCTGTGACCTAATCTCCTCTTCTTATAAAGACACCAGTCATTAGATTACATGACCTCATGTAACCTTAATCACCTCTTTAAAGACCCTATCTCCAAATACAGCCACATTCTGAGGTACTGGGGGTTAGGACTTCAGCCTATGAATGGGGGGCACACAATTCAGCCCCGAACACAAAGGAGTTATTTTCTGAGTCATGGGGATGGTTGACCAGGACCAGCCTGGAGAATTTCGGTTACACGTTCTTTAACCTGTGTCCCTGATTCTCTTCTTTTAGGTGAACGGCCCTTTCCCTGCACGTGGCCAGACTGCCTTAAAAAGTTCTCTCGCTCCGACGAGCTGACCCGCCACTACCGGACCCACACGGGGGAGAAGCAGTTCCGCTGTCCGCTGTGTGAGAAGCGCTTCATGAGGAGCGACCACCTGACCAAGCACGCCCGGCGGCACACGGAGTTCCACCCCAGCATGATCAAGCGATCCAAAAAGGCGCTGGCCAACCCTTTGTGAGGTGCTGCCCACCCGAGCCAGGGAGGGACGGACCCGGAAGGACGAACTACTCCCAGCGAACAGACAGACAGGTGGGAACCACGGCCCAGAAGAGGCGTGCTGCCAGCACAGGAAGTCACTGTTCTTTGGTCACTAGTCTAATTTTCCTCTCCCTGCGTTGTTTTTAAAAAGCACATTGTAGCCTAAGATCAAAGTCAACACTTGGTCCCCCTTGCAGAGGCAACTCTGAACCGTCTCTGACTGTTGGAGGGAAGATAAATGCTTTTTTTTTTTTTTCCTCTCCTTAATTTTCTTTTGGGGGTGGGTGGAGGGGTGGCAGGTGTGGGGAGGGGGTTAAAGCCAAGACTGGGGTAGAATTTTAAAGATTCAACACTGGTGTACATATGTCTGACTGGGTGAGTTGACTTGTAGCATCACGCAGTGATTCTGGGCCCTTTCTGCTTGCTGTCTCTCAGAATTGTTTTCTTACCTTTTAATGTAATGACGAGTGTGCTTCAGTTTCTTTAGCAAAACCACTCTCTTGAATCACGTTACCTTTTGAGATACGAAACGCCATAGCACAGCTGTCTTTATGCAAGCAAGAGCACATCTACTCCAGCATGATCTGTCATCTAAAGACTTGAAAACAAAAAAGTTACTTATAGCCAATGGGTAAGCAGTATGAATTTATACTAATCAAGACACACCTTTGAAAGGTTACTGTAAGTACAGAACTTTCAAACCTTGCTTTGTATGAATTGTACTTTTTGAACATAAGCTGCACTTTTATTTTCTAACGCAGAGGATGAATAAGTTAAATACATGCTTTAAGGATAGAAGCAGACATTCTGTTTGGAACCACGTTATAATCTGCTTATTTTACAGTATACACGTTTCCCTATGAAATCATGGCAGAGATGTGAGGGCAGAATATATACAACAGACGCTGAAGGAGAAGGAGGGTAGTATATATATTTTTTAATTTAAAAAAGAACAAACAATTTTAACGCTATTAACTTTTCCAAAATTTCCGGTCCTTTTAATTAACCTCTTCTTATTGTACCATAATGCCAGGAAGGGCGAGGGCTTTGACTCTGTTGGGTTTTATTTGAATGGGCGCATAACAGTAACTAGCTCTGGAAACGTTTATTCTTTGGGGAAGAGGTTTGTCGGTTACCGTCCCATGTTCCTACAGAACCGCCACTAACAGGTGCAAGAGTTACGTAAAAGGAAAAGGGAGCTGAAATGTGAAAAGAAAAATAACATACCCCTATAAGTAGTGAGCGCTAAGGGAAGATACCACGATGATTTCAGAGGAGACTGCGCAAAATCATCCCTTTTGGAGAAGGAAGGCACATGGAACATATAGGAATGAAAACACAACACTGTATCTTTTACATCAGTAGCCTCACCACTATAAGATCTCGTATCCAGGGGTCTAAAATGGCCTCAACCACTATATGCATAATATGCCATTTACCTGAAAACTTAATTTTGGCCTTTACGTGGTCAGAAAAATGAACCGAGTTTTCATCGTTGAGAAGAAACCTCAAATAGGGGAGTCAGCAGTGATCGTGGGGGAAATGTTTACATATTCTTCTTTTTCATCAGAAACAACGTTTTCTGACAATTTTATCTGATATTTAAAACAGGGAGTTATGGTGCACTCTAGTTTATACGTGTGCTATGAGATGTGTTGTGTAAACCTGGGGTGAATTCATCATTTCACCTGACACATGCTTGTTTCCAGTTCAGAACCAGTGTGGGCTCCTGCAGCCGGCATGGGTCACAGCTGACTCCAACTTCCAATACAGTAGCCATCACTAGCACGGTGTTTTTCTTTTGTTTGTTTAACCAGCGTAGTTGTATTAGTAGTTCTGTAAAGAGAACTGCTTTTAACATTAGGGACTGGGAGCAGTCCATGGGATAAAAAGGAAAGTGTTTTCTCACGGGAAAACATGTCAGGAAAAATAAAGAACACTTTCTACCTCTGTTTCAGATTTTTGAAACGCTTATTTTAAACCAAATTTTAATTTCTGTGTCCAAAATAAGTTTTAAGGACATCTGTTCTTCCATATGAAATAGGTTAGGCTGCCTATTTCTTACTGAACTCATGGAATGGTTCTGCTTGTGACCCTCTGCATGCTGCCTTTTAGTGAGTGAGGAGTTTGGCGTTGCCTAGCAACCCACTAACTTGTACAAACTCATCTTTCCCTCACAGAACGAAATGAAGGAAAACCAAGCAAAGTCAGTGAAAGACAATCTTTGTAGTTTCAGGAGTAAATCTACATGTGGCTTTTGTCCAGCACTTAGATGGTTGTAAATGCAGCAACTTGTTTTAAAAAAAAAATGCACAATTTACTTCCCCAAAAAAGTTGCTACTTGCCTTTTCAAGTCGTTGAAGAACACACATTTGATATTCTCTTATATGTTATAGTAACATAACGTATAAACTCAAGGCTTTTTATTCCTTGTGATAAATCCTGTTTTAAAATGTCACAAAACAGGAACCAGCATTCTAATTAGATTTACTCTATCAAGATATGGTTCAAATAGGACTACTAGAGTTCGTTGAACACTAAAACTATGAAACAATTACTTTTTATATTAAAAAGACCATGGATTTAACTTAAAAAAATCCAAATGGAGGATAGTAATTTTTGTTTACTTTTTTAACCAAACTGAATTTTTTGAAAGACTGTTGCAGGTGTTTCAAAAGAAAGAAAAATTGTTTTATCTAATACTGTAAGTAGCTGTCATATTCTGGAAAATTTAATAGTTTTAGAGTTAAGATAACTCCTCTCCTTGGTTAGGGAAGAAGAAAGCCCTTCACCACTGTGGAACGATGCCGTGGCTTTAAGGTGTAGCCCTACATCATGCTTCTTTTGAGAATTATATTTGGTATAGTTATAATTACAGAAACTGACTCGTTGTCAGTTTGCAGGTAGATTAAGCACAGTACTCATCACTCTGGATAGATTGAGATGTTCTTTCACAACAGATGAATGATCTGTAACACTGTAAGATACTGATCTTTACAACTGTTTAATCAGTTTTATTTTTGTACAGTATTAGTGACCTAAGTTATTTTGCTGTCCCGTTTTTGTAAATCAAATGAAATTATAAAAGAGGATTCTGACAGTAGGTATTTTGTACATATGTATATATGTTGTCCAAATAAAAATAATAAATGATAAAGATTGAATTGTTCCAGCCATTATGTGTTATAAAAGGGGCATGTTCTTGTCAAACGGGGGTTACTTCTTTAACTTGTGATGAGTGCAAAGATGATTTACCCTGGGCCTTTCAACACGTGAGATATTTGTGTAGACCTGTGTGTATTTACTATTCACAGACCTCTGAGGAAGTAGATGGAACGGCGGCCACGTGAAATCACTGTATTATACTGGAGGGGAATATTTATATTTCAGGTAAATCACTTAAAGAGGTTTATAAAGCTCATAACTGTTCTGGTGTGTGCCAGGAACTAGTCAGAGGATATTACTCAGATTGTTCTCTTGAGATATGATATTGATAAGAACACACAAGTTGAAGTCTCAAAGGCAAAACAATAGACCCATTAAACCAAGTGAAGATGAACACCAAAGTGTGTGTGTGTGTGTGTGTGTGTAATTTAGTCTAGAGAATCTAAAACCTGTCATTGTAGTATAATCTAGTATAGATATATACTAGCTAGCTAGTGTTTGTTAAGGTTTTATTGTATGCTAGTCACAGTGCCGAGTGTTTAGGACTTTTTTCTCATTTTATCTTTTCAGCAGCTCTGTACAGCTCCTTACAGAAGATACCATTGTTATCCACATATTTCAGATGAGGAAATTACTAACTTGCTAAAAGATACATCTAGTAAGTGGTATACACCATATTTAAATCTGGATCTGCTGAATCCAACCCTCCATCTGTCTATGCCTGCAGCAGGTTATTTGCATTTGACTCATTTTATTGAGCAACTGTTAGTGCCACACATTGTTGTCACTGAGGACAGGAAGGTGACAAAAACGTACCAGCTCTCTGCATTCAAGGAGTTTATGTGTTAGTGGATGGAAACACATAAGCAAGTAAACAAATTATCCATGTGATTTTGGATGGTGATAAGAATTATGATGGAAATAGAGTTGGGTGACTTGAGTGTTGGGGAAAGGCTACTTTAGAATGAGTCTCCCTGAGGGGACTTAAACATTTGAGCTGGGACCTGGGTGACACGGAGGAGCCAGGCCTACAGATGTAGAGGGAGTGAGGAGAGCCAGTACGAGGAGTTTGGCAGGACGGTGATCAGGATTTTGGAGGAACTCAAGGGGTGGCTGGAGTATAAACAAGGAAGATGAGAGGGGATGGGAAGTAGGGGTGGTTGGCACGGGCCATATCACGGGGCCTGGTATTGCAGGTTACAATGTGATGTTTGATTTTGATTCTAAGGGCAGGGCCGGGCAGTGTCATGGAAGTTTGCAAGCAGAAGAAGGTTATGATCAGATATATATTTCGAGAAGCTCTTTCTGAGTGCTGGGTGGAAAATGGATTTTAGAGGGGCAAGAGTGGAAGCAGGGAGACTAGCATTTGTCCGGGCAAGAAATGATGGTTATTTGGACCAGTGGAAGTAGGAAGAAGTGAATAGTTCCAAAAACACCTCTGAGGCAGAATCATTGGACTTGAAGATGTTAGGATGTCAGGGGTGAATGATGAAAAGGTCCCATCATGACCCTCAGGTTATTATGGCCTGAGCAACAGGTTAGTGAAGTTTGATAAGGTGGAGGAAAGGAGAAAGCTGGTGTGAAGGAAAGTCATGGACTCGTCCGGGGACATGTTGAGGTTGATGTGCCCGTCAGACATCACGTGGACATGTTGAGAGAACGATTGTGTATACTAGTTTAGAGCTCAGAAAAGTGGTGTGGAGTGGAGATTTGGAAGTCACAATCATGTCTGATGGTAACTGAAGCCACAGAAATGGGATCACCTGTGGTAGAATAGAGAGAGAGGGTTAGAGTCTAGAACAGAGGGGAGGGGAGATAGAAAGTTAGCTCAAGAAGTAACAAGACTTAGAAAACTGCAGGGTCCTAGGATAAGGGGCAGTTGGGGAGGCAGAGTAATCAATTATGTTGAATGTCACTGGGGTCTGGAGTAAGACTAGTACTGAAATGTGTCCACAGTATTTAGGTATTTGAGGTTATTGGTGACTTATTAGAATAGTGGAATAGTACATTAGAATAGTGGAAATAGACCTCTGGTTGGGTAGGGGGAAGAGTAATCAGGAGGTGGAAAATCATAAATAGGAAGTATAGTCATGTCTTGCACAATTTGTAGAAAATGAAAACAAAACAAAAACAGCCTTGATCAATACACAGCACAAGATAGGAAAAAGAAAGGAGACACAAGAAAACCAAACAAAATAAGGAAATTAGAATCCACGTGTCACCTAAATCTCCTTATTTAAAGTTAGATTTTTCAATTTGGATCAAAATATGAAAGTGTGTGTGTGTGCGCATGTGCGCGTGAGCATATTTCACTAGAGCCTCACCTAAAATGAAATGACAAGGATTAAGGCAGAGGCCAACAAAAATAATTCAGCAGTAGTCATACTGAAAACAAAAAAGAATAGAATTTAATGTAAAAAAAACTGGATGAAAGAGGGGATTACTTTATACAGGCACATTCTATGTTGAAGATATAACAGTGGCTAGTAACATTCCATCAAAATACATAAAAAGAAAAATAAAAAACAAACAAAAAACAGCAGGAGAATTTCATGAAAACTACAGTCTTATCCAAAAAAGAGAGGATTTTGGTAATATGCATATTCTTTTCAAATATTCGTGGAATGTGTACAAAAATATGATATAATGAGACTGTAAGTAACATATTAGAGACTACATTTTCTGACCACCAGGCAATAAAGTGAACAATTCACAATAAAAGGATAATTTTTAAAATACCAGAAATTAAAATATTGTCCTAATTCTTAGATCAAAGAGAAAATACAAATTATAATCAGCATTTAAGTCAATAAAAATAGTGAAAACTGTATATCCAAGATATACCCAAAAGCTTTACTTAGAAGAAAAATTCAGAGCCTGATATGTTTTTATTATTATCCATGAACAAATAAAACAATCAATTCAAGAAGCCAGAAATTGAGCAAAATCTGAGAAAAGCATGAGGAGAGAATAAAATTAAAGTGAGATTGACATATAAACCCAAGAGGTGGATCTTTGAAAAGACCAGTAAAAGTTAATTTTGAAAAGCAAAACAAGAAAAATAGAAAATCTAAATAATGCATGATATTACGAATGAAAAGAGAGATTATAGATATAATGATCTAATAATTTTGGACATTTTGATTAAATGGCTTTCCTAGGAGAAGAACAATTTTGATGAATAGCACAGTATAGACCAAAAACTATAAAAGAAGTTGACAAATGTCAGAGAATTTCAGCACCCAGGTAATTTTATAGGCAAAATCTTTCAAATCTTTAGGGAACCAATATTTTCTTTAGAATTTAAACTGTTAAAACATAAAGCATAGAAAATGATGGGAAACGACTCAATTCACTGTAGGAAGCTAGTTTAACCCTGACTTATAAGAATAGTCAAGAATATTTTGTAAAAGAAAAGTGGGAGAATTTGCCCTACCAGGAATTACAGCCTGTTTTAAAGACATAATACTTTAATATATTTTGTAAGAGTGACAGTCCAGATCAATGGGGAAAACAGGAAGTATCCATTGTGTTTAGCCAGTTGATTATCTGAAAAAAAATCAAGGTACATCATACTATATACCCAATTAACTCCTATATCGATTAAAGCTTTAAATAAAATGATTAAAGCACTTGAAGAAAATATAGATGAAGATTCATAAATCATGATTTGGGGGAGAACTCAAATATACAAATCTAAAGGTAGAAACCAATAACAGAAAGATTAATAGATTTAACTATTTAATAATGTGAAACTATTATAAATGAAAAATTAGCCTAAACAAAATTAAAAGGTACAGATATGGAAAAATGCACTTCAAAAGGGTTAGTATTGGGATTTCCCTGGTGGCACAGTGGTTAAGGATCTGCCTGCCAATTCAGGGCACATGGGTTTGAGCCCTGGTCCGGGAAGATCCCACATGCCAAGGAGCAACTAAGTCCATTTGCCACAACTACTGAGGCTGCACTCTAGAGTCCGCAAACCACAACTACTGAGCCCACGTGCCACAACTACTGAAGCCCGCGTGCTTAGAGCCCGTGCTCCGCAACAAGAGAGGCCACTGCAATGAGAAGCCCGCATACCGCATCGAAGAGTAGCCCCCACTCGCTGCAACTAGAGAAAGCCTATGCGCAGCAACAAAGACCCAACGCAGCCAAAAATAAATAAATAAATATTTTTAAAAAAGGGTTAGTACTTTAATATATATAACTTCTTACAGGTCAATATGAAAAAACATATTTAGAAAAATCCAGCAAATGGTATGAATTGACACTTTATTTATTGACAAAAAGTCAATAAATATTTTAAAATGTTCACCATGCTTTCAATGAAAAACACAATATAAAAAAAATGAGGTACAGTCATATTTGCCTATGCATTTAGTGAAGATTTAAAAAATAAAGCACCCATTTTGTCAAGAACTGGGGGAGATGGGCATATTGTTAGTGGGAATCCAGATTGGTACATGTTTTCTAGGAAACAGTTGGGCCATAAGAATTTAAAAACTATAAAAATGTTCTTAAGACTTTAAGAAGAGATGTCTGGAAGGGAGGTGGGTATGAGGCATCCATGCTTCTTATATTGTCCCTCTTCCTCTTCCCTCCAGCTAACTGAGGCTCCCATCATCTTTCACCTGTATTCCTTGAATAGCCTCCTAACCAGTCTAGTTTCCTCCATGTTTTCCTCTTTTAACATCATCTTCCACTTTGCAGTGTCAGTGTCCCAAATATAAACTGTCCATGTCCTTCCTTTCACAAGGACTGCCCATGTCCCACAGGATTAAGGTCAATCTTCTTAATGTGGCTTTCAAGGTTCTCTATGTTCTGATCCCTGCCAAATTTGCTAGGCACACCTTTTTTCCCCACTATTTTGCCGTCCATTCATAATACCCATCTGCTTATAATTTTTACAAATGTGTTACTTCTGTTCATATTATTCTTTAAATTTAAAATTCAGTGCTGTCCTCCCCTTCCTCCATCACTCCCCCAATACTTTGCAGTGAAAGCTGTACGTTCCCCCAGGAAGCTTTCTATGACTTTCTGGGCTGGGTTAGGTACCCCTCCATTTGCTCCCACAAAACACATTTATCTACTTACTCTACATTATGTTTATGAGATTCATTCATGTCGTTGTAAGTAGGTGTAGTTTGTTCACTTTCATTTCTGTATTCAATTATAAGAATATTCCACAACTGTTGTTGAATAATTTCTCCAGGTTTTGCTTAATATGAATAGTGCTTCTATTAGCAATCTTGTGCATGTGTTTTGGTGAACATATGTACTCACTTCTGTTGGGTATATATCTAGGCCTGGAACTGCTGAAGTCATAGGAGGCTGTCAGCAGAATACTAGAAATAGCCCCCAAGAATCCATGCCCTAATGATAGATTTTCCAGGTGGGCTTTATTGGGAGATATCCAGGTGGGCCTAATATAATCACAACAACTGCTTTAAAAGCAAGAGTCTTCTCCAGTCGGGAGTAGAAGGGCACGTCAGATTTGAAGTGCAAGGGATCCTTGCTGCGTCCTTGGGGGCTTGACGATACAGGGGTCCACATGTAAGGACTGAAAAGTGGTCTCTAGGAGCTGAGGGTGGCCCTCCGCTGATAGCCAGCAAGGAAACAGGACCTCAGTCCTACAAACTCAAGGACCTGGATTTTGCCAACAAATAGGATATGGCTTTTTCCCCAAAGCCTCTAGATGAGGATGCAATCCTCCCAACGCTTTGATTTCAGCCTTATGATACCCTGAGCAGATAACCCAGCCACACTGGGTCGGACTTCTGATCTACAGAACTGTGAGCTAATAATGATTTTGCTTTTAAGTTTGTGGTAATTTGTTATACAGCGGTAGAATACTAATACATAGAGTTCACATGTATTCATTTTAGTAGATGCTGCCATCAGCCGTGTATGAGTTTCAGTTGCTCTGTAAAATCAATACATGTTGCTTTTAGCATAGTCACAATATAAAGCACCTAGTAAAAATTTGCCTGATTAAATGTCTAAGTATTAATCATTAGTGAAATAAAAGTGAAATGTAGCATTCACTTTCTCATGTGAAACAAAATTCTATAAATGATAACATCCATTTCTTAAAAACTATAAGAGTGTTCATATCCTTGACCAAGCAATTGCATGTCCAAGGAATTATCATGAAAGTCTGCAAAAATTAAGTTGCAAAAGTGTAAATGGTGGTATTGTTTATAATAGTGAAAATTTGAAAACAATCTCAATATTTAGTTCTAATGAATCTTTTTTTTTTAGAAATTTATTTATTTTATTTATTTATTTTTGGCTGCATTGGGTCTTCATTGCTGCGCTCCGGCTTTCTCTAGTTGCAGTGAGTGGGGGCTACTCTTGATTGCGGTGCGCGGGCTTCTCATTGCGGTGGCTTCTCTTGTTGAGCATGGGCTCTAGGTGCGTGGGCTCAGTAGTTGTGACTCTCAGGCTCTAGAGTGCCGGCTCAGTAGTTGTGGTGTACGGGCTTAGTTGCTCCGCAGCATGTGGGATCTCTCTGGACCAGGGTTTGAACCCGTCTCCCCTGCATTGGTGGGCGGATTCTTAACCACTGCGCCACGAGGGAAGCCCTCAAATGAACTCTTTAAATAACAGTGGAATATGGTGCATCCATTACAAATGATATAGAACAGCTTTTCACCAAAGGATATTCTGTAGAACATTAATTTTCCAAATGTTACATTATAGAAGGATCCCATGATTAAATAAGTTAAGGGATACTCTGGGCAAGGTGAACCAGGTTTCTCCAATGGAGATCTTTGCAAACCTTTGCTCTAATCAAGCAGGCATTGTTAACATCTGAGGCGCTGACAGTGCAGAATTGCACAAACCTGTTTGATTATGGTCAGTTTGCTTTGTTTTGGGGGACATTTTGCAAATTAAACTTTGAGAAATGACACAGAGACATGTTCGTGATATATTTGGTGCAAAGTGGTACGAACAGCGTAGTCCCACTTTAAAACATAAAGGAAGAAGGCTAGAAGAATTTAAATTACACAAAAATGTTAAACGTGATTATCTCGATGGGCAATTTTTATATTATCTGTATTTTTCTAAAGTTTCTAGAAAGTAAATATAGATTACAGTTGTAAAAAGCGGCAACATTAAAGCCCTAGCTCTTCAACTGGGGTTAACTTGTTATATGGTCTGGCCTTAATTAAATTAGATTTGTTAATGGTCTGCTTCTGGGCTGCCTCTCTTACTGTGGCAGGCCAACCTGGGGGGGGTCACATCCTCCCGTTGGTTTGGGTTGATTTGGGGTGGCCTCTGGAGCTGCTGTGCTCTCGTCACCCCGGCATCAAAGCCCTTGCTTCTCGAGCTTCATCTCTTCCGAGTGCAACTTGTGTTCTTCCCATCTTCACTATCAACTCAGTTCTTCCCAGGTCACAATACCACATTGAAGGTTTTCTGAAAAGACCAACGCATGTTCAAACCCTACCTGGGAACCAGGTGGAAGCAAGGCTCTTAAATTTTCTGAGTCTCGCTTTCCTCAACTATGAAAAGTGTGCATGTACATGTAATACTATAGTATTAGTAGTACATTAGTACACACAGTGTAGTAGTATTGTTGTGAGCAGTAAATCAGTAAGACTTAAACACAGTACTAGGTTTTCAAGAAATATTTGTTCTCTCCATCTCTCACCCCTAGAATTAACATGGCCTTCCATTAATCCTAGGAGTTACCACCTGGTTTCTCTCTCATGGGTGGGTCCCGTTTTCTTACATTAGGCTTTGTTTACAAAAGAGTGTGAAGTGGAATGGGCAGGTGGTGTTTGTGTGGCGGTCAGCAAACTATGGCCCCTGGTCAGATCTGATCCACAGCCCGTCTTTATAGAGTCAGCAAGCTAAGAATGGCTGCTACAGTTTTAAATGGTTGAAGAAATCAAAAAGAATTTTATATCAGACACCTGAAAATGATTTAAAATTCAAATGTCAGTGTTCATAAATAAAGTTTTATTGGAACACAACCACTCACTTATTTGCATGTTGTCTATGGCTGCTGTCACACACCTTTAGTGTTGAGGATCAGTGACAGAGACTGTACAGTACAAAGCCGTATTTCCCATCCGGCTCTTTGCAGAAAAAGTCTAGGCTCTAGACCCTAGGCTACGCTCTTATCTAGGCTCTAGGCTATTTCTTATTTAAGTATTTCTTAAAGACCAGCTTTAAATATGAGACATGGTGCTCACAGGATTGCATTTTTTAAGTAATCAAAATAAATGTCTCTTGAAGGCTTGAGTTTTGAAGTTTCCATTTCCACCCTTTTTCTTTAACTTCAGTGAAGTCTGTGATAGGTTTGAAATGCAAGCCTGGTACAGCTAAGGCTGCATGTTTCTTTCTAGATGCTCTGCCTGTCTGTTAGTTAAGAGCCACCAAGTTAGTGGTGAAGACTAGCTTTTAGGGTTAAGCTTTTAGGTTATATACCTATTTTTAAGTAATTATTTCAGATTTGTTTTTTATCATAGGTTTCAATTGATATTTAATCAGCAGTGCAGTAGAACACTGCCTTTGTCGTTGGCCTCTCTTGTTATTTACTTTATAAAAAAGCATCTGAGGAGATGCTGCTTTCAAGGGACCCTGTGATCTCTTTGTCATGTGAGGATTCCTATGCAGTGAGACCACTGTTACTGTCACGTTTCTCTGTAGGTGAGATGTTCAGATACTAATGGTAAGTATTCTGTTGCATAGTGCAAAGGGCAGTCCCCTAACAGGGACAGTAGGGTGTCTTGGGTAGAGCCTCTGCAGATTTTTTTTTCTCCTTTCTCCTCTGAGAATGGGTATTTTGGTGGAGACTATCTGCAACCTGGCCAGCTCTGGCTGCGTAAATTTTATAAATAGGTACAATGAGCCTAAATAATTGGAAGGTGAGTCCAACATATCGTCCATTCCGTTTATAGTTCTTTCATAAAGTAAAAATCTATTAAATGCAACTAACTAAGCAAAATGTTACACATGTGAGCAGGATTTAAAGGGCCACAGCCCTGTGTCTGAGTGATAATAACAAAGCCAAACCGAATTCGATTTGCTTATTCTAAGAGACCTTTGTGTTGTTCTCAGGCAGAAATACCACACCGCCTGGAGACTCAGAGCAGGCAGGTTTTCTTCTGTGGCCAGCTCTCAACAACCATATTTGACCAGTTTTAGAATACGCTTGCTTTCTGTTAGTCCTAGGAAAAACCTTAAGATCTTGTATCTTCTTTGCATTTTTACTAGCTGCAAACCATCAGTGTTGGCAGAATTTCCCCATTTTCCTAAAGCAACAGGATACCAGCCCTTCCCTACTCCCTTTAGCCCCTTGATTTCAGCGCCTTGTCTCTACTGGGGTCTTTTCCGAGAGGTTCCTGCAGACTTTAGACCCCTGCCGAGGCCAGACTTTTTACTCTTTTGCATAACAGTTATAAATAGACAGAGATCTCCCAGAGAGGAAGTGCTAAATCGTCTGTAGCTTCTCCAAGCTTTTATTATTTTCTAGAATGCGCTGATTAATTTCATTATGTAGTGTTTATGCCGCCCAAGATTCCAGCTAACTTCCCCCATTTTTAAGGGAGCCACGGATAAATGCATTCTAAACCGCTTGTTCTCTATCATCTTTCTGGGTCGAGATCAGCATTGACGTGAAAGGTACTGTTCCTAAGTACCTCTGGTAATGGCTAAAACTGTTTTCTTTTTCTATAGAAATCAAAGTCACTTTTTAAAAGCCTACAATCACTTTCTGTGTTTCTCTGCTGGTCTTAGGTAATCAGCTTTGGGCATCCTAAAAAATGATTTTCTGTTATCACCACCCATGGAAATCCCAGTTGGCCTCTGAGAAATTTACCTAAACGAGTCATCCTTTATGCGTGTTTCAGTTTTATTTTTATTATCAAGTCTTATCATTTTTTTTTCTCTTCAGAATCCTATGAAGGAATGTCTCAACATTTAAATATTTACGTTTTGTGTCGTCCAATTTAAATATCTGAGAGTTTACATGTACTCCAAAAGACATTTCAAAATGAGGCTGCCTGAAGTTTACTTTTGAAACTGGCATTTATTTTTCCCGGTGCTTCTGTGCTCCCCCATCCCCCCAAATACTATTTGAAATCTTGATGATAACATATACAGAAACACAATTGAAACAATAAGGTCAACATATTCTGGGGAAATAGACTAGAAAACGTCGCTCATTTGAAAGTCAGAATAAGCTTCTTTTCTTGAGATGGGGGAGTGGTGGGTGGGAGGAAGGTGGGGAAAGGGGCTGAGTAAACTACTATACAGTTTTTCATGAGAAAATGTTGCACTTTAGAGAATTGAAGTAGAAATTTGGTCAAAAGACTCTGCATTTACTCAGATGAGGCAACATTGTTATTAACCATGGAAGGTTGAGTCCATTTTTAAAAACAAAGATTCGGCTGCTCATTCTTCTGGGCTCCTGAGCACACAGCATCATGAAATTACAGCTTTCTGTTTACTCTTGTCTTTGCCCCGAAGCTCTTAGTAGCTTGACCTTATCTTCATGTAGCATCCCTCCAACCCAACCCCATCCTTTGAGGGCTTCCATACCTTGTCTCTCCCAGATATTCAGATTGGCCCCAACAATGTTGGGGAAGAAGTGCTTGTCTGCTGCATTTGCTAAGTTGGACTGTATGAGTCTGGGACGGCGAAGGGCCATCTTTCCTGGCTGCATGAAAAAACTGTGTGAAGGAGAAAAAGAGAACAAACGTACAGAGGATGAAGAGCTCAGAAGCAGAACCTGAGTGAACCCTGAGGATATATGAAACCTTGGATACAGCTGAGCCTGTTTCACCCTGTACTTCCCAATTGTGTGTAAGTGAATTGCCTAATTTGTCTCAGCTAGTTTAAATTTAGCTTCTAATGATATAACTTTGTCAACCTAAACAAAGAGGTAAACTAAGGCAAACTCGAGTTACTAGAAATTGAGCCAGGAATAGCAGAGGAACTGCAATTTGGGAAATGCATGCTCCAGCAAGCTACAGGCCAGTCCATTGAGGGTTAGGGTGGGCTGTATTTATGGACAGGGAGTGCAAAGAGGGGGCATCCAGCCAGAGTCCAAGCAGTGAGTTCATTACCCTGAGGAAGGAGAGAGATTCTTGGCGGGTGTTCATTGGTCAGGAGATCATCTTGGTTCTGTGAATCAGGCATTTATGGGGAATCAATCTCTCAGTTCTTAAGTTTCCTTCTTCGGAGGGCACATTGGTGAGATTCTCCATTTTGCATCTTCCAAATATATTTCACATTTTTTTAGTCTGTGTTACTTAGTTTATCCATTATAAATCAAACAGCATTGCAATGTTACATTGACCAACTGTTCTTTTAGGGTCTGTTTTTTCCAGAATGAGAGGGTCCGGGACCCAGGTGGTAATTTTAATGTATCAGGGATTCCCTCCCAGACTTTTTTGTTCCTTTCAATCTGATATATTTGAGTTATTTTAAATTGTTTATACCTATTCTGCTATGTAAGCAATACTTTCATTGTTTATAATTATTAATCTCTAATTCCTAGTAAATTGTCCAAGAGCAAACTGGTAAACAAACAAAACACTGTCTCCTACAGTCAATTCACAGATAGATAACATCTGTTCATTCCAGGGAGCTTTTTTTTTTTTTTTTTTTTTGCTGTACGCAGGCCTCTCTCTCACTGCTGTGGCCTCTCCCGTTGCAGAGCACAGGCTCTGGACGCGCAGGCTCAGCGGCCATGGCTCACGGGCCCAGCCGCTCCGCGGCATGTGGGATCTCCCCACACCGGGGCACGAACCAGGGGACTCTCAACCACTGCGCCACCAGGGAAGCCCCAGGGAGCTTTTACAAGTTAAAAATTTTTAAGCAACTGCTTTGTTCTAAACTACTTAAAATTTTTTTCAGTCAGGGATGCCACTTTGCCTGTTTGTCAACACGTTCCACATTTTCTATTGGGTATTTCTGTCACGTTTAAGCAGCTTTTCTTCAAAACAGAAAACCCCAAACCTCTAATAGGATGATCAGTTTTTTATGGCATATTCCTGAAAAAGTTTTATAAGCATCAGAGTGTAAAAGCAGCATGTGAGAAGCATTGCATAGATTGTTTGTCATAAATTTAATCTGCTATAAAGAAAAGGTTGGAAAGAACCTAAATATCCATCACACAGCCTCAATTAAAAACATTATGACAAATTTAGAAAATGGAATAAAATTTGTTGTTAAAAAGAATGAGGTAGAACGTACGTGTGATATGGGAAACTTCTCAGGATAGATGTTGTGAATAGCATTATTCATTCATTCAAAAACTATTTATTGAGTACCTTCTAAATGCCAGACAGTGTCTGAGCATTGGGGACACAGAATTTAAGATAGACAAGCTCTCTGATTCTCATGTCCACATTAGTATTGCATATTTCTATTTGTGAGGTTTTTTTTAAGCGTATCTATAAGTATATATAAAAGTATAATTTAAAAATATGCTTGTATGTATATACACATGTACGTATACACATACACACATATATGTACATATAAAATGTTTGCTTTGCAATCTTCTGGAAGTATACCTAATAAACTGTTACAGTGATTGCCTCTGGGGAAGGGGAGGGAACTCTGAGGTAAGAGGGAGCCTTCCTTGTCTACTATATATGTACCATATACATATATTACCTTTCCAATTGAAAATAAATGACTTTTAAAGTATAACTTTCCAATAATTATAGGCAGTATTTGTAACCTTCACTCTACATATATAACCATTGTTTGTTAAGGTAGAAGAGTCATTGCTGGTTGAAAAATTGTGAAACCATGACTGGAAATACTCATTTCCCAGTAACTCTGTCTGCTTCTGTGTGATCATGTCTGGCATTCGGTAATACTTGTGGGAAGTGAATAAAGAGTATAGTACAGAAACTGGAGCAAGAGGCAACCCAAAGTAGAAAAGCATAAACACAGAAGAAAGGGGGAATAATATTAGTAATAAAGAAGTACAAAATAAGGAATGGGTTGGTGAGAATTTTTGGTCTACACTAAGAAAACAAGGGGAAAAAAATCAGGAGATACACTGAGCTCAAGGGAGATTTAAGAGTCAGCATTAGAACAGCAGTGAGGCAGTCGAGCAATTTCTGGGTACCAAATATTATAAGGTAGCAAATTCAGAAGGCGATTCATGAGAGGAAGAAGAACCAAGGCTTCCTTGAGCACAAGGTGTTGTGGAGACTCTGCAGGAACAGAATGGACCCTCTGCCCCAAATTTGGTTCAGACGTCAAGATTAATGATGCCTCCACCACAGCAAGAGGTATGGAAAGGTTTATTATTCATATAACAAGACTTTCTGGAGAGAGCAGAGGAGGCCCCAAGTTTATTCAAAATGACTTGAGAGCAAGGAGAGGAGAGTGGTGTGGGTTTTATTGTGGTTAGGGGCTGAGGTCAGGGTGAAGCTTTCTGCAGGTGGGTAGGGGCTTGTGAGGTTTGAACCACCTGCTGGCATCGAAAGAGGGGGCACCTGAGCTGTCTTGTCAACTTGCCCAGATGTGGGGCACAGGAGGAAGAGGCTTATAAGCCTCAGAAGTCAAATAGCAACAACTCAGTCAGGCGCTATTGCACAAGGTCCGATGAATTTAGAATAATTTTCCATTATTCCATTTCCATGTGAAGAAGATAGAATGGGAGAGAAAATTCTGAATTTCTACTGCCTATGTTTTAAGATTGGTAAGGAGGGAGTATGGCTCTGGAGAGAAAAAGATACCCAACGGACAAAGACAGCGTGAAAAAGTCATGAGAAGGATGATACAAGACATTTAAAATGCCAGGCAATCTCAAAGATGATTTAAGGAGTCAGTGGATTTGCAGGCAAGATTGCTACAATGTCAGAAAGTGGCTACAGGATTCAAAGTTAAAGATGGGAACTCATGGGACAGGTTTTGTACAAAAAAAAAAAAATTAATTTCAGTACTAAATTTGTTTATATCCATTTTGGGTTGGCAAAATATTTGAGGTGATAAGACCAATATAAAACCAAAGTTAGAAAATATATCTAAAAAAGAACAAGAAGGAAAATATGATCTCTCCAAAAGAAGGATATGGAGGTCAGTCAGATACAGAAATTCAGCAAGAAGGCAGTCAGTAGACCAGGGCTCGGGCTCTGAAACAAGAAAGGGGATGCTCAAGTCTCAGTCCTGCCACTTACCCACTGTGTAACTTTGAGTAAACAAGTGACTTGATTTTTTTTTTTTAAGCCTTAGATACCTCCTCTGCAAGCTGGAGATGATACTAGGACTTATATAGTGGTTGTAAGGATTAAATAAGATAGTATATATAATCTACTGAGCACAGGGTATGGAGTTCAACCAGTGCTGGTATTAACATATTAATATAAAAAGATCCTGAGAGTACTTGGCAAAAAAAGGGAGGAGTGAGGGTGGCTGTTTTGGAGCGTGCATCATCTCATTTAACCTCCATAACAACCCTGTGAGGCGGATACCATTACTATCTCCACTTTACAGATGCTGAAATAGAAACAGAGAGGTGTTCTGTCACTAGTCCAAGGTAGGCATTGAAGCCAGCTTCCAAGTACAGGTCTCCATGGCTCCAAAGCCTCCAGGCTGTCCTATACCAAGATGCTTTTCTTTGCTACTCGTTAATGGATATTTTTCAAGTGAGAGGAGAGGAAGAACAATGGGTCTTAAAAAGAATAGAAATGTGAAAGTCTATAAATGAGTATGAGTCAGAAGAAGGGAACCAGGATGTAAAATACATTTGAGAATTTAAAAAAAAAAAAAGGGAAAAATAATGGCCATACGTATATTGTGTTAAAAAATGCAATGTTGGTGGAAATTTTCTTGGCTAGGTGATGGAGGAAATTGTATGTAAATGTGTAAAGTGTTAAGATAGCTTTTATAATTAAAGCCTGTGAGAAAGAGATATGAAATTGCTTTGGCAAAATTAAAGGTACTTTACCAATAAAACAGTATTAGAAATGAAGTATTCTTTAAATGCTTCTTGATAATGTTCTAACTAAGGCAGGTTTTAATGGCTTTAATCTTTTAACTGTTTTTTAAAGTTGAGTTTGGTGCACAGTAAGTGGAAAGAATGCATTTATCCAAACAGCTCCTCATTTCCATGTTCTTGTTTTTTGTTGATTTAGGCGGGGGTGTCTCTCTTAACTTCAAATGACTGTTCCAAGACAGTCTCAAAGGGTGGCATTATTATTTGGGTATACATACAAAATTTATGCCAATAGCAACCAATCCTGGTTCCAGTTATTAAGTTTTTAATATTCCATGCATCTCACAGGTTGCTTCATTCAGTATTGTCACTTTAAATTCGTTAACATTTAGTTTCTGAAGAGCCAGAATGTGTGGAACTGAGCAGCAGAAAGAATGTGATGAGAATATCACAAGAAGAAAACAGTAACTGTATACTACAGTTCCAGAATACTATAATGAACAGTCAAATGGCGAAGTCCAAGCAAGAAAACAAGCGTTGGTGTCCTGTCCTCTTGTTCACCTGCCTTTCATAATTCTCACTGAGACACAAGCCAGCCATCTCTCTATACTCCTCCCTTGTGTTCTCCTTAGACCCAAATCCAGCAGAAAACTGTACTCCATGGTAACGCAGCCTCTCTGTAAAGACTTTTCATCCATTTGGAAGCTGTAGCTGAGGCAAGAGGACAGATAATGAACAGAATCTCTCCACCTGAGCTCTATGGGTTCCAAAGTCTTCCTACTTATTTCTGTAAAATGAATCCAGATTTATACAGAGTAGTTTTATATTTCCACATTAGGTCTATTTCTTCTTTTATATTCTTATCTCCCTCAGAATACACAATGGTAATCAATTTATCAAGCTGGGCAGTCTACTTCCCTTGTACTCAGTAATGATTTTTAAGACTAGACTTTGGCTATAACTTCGGTCAATTTTAATAATATAGATATTTTACCAGCAAAACTAGTTTATTCAGGGGCAGTCGGAGGAGTTGGATTCAGAATATGTGAACTATGGTGGACAAGAGGCAAATCCAGAAACAAGGAAGGGGAACTTGCTTTTATAGGAGAAAGGGGAGAGTTGGGGCAGCTGTAATAAGGAATCCCTTGGAGGAAGTTGGGAGTCCCAAGTATGAAGGCTTCCCATTGGTTGGGTTGCTACACTTTCTGATTGGCTGGACTGTCCCAGGGCAGAGTTTTTTTCTTCCTGCTGAATAGTAATATAGGTAACACTTTCCTGTCGGAGTTGTATCCGTAGGTTTCTTCCTGTTCGGAGTAACTGATGATATATGGCACCCATGACAGCTCCCCCTACAGGCTTGTCCCAACTCCAACTTTAGCTGAGGTTTCTTTAATTCCACAGTTCATAACAAGTTTGGGTTATAATCAGCCGAGAAACGCTTCTCCTCCCTCTATAATGATGACAAATGGGTCGTTTTTAATTTCAAAGGAGAGAATTTTTGCTCATTCTATATCAAAACCCTCTTTTGGAGACTCCAAGGAATTAGTATCAACAATAGATAAGGCAAAACAACCAACAAACATAAACAAGTAGGCAAGACTTTGCAAGAATTAACTTTCATGCTATGATTTGCTCTGGAATGAAAGTCTCTTTTTATCCCCCAATCTGTCTGTCAGATTGATTTTTTTTTAAGTTCTCAATATTTTATCAAATCAATGATCTTAATAGCTTTGGTGAATTAGGATTGACATACAAGAAACTGCATGTATTTAAAGTGCACAATTTATTTTGACATACGTATACCCCTCATGAAAACCATCACAATCAAGATAAACTTATCTATCAGTCTCAAAAGTTTCTCACGCCTGTTTATAATTGCTCCATCCCATTCCTTTCTACTCACCTCTGCCACATACCCAGGCAACCACTGATTGTTTTCTAACACTAGAAATTTGTTTTTATTTCCAAGAATTTTATATAAATGAAATAATACAGTTCTGTTTATTTTGGGGTGGTGACTATGGCTTCACTTCAGCATAATTATTTTGAGCTTTATCCTTGTAATATTCCATTGCACGGATATACCATAGCTTACTGCTTATCCTTTCATCTATTGATGGGCACTTGGCTATTACAAAGACAGCTTCTATAAACATTTATGTAAAAATCTTTGCATTGACATGTGCTTTCAATTCTCTTGAAATACTTAGGAGTAGAATAACTGTATCATATGGTATGTGTATGTATAACTTTTTAAGAAACTGGCAAATTGTTTTCCAAAGTGGCTATGTCATTCTACTTTCCCAACACTTGTAGGAGAGTTTCAGTTCCTCTGTGTCTTTATTGACCCTTGGTACTATATCTCTTTGATTTTAACCATTTCAGTGAGTGTGTAGTTGTATCCAGTTATGATTTTAATTTGCATTTCCCTAATGACTAATGATGTTGAGAACTTCATAATGTGCTTATTTGCTTGCATATCTTCCTTAGTGAATTTTCTGTTGAAACTTTATGCCTATTTAAAAAATTAGGTTATTTTCTAATTTGGAAGTACTTTATATGGTCTGGATATAAGCCCTTTATCAGATATATGCCCTGAAATTATTTTGTCCAGTTCATGACTTGTCTTTTTTCTTTTTCTTTTTTTGCAAATGTCAGATGGTTTTTAATTTTTTAATTGAAGTACAGTTGATTTATAATGTTAATTTCTGCTGTACAGCAAAGTAATTGTCATATATATGTATATATACACACACATTCTTCTTTATATGATTTCCCATTATGGTTTATCACAGATATTGAATATAGTTCCCTGTGCTATACAGTAGGACCTTGTTGTTTATCCATTCTATATATAATAGTTTACACCTGCTAACCACAAACTCCCACTCCATCCTTCCCCCACCCCGCCCCCCTTGGCAACCACAAGTCTGCTGTCTCTGTCTGTGAATCTGTTTCTGTTTTGTAGATAGGTTCATTTGGGCCATATTTTAGATTCGGGCCATATTTTAGATTCCACATATAAATGATATCATATGGTATTTGTCTTTCTCTTTTTGACTTACTTCACTTAGTATGATAATCTCTAGTTCCATCCATGTTGCTTCAAATGGCATTATTTCATTCTTTTTTATGGCTGAGTAGTATTCTATTGTATGTATGTACCACATCTTCTTTATTCCTTCATCTGTTGATGAGCATTTAGGTTGTTTCCATGACTTGGCTATTGTGAATAGTGCTGCTATGAGCATAGGGGTACATGTATCTTTTCAAATTATAGTTTTGTCTGGATATATGCCCAGGAGTGGGATTGCTGGATCATATGGTAATTCTATTTTTAGGTTTTTAAGGAACCTCCATACTGTTTTCCATAGTGGCTGTACCAGTTTACATTCCCATCAACAGTGCAAGAGGGTTCCCTTTTCTCAACACCCTCTCCAGCATTTGTTGTTTGTAGACTTTTTGATGATGGCCATTCTGACTGGTGTGAGGTGATACCTCATTGTAGTTTTGGTTTGCATTTCTCTAATAATTAGTGATGTTGAGCATCTTTTCATGTGCCTATTGGCCATCTGTATGTCTTCTTTGGAGAAATGTCTATTTAGGTCTTCTGTCCATTTTTGGATTGGGTTGTTTGCTTTTTTGTTGTCGAGCTGTATGAGCTGTTTGTATATTTTGGAAAGTAAATCCTTGTCGGTTGTGTCATTTGCAAATATCTTCTCCCATTCTGTAGATTGTCTTTTTGTTGATGGTTTCCTTTACTGTGCAAAAACTTGTAAGTTTGATTAGGCCCCATTTGTTTATTTTTGTTTTTATTTCTATTGCCTTGGGAGATGGACTTTAAAAAAAGTTGGTACGATTTATGTCAGAGAATGTTTTGCCTATGTTCCCTTCTAGGAGTTTATATCATGTCTTATGTTTAAGTCTTTAAGCCATTTTGAGTTTATTTTTGTGTGTGGTGTAAGGGTGTGTCCTAACTTCATTGATTTACTTGCAGCTGTCCGACTTTCCCAACACCACTTGCTGAGGAGACTTTTTCCCATTGTATATTCTTGCCTCCTTTGTCAAAGATTAATTAATCATAGGGGTGTGGGTTTATTTCTGGGCTCTCTATTCTGTTCCATTGACCAATATGTCTGTTTTTTGTCAGTACCACACTGTTTTCATTACTGTAGCTTTGTAGTATTGTCTGAAGCCTGGGAGGGTTATGCCTCCTGCTTTGTTCTTTCTCCCCAGGATTGCTTTGGCAATTCTGGGTCTTTTATGGTTCCATATAAATTTTAGGATTATTTATTCTATTTGTGTGAAAAATGTCATGGGTAATTTGATAGGGATCATATTAAATCTGTAGATTGCTTTGGTAGTATGGCCATTTTCACAATATTAACTCTTCCAATCCAAGAGCATGGGATATCTTTCCATTTTTTTGAATCATCTTCAATTTCCTTTGTTAATGTTTTATAGTTCTCAGCATATAAGTCTTTCATCTCTGTGGTCAGGTTTATTCCTAAGTTTTTGTTTGTTTGTTTTTGGTTAGATTTTAAAAGGGATTGTTTTTTACATTCCCATTCTGATATTTCACTGTTAGTGTAAAGAAATGCAACGAATTTCTGTATGTTAATCTTGTATCCTGCTCCTGTGCTGAATTTGTTTATCAGTCCTAGTAGTTTTTGTATGGAGTCTTTACGGTTTTCTATCTATAGTGTCATGTCATCTGCATATAATGATACTTTTACCTCTTCCCTTCCAATCTGGATACCTTTTATTTCTTTTTCTTTTCTGAGTGCCTTGGCTAGGACTTCCAATACTGTGTTGAATAGAAGAGGTGAGAGTGGGCATCCTTGTCTTGTTCTAGGTTTTAACAGGAAGGCTTTCAGCTTTTCACCCCTGCGTATTATATTGGCTGTGGGTTTGTCATAAATGACTTTTATTATGTTGAGATATGTTCCCTCTATACCCACTTTGGTAAGAGTTTTTATCATAAATAGATATTGAATTTTGTCAAATGCTTTTTCTGCATCTACTGAGATGATGGTGTGGTTTTCGTCTTTTCTTTTGTTGATGTGGTGTATCACATTGATTTGCATATGTTGAGCCACCCTTGTGACCCTGGGATGAATCCAGCTTGGTCATGGTGTATGATCTATTTTATGTGTTGTTGGATTCAGCTTGTTAATATTTTGCTGAGAATTTTTGCATCTATATTCATCAAAGATATAGGCCTGTAATTTTCTTTTTTCATGGTGTCTTTGGTTTTGGTATCAGCGTGATGGTGACTTCATAGAATGTCTTTGGGAGTGTTCCCACCTCTTCGTTCTTGTGGAAGAGTTTGAGAAGGATGGGTAAAATTTCTTCTTTGTATGTTTGGTAGAATTAACCTGTAAAGCCACTTGGTCCTGGACTTCTGTTTGTAGGGAGATTTTTGTTTTTTAAATTACAGATTCTATTTCACTTCTAGTGATTGGTCTGTTCACATTATCGATTTCTTCTTGATTGAGTTTTGGTGGGCTATATGTTTCTGTATAGAAACTTGTCTAGGTTATGGAATTTATTGGCATGTAATTGTTCATAGTATTCTCTTATGGTATTTTTGTATTTCTGCAGTATTGGTTGAGATTTCTCCTTTTTGTTTCTTAATTTATTTACTTGGATTCTCTCTCTTTTCTTCTTGGTGAGCCTGGGCCAGAGACGTGTCAATTTTGTTTACCCTTTCAAAGGACCAGCTCTTGGTTTTACTAATTTTTTTATATTGTTTTTAATCTCTATTTTATTTATTTCCTCTCTGATCTTTATTATTTCCTTCCTTCTGCTGACTTTTGGTTTTGTTTGTTCTTCTTTTTCTAATTCTTTTATGTGGAGGTTAGGTTGTTTATTTGAGATTTTTCTATTTTTTGAGGAAGGCATGTATCACTCTGAACTTCCTTCTAAGAACTGCTTTTGCTGCATCCATACTTCTGGTATGGTTGTGGGTTTTTTTAAATTTATTTTTATTTTTTAAATTTATCTTTGGCTGCATCAGGTCTTTGTTGCTGTGCACGGGCTTTCTCTAGTTGCGGCGAGCGTGGGCTACTCTTCATTGTGGTGCATGGGCTTCTCACTGCGGTGGTTTCTCGTTGCAGCGCAGGGGGTCTAGGCACATGGGCTTCAGTAGTTGTGGCATGCGGGCTCAATAGTTGTGGCGCACAGGCTTTGTGGCTCCGCGGCATGTGGAATCTTCCTGGTCCAGGGCTCGAACCTGTGTCCCCTGCACTGGCAGGCAGGTTCTTAACCACTGTGCCACCAGGGGAAGTCCCTGGTTGTGTTTTCATTGTCATTTGTCTCAAGGTATTTTTAAATTTCCTCTTTGATTTGATCATTGACCCATTGGTCTTTTTAGTAGCATATTGTTTAGTCTCCATGTAATCGTTTTTTTTCTCATTGCCTTTTCTGTGGTTAACTTCTAGTTTTATGCTGTTGTGGTCAGAAAAGATGCTCGAAATAATTTCTGTAGTCTTAAATTTGTTGAGGTTTGTTTTGTGCTACAGTATGTGGTCAATTCAGGAGAATGTTCCATGTGCACTTGAAAAGAATCTGTATTCTTTTTTTTTTTTTTTGATGTATTGTCTTTTTATTTTTTCTTTTACCAGTCCTTTCCATGAGCAAACGTTTTAAACTTTGATGAAGTCTAATTGAAAATTTTGATATTTTATAAATTGTGTTTTGGTCTCATATCTCAGAAATATTTACCTAACCCAAGATCACAAAAGTTTTCCCATTTTCTTCTAGAAGTTTTATGGTTTGGGATCTTATATTTAAGTCTATGATCATTTTGAGTTAATTTTTTATATATTGCAAAATATGGATCAAAGTGGGTTTTTTGTTGTTTTTTTGGTTTATTTGCTTTGTTTTTTAAATAGGACTATTCAGTTGTTCCAGATGAAAGGCTATCATTTCTCCACTAAATTCTCATGACAATTTTCTTGAAAATTAGTTGTTTGTATGTATGTGTGTCTATTTATAGACTCTTTATTCTGTTCCATTGATTTGTCTATTTTTATCTCCATAGCACACTGTCTTGATTACTTTACATTTATAATAATTATTGAAATCTTCTGGTGTTAGCCATCAAACCTTGTTTTTTTTCAAAGTTGCTTTGAGAATTCTCAGTCTTTCAAATTTCTATATGAATTTTAGGATCACCTTGTCAGTTTCTATAAAAATGTCTGCTAGGGTTTTGATTGAGCTTGTGCAGAATCTAGAGATAAATTTGGAAAAATAATAACAATACTGAGTTTCCAACTTCTGAACAATATGTATTTCTCCATTTATTTAGATCTTCTTTAATTTCTCAGCAATGTTTTGTAGTTTTCAGTGTATGTCTTTCACATTTTTTGATAGATTTATTCCTAAGAATTCTGGGTTTTGATGACATTATAAACTATATTTTTAATTTTCAATTTCTGATTCATTTCTAAAATATGGAAATACAACTAGTTCTCTTTATAAAAAATTAATTGAGCTATAACTGACATATAATATGCTAGTTTCAGATGTACAACATAATGATTCCATATTGGTATACATTGTGAAATAATCACTACAATAAATCTAGATTACATCTGTCACCTTACATAGTTAAAAACAATTTTCTTATCTTGTGATAACTTTCAAGATCCACTCTTAGCAACTTTCAAATAATCAATACAGTATTGTTGACTATTCACCATTACTGTACATTATATCCTTATAACTTATTTATTTCATAACTGGAAGTTTGCACCTTTTTGACCCCCTTCATCCATTTCTCTCACTTCCCAACCCCCCTGCTCTGGCAGCCACCAATTTATTCTCTGTATCTGTTAGGTTAGTTGTTTTTTGTGTTTTTGTTTTGTTTGCACTGGATTCCACATAAAAGTGGGATCATATGGTATGAACATCACCCTTTAAATGCTTTCGCAGCAACCCATAAACTTTGCTATGTTGTATTTCCATTTTTGTTTGTCTCAAGAAATTTTTTAAATTTCTTATTTGATTTCTTCTTTTTAAAATAAATTTATTTGTTTATTTTTGGCTGCATTGGAGCTTCATTGCTGCACGTGGGCTTTTTCTGGTTGCAGTGAGTGGGGGCTACTCTTCGTTGCGGTGTGCAGTCTTCTCATTGCAGTGGCTTCTCTTGTTGCGGGCCATGGGCTCTAGGCACGTGGGCTTCAGTAGTTGCAGCATGTGGGCTCAGTAGTTGTGGCTCACAGACTCTAGAGTGCAGGCTCAGTAGTTGTGGTGCACAGGCTTAGTTGCTCCGCGGCATGTGGGATCTTCCTGGACCAGGGATCAAACCTGTGTCCCTTGCATTGGCAGGTGGATTCTTAACCACTGTACCACCAGGGAAGTCCCTTTGATTTCTTCTTGAACAACACATTGGTTGTTCAGTAACATGTTGTTTAATCTCCACATATTTTTGGATTTTCCAGTTTTTTCCATGTAATTGATTTCTAGTTTCATACTACTGTGGTCAGAAAAGATGCTCAATATAGTTTTAGTCCTGTTGTGTTTATCAAGACTTGTTTAGTGGCCTAACACTTAATCTATCCTGGAGAATGTTCCATGTGCACTCGAAGAATGCATATTCTGTTGCTTTGGGGTGGAATGTTCTGTATATTGTATATATCTGTTAAGTTCACCTAGTCTAATATGTTATTTAAGGCCATGCTTTCTTCATTGATTTTCTGCCTAGACGATCTATCCATTGATATAAGTGGGGTATTAAAGCCCCCTACTACTATTGTATTGCTGTCTATTTCTCCTTTTAGCTCTTTAATATTTGCTTTTTACATTTAGGTGCTTCTGTGTTGGATGCATATTTACAAATGTTATGTCCCTAGTTGGATTGACCCTTTTATCATTATGCCCTTCTTTGTCTCTTATTACAGTCCTTGTTTTAAAGTCTATTTTGTCTGATATAAGTATAGCTACCCCAGCTTTTTTTGTTTTTATTTGCATGGAATATCTTTTTCCATAGATTCACTTTCAGTCTCTGTGTGTCGTTACATTGGAAGTGAGTCTCTTATAGGCAGCCTATAGGTGTGACTTTTTTTTTTTTTAATCCATTTAGCCACTCTTCTCTTTTGATTGTAGAATTTAGTTCATTTACATTTAAAGTAATTATTTATAGGTAGGGACTTACTGCCATTTGTTCATTGTTTTCCTGGTTGTTTCGTAGTTCCTCTTGTTCCCATCTTCTCTTCCTTTTTCCCTTTGTGGTTTGATACCTTTCTGGTATACTTAAATTCCTTTCTCTTTATCTTTTGTATATCTACTATAAGATTTTGCTTTGTGTTACTATGAGGCTTACATATAATAAGAATCTTATTTAAGTCAATAACAACTTAAGATTGATCTCATTTTTTTTTTTTTTTGCGGTACGCGGGCCTCTCACTGTTGCGGCCTCTCCTGTTGTGGAGCACGGGCTCCGGACGCGCAGGCTCAGTGGCCATGGCTTACGGGCCCAGCCGCTCCGCGGCATGTGGGATCCTCCCGGACCGGGGCACGAACCCATGTCCCCTGCATCGGCAGGCAGACTCTCAACCACTGCGCCACCAGGGAAGCCCAGATTGATCTCATTTTAAAGCTCTACACAATTACTCTATTCCATCCAACTTTCATGGTTTTGATATTACATTTATATCTTTTTATCTTGTGTGTTACTTATTGTTGTAATCATAGTTATTTTTACCACTTTTGTCTTTCAACCTTCATACTAGCTTTAAAAGTGATTTTCTATGTTTACATTTCCAGTGAGATTTATTCTTTCATATGTTTTCTTGTTTCTAATTAATACCCTTTCTTTTCAGCTTAAAGAAGTCCCATTAATATTTCTTGAAAGACCAGTTTAGTGGTGACAAACTCCTTTAGTTTTTGCCTGCCTGGAAAACTCCTCATCTCTCCTTCACTTCTGATTGATAACTTTGTCAGGTAGCGTATTCTTGGTTGGAAGTTTTTGTTGTTGTAATTTGTTTGTTTTCTTTCAGCACTTTGAACATATAGTGCTTTTCCCTCTGGCTTACAAAATTTCTGCTGAAAAATCTGCTGATAGTCTTATGAGAATTCTCTTGTATGTAACAAGTTGTTTTCGTCTTATTGCTTCTAAGACTCTCTCCTTGTCTTTAACTTTTGACATTTTAAGAAAATGTGTCTTGGTGTGGATCTCTGGGTTCCTCTTATTTGGAACTTGGATCCTGGGCTTCCTGGATCTGGATGCTCTTTCCTTACCCAGTTTAGGGACGTTTTCAGCCATTATTTCTTCAAATAATTTTTCTGCCCCTTTTTGTCTTTTCCTTTTGGGAGCCCTATAATGTTAGCCCATTAATGTTATGAATGTTAGCCCATCTGATGGTTTCTCATAAGTCCCTTAAGCTATCTTCCTTTTTATATTTATTTTTTCCTTTTGCTGCTCTGATTGGGTGAATTTTAGTACCTTGTCAACAAGTTAACTGTTCCTTTTTTCTACTTTGTTTAGTCTCCTTTTGAACCCTGTAGTGTACTTTTCAGGTCAGTTATTCTTCAGCTCTGTAACTTTTGTTTGGTACTTTCTTATATTTTCTATCTCTTTGTTGAATTTCTCACTGTGTTCATTTATTTTACTCCCCTGTTCAGTGAGCATCCTTATAACCATTACTTTGAACACTTTATCAGGTAAATTACATTCTGTTAAGGTTTTCTTTTTTTCCTGAGCTTTTATTCTTTTGTTTGGAACATATTCATCTGTTTCTTCATTTTCTTGACTCCCTGTGTTGGTTTCTTGAAGTAGATTAAACAACCACTTCTCTCAGTGTAAAAGGAGTGGCCTTGTGTAGAAGATGAATCTTGTTCAACCCTGCCCTAGCCTCTGGTTGTCTCTCAAGCCTTTGTGATTGTCCAAGCACCTATTATACTTTTAATAGCTCCCAGTAGTTAAAGGTGTGCCAAGACCTGTACTACACGTCCCAAAAGGGGAGGCTCTCAGTCAACACTTAGATTCAGACAGATTGGAAGCCAAACCCCGAGACAGCAGATTTTAAAGTTTGCAAATATCTACAGTCCTGTGGAACCACAGGCTGGTCTACAGTCCTGTGGGACCACCAACCACCAGAGCCAGGTGATCTGGAGGTGTCCCCTCGGCAGAAGTCATACAAATCAGAGCTCCAGACAAGAATATAAGCTCTTTTCTGGGATGTACCACTGAGCCTTAGTGAGAAAGAGGGAAAGTGCAAGGATGGCATCCACTGGCCTGTGTTCCCTGAGATCAGCTCCATAGACCCCTAGATGTGTGCCAAACCTGAAGCTGCCCCTCAGGCCAAAGCTCCAGGAGATTCAACTAGGCCTCTTTCACAGAATGACCGTGGGTGTGTTTCAGTCTTCTGTCTGCGCAGTGTCCTGGATTTGGTAGCCTGCCAAGAACTACCTCTCCAATTCTTACAGTCCCTTGGGACCCAGGAACACAAGACCCTCTGGCCACCAGAGCAGAGGCAGTCAAGGTACGTCCCCTGGTTGGTAGCTGCAAAAACCAGAGCACCAGATGTAAAAGCCAGGGCACCTGACACATGTGAGAGCTCCCCTCTGGGAGATGCTGGTGTTCCGGAGGATGGCAGAGCCCCCCCTTCTGAGGTCTGTGGAAAAGATTACAGGCCGCCCTTAGATGTGTGTTTAATTAGAAACTTGCCCCTCAGGCTGCATCTGTGATGTGATGATTAGTTAATAGGCCTCTTTCACAGAGAGATTGAGCTCCTGGGTCTCTTGCTCTTGCTGTGCCCTGGGAATGTTAGCTATTTAAGAACTCTTTTTCTTTGGTTATAGTTCTACGGGCTACCAGAGCCAGATCATGTGGAAGTGTCCCTTGGCAGCAGCTACAAAAATGAGGGTGCCAGACAAGGGCATAAGCTCCTCTCTGGGAGATACTGGTGAGCTGGTGAGGCAGAGGGAGAGCACAAAGATTGTGCCCACCAGCCTCTGTTCCCTGAGACCGCTTCCTTAGGCCATTAGTTGTGTATCAAACCAGAAGCCTATCTCTTAGGCCAAAGCTCCTGGACCAGCAAATAGGCTTCTCTCACAGAATGACTGGGAGGGTGTTTGAGTCTGCTGTGCAGTGCCCTGGGCGTGGTAGCCTACCAAAAACCGTCTCTCTGATTGTTACAGCCCCAGGGGACCTAGAAATGCATGCTCTCCTGGCCTCTAGAGTCAGGCAATCAAGGGGCATCCCCTAGACAGTGGCTGCAAAACTCAGGGCATCAGACACATGTCAAAGCTCCCTTCTGGGAGATACTGGTGCTCTAGATCACAGCAGAATTAAGAGCATGAAGATGATGCCCACTGGCTGCAGTGAGGAAGTAGTGGAGCATAAAAATGAGGCCTATAGGAATAAAAGAGAAAGAAAAAGAGGGCGACTGTTGGCTAAGCAAGGCGGAGTGACAGCACATAGTTGGCCCCCACCAGTCTCTGTTTCTGGAGAGTGTTTCAACAGCTCTTAGATGTGTGTGTAAAAATAGATGCCTGCCCCCCAGGCCAGTGCTTTAATATATGAAAACGAACCTCTTTCACTCAAGGTCTAAATGCAATCTGCTGCCTCAGCTGAGCCCTGGGGAGGGTGAGTCTAAGTGTGCAAACCCTTCTAGAGCCATTTCTCAGATTGCTACAGTTCTGTGGATCTTGTGGATGTGAGCCTGGTTGGTTTTCAAAGCTAGGTATTTGGGGGTTCATCTCTCAGGTGCAAGTATTAAAAGTTGGAGTGCTTGATGTGCGATTGATACCCTTCAATCCTCAGGGAGAAGCTCTGGGTTTTGAATTCCCTCCTGATTTGGGGTCACTGTATCAACAGTGGTATGTATAGCAAGATTGTGTTCCAGCCATTCCTACCCCCCTTTTTTAAAAATTTTGTTTATTTTATTTTGGGCTACGTTGGGTCTTTGTTGCTGCGTGCGGGCTTTCTCTAGTTGCAGTGAGTGGGGGCTACTCTTCATTGCGGTGCGCGGCCTTCTCATTGCGGTGGCTTCTCTTGTTGCGGAGCACAGGCTCCAGGTGCATGGACTCAGTAGTTGTGGCTCACAGGCTCTAGAGCGCAGGTTCAGTAGTTGTGGCACATGGGCTTAGTTGCCCTGCAGCATGTGGGATCTTCCTAGACCAGGGCTCAAACCCGTGTCCCCTGCATTGGTGGGCAGATTCTTAACCACTGTGCCACCAGGGAAGCCCCCTACCCATTTTAATGTGGTTTTCTTCTCATTTGCCCAGTGTAGTCCATGCTCAGCCAACATTTAAGTTTTTTTCCAGAGGAAGTTTATTCATATGTAGCTGTAGACTCGGTGGGTCTGTGAGAGGTGAGTTCAGGATCTTTCTATTTCACCATCTTGAACCGGAAATCGAATTCTTATATAGTGATCTTGTATCCTGTAAATTCACTTAACTCACTTATGGGCTCTAGTAGAGTTTTTATAGATTTCATCAGATTTTCTATATAGGGGAGCATGACATTTGTGGAAAAAAAGGCAATTTTACTTCTTCCCTTTCCAATATAGGTGGTTTTTATTTCTTATCTCTTGACCTTATTGCACTGGCTGGAATCTTTAATGTTGAGGTTTGGCATCTTTGTCTTCTTCCTGATCTTAGGGGAAAATTGATTCAGTTTTTCACAATTTAGTATGATGCTAGTTGTAGGATTTTAAGTAAATGCCCTTTAATGCGTTGAAGAATTTTCCTTCTATTCCTACTTTTCTGAGAGTTTTTGTCAGGAATGGATGTTGGATTTTGTCAAATGATTTTCTGCATCTATTGACATAATCAGAAATAATTATTTATATATTTATAGATGAATATTCTTTAGTTTGTTAATATGATGAATTATACACTGGTGGATTTTCAAGTGTCAAAACAATCTTGCATTCTTGGGATAAACTTCACTTGGTCAAATGTATTACTCTTTTTATAAATTTTGGATTCAATTTGCTAAAATTTTGTTTAGGATTTTTGTGTGTGTGTGTGTGTGTGTGTGTGTGTGTGTGTGTTACATGGGCCTCTCACTGTTGCGGCCTCTCCCATTGCGGAGCACAGTCGCCGGACGCGAAGGCTTAGCGGCCATGGCTCACGGGCCCAGCCGCTACGCAGCATGTGGGATCTTCCCGGACCGGGGCACGAACTCACGTCCCCTGCATCAGCAGGCGGACTCTCAACCACTGCGCCACCAGGGAAGCCCTCTGTTTAGGATTTTTGATATCTGTGTTTATAACATAGGAATATTGGTTTGCCATTTCTCTGTAATATCTTTGTCTGGTTTTGGTGTCAGGGTAATTCTGTAATCATAAAATGAGTTGGGAAGTATTCTCACCTTTTTAATTTTTTGAACGAGTTTATGAAGAATTTGTAAATGTTCAGTGGCATTCACCTGTGCTGCCCTATGGGCCTGAAGTTTTGTGGGAATGTTTTAAACTACAAATTCAATTTCTTTAATAGATAGGCTTTTCGGGTTATATATATTTCTTCCTTGGTAAGCTTGGGTAATCTGTGTCTTTCAAGAAATTTGCCCATTTTATCTAAGTTGTTGGATTTACTAGCATAAGGTTGTTCATAATATTTTCCCAGATTATTATTATTACACTTATGTGAAAAATCTCATGGGTAATTTGATAGGGATCACATTAAATCTGTATATTGCTTTGGATGTCCTCTGAGGCATTTTATTTGCATGTGTGTATTACATCCCTAGAAAAAGATCCAAGTATTTTCCCTCCAGTGTGTTTCGTCTTGCTTCTTCATGGTCCATGATGCCAGCTGAGGTTGTCAGTACAATGAAAAGAAACTGATGGGACGGGAGCACGTTATGCTGACATTTTTCTAGATCTTTGAGTTGCACGTCAAATCTGGGGCTGATCACAGTTATTTAGCCTGCCTATGAGGCTCACAACAATTTCCCCAGCCCCGTGATCATCGATGATTTCACATTTGCCAATGTAACCATGATTCATCATCACAGTTAGAAACCTGACGATGACTTTGGAGCATGGCCTAATAAGAACCTGGCGTTTGCCTCTTTTTTTGGCATTGTTGATACTGTTGAGAGTATCAGCCAGGACATTCATGCACACCAATATGGCGGCACAGAAAGATGGTGGAAAGAGCAGGATGGCCATTTTAACAATATTCTTCCAATCCAAGAGCATGGGATATCTTTCCATTTCTTCGAATCATCTTCAATTTCCTTTATTAATGTTTTATAGTTCTCAGTATATAAGTGTTTCACCTCTTTGGTTAGTTTTATTCCTAAGTATTCTATCTTTGGGGGATGCAATTTTTTTAATATAAATTTATTTTATTTATTTTTGGCTGCGTTGGGTCTTCATTGCTGCACGTGGGCTTTCTCTAGTTGCAGTGAGCGGGGGCCATTCCTCCTTGCAGTGCGCGGGCCTCTCATTGCGGTGGCCCCTCCTGTTGTGGAGCACAGGCTCCAGGCACGCAGGCCTCACCAGCTGTGGCTTGTGGGCTCCAGAGTGCAGGCTCAGCATTTGTGGCACACGGGCCTAGCTGTTCCGCAGCATGTGGGATCCTCCTGGAAGAGGGCTCGAACCCCTGTCCCCTGCATGGCAGTCAGATTCCTAACCACTGCGCCACAAGGGAAGCCTGGGGGGTGTGATTTTAAAAGGGATTCTTTTTTTACATTCCTTTCTGATATTTCATTTTTAGTGTAAAGAAATGCAACCGATTTCTGTATGTTAATCTTGTATCCTGCTACCTTGCTGAATTCATTGATCAATTCTAGGGTTTTCTATCTATAGTATCATGTCATCTGAATATAATGACACTTTTACCTCTTCCCTTCTAATTTGGATAGTTTTTATTTCTTTTTCTTACCTGAGTGCGTTGGCTAGGACTTCCAATACTGTGCTGAATAGAAGAGGTGAGAGTGGGCATCATTGTCTTGTTCTAGATTTTAACAGGAAGGCTTTCAGCTTTTCACCCCTGAGTATTATGTTGGCTGTGGGTTGTCATAAATGGCTTTTATTATGTTGAGATATGTTCCCTCTTTACCCACTTTGGTAAGAGTTTTTATCATGAATGGATGTTGAATTTTGTCAAATGCTTTTTCTGCATCTACTGAGATGATGGTGTGGTTTTTGTCTTTTCTTTTGTTTATGTGGTGTATCCCATTGATTTGCATACGTTGAACCATTCTTGTGAACTTGGGATGAATCCCATGTGGTCATGGTGTATAGTCTTTTTTATGTGTTGTTGGATTCGGTTTGCTAATATTTTGTCGAGAATTAGTAATTTAAAAAATATGGTAATAGACCAATGTAACCCAATACAGATTGGGGTTTAATAGATGATAAAGATGGAATTTCAAACTAATGGAGGAAAGGTAGACTATTTAGTATATGGTATTGGCACGACTGATTGGGTTTTTTTGGGGGGCGTAGGGGTGGGGCTTGATCCCTCCCTCATTCTTATATCAAAGTCAACTATAGACAAAACAAAAATATAAATGTAAAAGCAAAAGTATAAACATAATGAAGAAAATATTAGTAAATTATTGATATCATCTAAGAGTAGGAAAGACCTTTCTGAAATGACATAAAATTGCAATTGAAAAATCTGATTAAAACAAAATTGAAAAAAAACCCCACAAAGCCAACAAGTCTTATCTAGAACAACTAAAAACACCATAAACAAAATCAAAAGGTATATTGGGAAAACTATTTATAACTTTTTATAACTTATATCATGGGAAAATGGAGATTATATATATATATATATATATTTATAGATATAGATAGATCTCCTAAAAATCAGAATGAAAAAGTCCCTAGTAGAAAATAATGGGCACAGAACGTGAACAGATAATTTAAAGAAGAAATACAAATGATTGAGAAACATAAATATAGGCTCAACCCCAGTAATATAATGATGGTTTAAATTAGAGCAAGAATAAAATACTATTTTTCTTGCCTACCAGATTTATGAAAATTAAAAAGATTTTCAATATCCAATAAAGTCAGCCCTTCATATACTTGGGTTCTGCATCTACAGATTCATCCAACCATGGATCACAAAAACTCAGGGAAAAAAAAGTCCCAGAAAGTTCCAAAAAGCAAAACTTGAATTTGCGATGGGCTGGCAACTCTTTTTTTTTTTTTTGTGGTACGTGAGCCTCTCACTGTTTGTGGCCTCTCCCGTTGCGGAGCACAGGCTCTGGACGCGCAGGCTCAGCGTCCATGGCTCACGTGCCCAGCCGCTCCGTGGCATGTGGGATCTTCCCGGACCAGGGCATGAACCCATGTCCCCTGCATCGGCAGGCGGACTCTCAACCACTGCGCCACCAGGGAAGCCCCAAGGACTGGCAACTCTTTACATAACATTTACATTGTATTTACAACTATGTATTTAGTATTTGCATTGTATTATGTATTGTAAGTAATCTAGAGATGACTTAAAGTATCAGGGAGGATGTGCATAGCTTATATGCTAATACTACACTGTTCTATGTAAGGGACTTGAACATCCAAGGATTTTGGTATCCATAGGGATCCTGGAAACAATCCCCCTGAGGATACCGAGGGACAGTTGTATATGGGAGTGTGATAATTCTGTACTACTGTAACAGAGACAAAACAAAGTGGTTTAACAAAGATGCTCAAAGATGATCTGTCTTCCTGCTCTCAGGGCTTTTGCAACTTTTGCTCCATAATGCCAACAGCCCCTTCCAATTTATGTCCTGTCTTGCCTTGGATTGATGTGGCTACATTGTGCTCTCCCAGGCTGGTCTTAAGTCATGCCCAACAAGGGTCAGACGTTTCTTGTCTGAATGGGGCTGCTGTTCTCCTGTTGTACATGGGCCCCTTGCTTCTCCTCCTCTCCTGGCAGTACTGTGCGGAAGGCAGGGGTGTGGTCAACAGAGAGTGAGAACCTGGTCTAGGAATGCAGTGATTCTGGCCTAAAGAGCTCAGGAGAAGTCACTGTTGGAAAATCTGTTGTTCTATTTTCATGCTATAAAATTCCAAATGGTAAATTTTACATGACTAGAAAATGAATGATGGTTCTTGTTTTCCTGCATACTCAGGGTAAGACTTGCTCTCATCATCAAAGAGCACAGTGTCCCTCTCTGACAGTCACTGGAAGTGGCTGGATGCTGCACTCTAGGGAGCAATAATGTAACCAGCATTAAATAATTGGTACTGGGGGACTGCATAGGTGAGATGACCTATATTGTTTCAGTATAAACAAATTCCCAAGAGTTATGGTATTTAAAGTAATAACACAGTTGCTACTTTTTTCTCCAGGTGGGATATAATATTAGCCAGAAAGGGTGATTTGTCAATAAAGAAGAGCTAGTTCCTGGACCTGAACAGGAAAATATGATGCATTTATTGAACAATAAACAAATATTTAAGTACTTTCTACTCATTATTCTAAATCTTCATCAATAAATCTCTGTACCTTACATGGACCAATAAATTTTGTAATACATTTAAAAGTTAAATTGTTTACTTTGTAACCAGAAAGAAGTACAGGTTTTTTAAAAGACTAGGAAGAATTACACCAAAGTTTTATAGTGATTGTGTCTTGAGTGTTGGCTTCTTAAGAGACTTTTTGGTTTCTTTTTTATATGTTCTATAATGTGGTCACAATAAATTAGAAAATAATAACTTGGACATGGCCACATAGCTAATTAAGTAGAAGAAACAAATTCTCCTTGAGTTCAGAGGCCATACTCTTTTTTTCTCTTAAAACAATTTAAAAAGTAATAAAAGGTATATAATTCAAAACATACAAAAGGACTAGTGAGAAATAAATCTTCCTCCCAATCTGTTGTTCAATTATCTAGTTCCTTTCCTCAGAGGCAGCCACTGTTAGTTTCTTTGTATCCTTCAAGAGACAGAAAATGTAGCTCTGTGTGTGTGTGTGTGTTTTCTTTTTAAACACAAATGACAAATACATACACACACACACACTCTTCAGTACTTTGCTCTTTTCATTGATACATCCTGGAGATCTGATCATGTCAGTATATAAAAAACAGACAACTGTACATTATTATATTAAATGGATATTTGCACCATGATTTATTAACTCATCCTCAACCTACTGCTATTTCAAAGAATATTGAACTTAATAATATTCTCACACATATGCTTAGAAATACATGTGAGAGTATATAGGTGGGATAAATTGCTATAAGTGGATTTGCTAAGTCAAAGGGGATACTTATTTAAAGTATATTGCTAAATTACTCACTTCAGAGGTAGTCCCAGTTTTACACTTTCACCAAAAAAAGCATGTATATCTTTCACCCCAAGCTCGCCTACTTCCTAAACTTTGCCATTTCCCATGCTCTTTTTAGTGTAGCACACTGCCTGGCTCTGAGTCCCAATTCTAGCATTTACTAGGTTTGTGACTTTTGGAAGTCAATTTAATGTCTCTGAACCTTCACCCTTAATGAAGATAATATCCATTTTCCATAGTTTCTATCAAAGTTAAAGGTGATATGTGAGAGACCAAACATTACACACATGGTAGGCAGAATCAGTATTTTTATATATTCTACATATAAATAGCTCTTGTACTTTTCTTCCACTTCTCCACTTCTATTCTTAGACAGCAACTGTTGTGGCTTTATTATTCACCTACTTGCTTTCAGTATCTTTTTCACATGTCATCCCCCCTTCCCTCAAATCTGATGGTCAAATGAATCTTCCTGAATTCAAGTTCTAGTTGTTACTCCCCTGCCTTAAAAAACAAAAACAAAGCCAAACCTGTGTAACTAAGTGGAAATTCTGTACCGTATTCTCCATTATCTAGCCCCACTCTACCTTCCTAAGTGATTAGAGAGGTGCTATCACAAGTGCATCTGCTATCCATATATTGATTAATACCAGACAGATGCTTTGCTAATTAGTACAGCAAATGTCAGAAATGGGTTTTTATTAAATTGATGGCTTGTCATTAGCATGATGAATGTTAGAAATGGACTCTCACTGAGAAATTACAGATATTCAAGATATGTATTAATAGATTGGCTAAAATGTTCAGACACTCCCCATTATTTTGTGAACTGGGTGTAAGTTCTATGTGCTTTACCCTTAGAGGTGGTTCCCAAATTTTGAACACCCAGCAGTTCCATGGCCAGACTTCGGGTCTAACGCATTTCTGGTTGTTTCATGTCCATTTAAAGGAATATTATCTCATCTGGTATGAGTGAACCTGTCATGCAAAGTGTGATCAAATCACCCAAACTGGTGAAGAGCAGGACTTCATCAGAGTTACAAAACAAGTTGTATGGACAGTTTTGTGCTTGCTTGTAGTAATGCTCAGCAAAGGTGTGAGAGGCAGAATTTGATCTAAGACTGACTTTCATCATATCGTGTTAAACAAGGGTGCGGGGGAATAGCTAACTCTCATCCATGCTAAACTTTTTTTTGCCAGTAAAATCCCTAAGAGTTGTACATGACGACATTGTCTTGGATCAGTTGGGAATAATTGGATGTACATTTATAACATCTTGAACTCCCCTCTCAATTCCAACAGTATTAAATCTGCATATCACTTAGTGCATTTCAAAATTTGTCTTTGTGGTCCACTTTATACCACTGGTAGACTAAGTTTCTTTAAAAAATTTAAAAAAAATTGTTTACCTTTTGACCCCCTTCACCCATTTCTGCTACCTCTTCCCCCAACTACCCCTGGCAACCATCAATTCATTCTCTGTATCTATGAGGTCGGTTTTTTGTTTGTTTGTTGTTAGAGTCAGTATTTAAGAGAGATCATGCAGTATTTCACTTGACATAATTCCCTCGAGGTCCATCATGTTGTCACAAATGGCAAGATTTCAATCTTTTTTATAACTGAATAATATTCCATTATTCCATATATATATATATATATATATATATATATTCACATTTTCTTTATCCATACAACTATTGATGGACACACTTAGGTTGCTTCCGTATTTTGGATATTGGAAATAATGCTGCAGTGAATATGGGGATACGTTTATCTTTTTGAGTTAGTGTTTTTATTTTCTTCAGATAAATACCCAAAAGTGGAATTGCTGGATCATATGGTAGTTCTATTTTTAATTTTTTGAGAAACCTCCATACTGTTTTTAATAGTGGCTGCACCAGTTTACATTGCCACCAACTGTGCACAAGTGTTCCCTGTTATCCACATCTTTGCCAACACTTGCTATTTTTTGTCTTTTTAGTAATAGCCATTCTAACAGGTTTGAGGTAATAACTCATTGTGGTTTTGATTTGCATTTTCCAGATCATTAGTGATGTTGAGATTCTTTTTTTAAAAAATTTTTTATTGAAACATAGTTGATTTACAATGTTGTGCTAGGTTCAGGTGTACAGCAAAGTAATCTAGTTATATATATGAGTGTGTGTGTGTGTGTGTGTGTATATATTTTTTACATTCTCTTCCATTATAAGTTATTACCGATATTGAGTATAATTCCCTGTACTATACAGGGAGTCCCTACTATACAGCAGGTCCCTGTTGGTTATCTATTTTATATATAGTAGGGTGTATATTTTAATCCCAAACTCTTAATTTATCCCTTCCCTCCCCTTTGGTAACCATAGTTTGCTTTCTATATCTGTGAGTCTATTTCTGTTTTGTAAATAAGTTCATCTGTGTGATATTTTAGATTCCACATATAAGTGATATCATATGGTATTTTTCTCTTTCTGACTTACTTCACTTAGTATAGTAATCTCTAGGTCCATCCATGTTGCTGCAAGTGGCATTATTTCATTCTTTTTTATGGCTAATATTCCATTGTGTGTGTATGTATATATATATATATATATATATATACATACACACATATACCACATCTTCTTTATCCATTCATCTGTTGATGGACACTTAGGTTGCTTCCATGTCTTGCTATTGTAAATAGTGCTGCAATGAATTGGGGTGCATGTATCATTTCAGATTATGGTTTTCTCCAAATATATGCCCAGGAGTGGGATTGCAGGATTATATGGTAGCTATTTATTTATTTATTTTACTTCTTTACTTACTGCACCATGCAGCATGCGGGATCCCTGTTCCCCGATCAGGGATCGAACCCATGCCTCCTGCACTGGAAGCACAGAGTCTCAACCGCTGGACCACCAGGAAAGTCCTGGTAGCTCTATTTTTAGTTTTTAAAGGAACCTCCATACTGTTCTTCGTAGTGGCTGTATCAATTTACATTCCCACAAACAGTGTAGGAGGGTTCTCTTTTCTCCACATCCTCTCCAGCATTTATTATCTGTAGACTTTTTTTTTTTTTTTTTTTTTGCACTGCACTGAGCAGGCTGCGGGATCTTAGTTTTCTGACCAGGGACCAAACCTGTGCCGCCTGCGATGGTAGTGTGGATTCTTAACCACTGGACTGCCAGGGAAGTCCCTAGACTTTTTGATGATGGCCATTCTGACTGGTGTGAGGTGATACCTCATTGGAGTTTTGATTTGCATTTCTCTAATGATTAGTGATGTTGAGCATATTTGCATGTGCTTTTTGGCCATCTGTATGTCTTCTTTGGAGAAACGTCTATTATTTTTTTTGGCTGCATCAGGTCTTTGTTGTGGCTTGCAGCCTTCTCTCTAGTTGTGGCGTGTGGGTTTTCTCCAGTTGTGGTGCATGCGCTCTGTAGTTCTGTCACACGGGCTCTCTCGTTGAGGCACACGAGCTCAGTAGTTGCAGCATGCGGGCTTAGTTGCCCCATGGCATGTGGGATCTTAGTTCCCTGACCAGGGATTGAACCTGTGTCCCCTGCATTGGAAGGCAGATTCTTTACCACTGGACCACCAGGGGAGTCCCTAGAAATGTCTGTTTAGATCTTCTGCCCATTTTATTATTGGGTTGTTTTGATATTGAGCTGTATGAGCTATTTGTATATTTTGGAGATTAATCCCTTGTTGGTCACATTGTTTGCAAATATTTTCTCCCATTCTGTAGGTTGTCTTTTCATTTTGTTTATGATTTCCTTTGCTTTGCAAAAGCTTTTAAGTTTAACTAGGTCCCATTTGTTTACTTTTGTTTTTATTGTCATTACTCTAGGAGGAGACAGATCCAAAAAGATATCTGCGATATGTTTCAAACAGTGATCTGCCTATGTTTTCCTCTAGGAGTTTTAAAATATCTGGTTTTACATTTAGGTCTTTAATCCATTTTGAATTTATTTTTGTGTATGGTATTAGAGAGTGTTCTAATTTCATTCTTTTACACATAGCTGCCCAGTTTTCCCAGCACCACTTATAGAAGAGACTGTCTTTTCTCCATTGTATATTCCTGGCTCCTTTGTCTTAGACTAATTGGTCATAGGTGCGTGGGTTTATTTCTGAGCCTTCTGTCCTGTTCCATTGATCTATGTCTGTTTTTGTGCCAGTACCATACTGTTTTGATGACTGTAGCTTTGTGGTATAGTCTGAAGTCAGGGAGTCTGATTCCTCCAGCTCCATTTTGCTTTCTCAAGATTGCTTTGGCTATTCAGGGTCTTTTGTGTTTCCATACAAATTAAAATTTTTTTTTGTTCTAGTTCTGTGAAAAATGCCATTGGTAATTTGATAGGAATTGCACTGAATCTGTAGATTGCCTTGGGTAGTATAGTCATCTTGACAATATTGATTTTTTCTATCCAAGCACACAGTACATCTTTCCCTCTGTTTGTATCATCTTCGATTTCTTTCATCAACATCTTATGGTTTTCAGAGTACAGGTCTTTTGCCTCTTTAGATAGGTTTATTCCTAGGTATTTTATTCTTTTTGATTCAGTAGTAAATGGGATTGTCTCCTTAATTTCTGTTTCTGATATTTTGTTGTTAATGTATAGGAATGCAAGAGATTTTTGTGTATTAATTTTGTATCCTGCAACTTTACTGAATTCATTGATGAGCTCTAGTAGTTTTCTGGCAGCATCCTTAGAATATTCTGTTTATAGTATCATGTTATCTTCAAACAGTGACAGTTTTACTTCTTCTTTTCCAATTTGCATTCCTTTTATTTCTTTTTCTTCTCTGATTGCCATGGCTAGACTTTCAAAACTATGTTGAATAAAAGGGGTGAGAGTGGGCATCCTTGTCTCATTCCTGATCTTAGAGGAAATGCTTTCAGCTTTTCACTGTTGAGAATGTTAGCTGTGGGTTTGTCATATATGACCTTTATTATGTTGAGATAGGTTCCCTCTTTGCCCACTTTCTGGAGACATTTGTTTCTTTGTTTTTTTTTTTATCATAGATGGATGTTGAATTTTGTCAAAAGCTTTTTCTGCATCTATTGAGATGATCATATGGTTTTTATTCTTCAATTTGTTAATGTGGTGTATCACACCGATTGATTTTCAGATACTGAAGAATACTTGTATCCCTGGGATAAATCCCACTTGACCATGGTGTATGATCCTTTTAATGTATTGTTGGATTTGGTTTGCTAGTATTTTGTTGAGGATTTTTGCATCTATGTTCATCAGTGGTATTGGCCTGTAATTTTCTTTTTTTGTGGTATCTTTGTCTGGTTTTGGTACCAGGGTGATGGTGCCGTCAGAATGAGTTTGGGAGTGTTCCTTCCTCTGCAATTTTTGGGAATATTTTCAGAAAGATAGATGGTAACTCTTCTCTAAATGTTTGATGTAATTCGTCTGTGAAGCCATCTGGTCCTAGACTTCTGTTTGTTGGGAGTTATTAAATCATTGTTTCAATTTCAGTAGTTGCGATTGGTCTGTTCATGTTTTCCATTTCCTGGTTCAGTCTTGGGAGATTTTACCTTTCTAAGGATTAGTCCATTTCTGTTTGGATGTCCATTTTATTGGCACATAGTGGCTTTTCATAGTCTCTTAATGTCTTTTGTATTTCCGTGGTGTTTGTTATAACTTATCCTTTTTCATTTCTAATTTTATTGATTTGGGCCCTCTCCATGTTTTTCTTGATGAGTCTGGATAAAAGTTTATCAACTTTGTTTATCTTTTTCATGTATCTGTTGGCCATCTGTATGTCTTCTTTGGAAGAATGCCTATTCAGATCTTCTGCCCATTTTTAAGTAGGTATATGTATTTTTTCCTATTAAGTCATATGAATGCTTTATATATTTTGGATATTAATCCCTTATCAGATATATTATTTGCAAATATTTTCTCCCATTCAGTAGGTTACCTTTCCATTTTGTTACTGGTTTCCTGTCCTGTGCAGAAGCTTTTTAGTTTGATCTAGTCCAACCTGTTTACTTTTGCTTTTGTTGTTTTTGCTTTTGGTGTCAGATTAAAAACATCATTACTAAAACCTGTGTCAAGGAGCTTACCACCTATCTTTCTTCTAGGAGTTTTGTGGTTTCAGGTCTTATGTTTAAGTCTTTAATCCATTTGAGTTAATTTTTGTGTATGGTGTAAGATAGTGGTCCAGTTTCATTATTTTGCATGTGGCTGTCCACTTTTCCTAACGTCATTTCTTAAAGAGATTGTCCTTTCCCCACTGTGTATTCTTGGCTCCTTTGTCATAAATTAATTGATCATATATGTGTGGGTTTATTTCTGGGCTCTTACTTCTGTTCCATTGACTTGTGTGATTGTTTTTATGCCAATAACGTACTGTGTTAATTACTATAACTCTGTAATATAAGTGGACCCTTGAACAACATGGGTTTGAACTGTATGGATTCACTTATACCTGGATTTTTCACTAAATACACACTACAGTACTACGCAAGCAGTGTGGAACTGCAGATATGGAGGGCTGACTGTTAAGTTATACACACAGATGACTGTGTGGCAGGTTGGTGCCCTTAACCCCTCCATTGTTGAAGAGCCAACTCTAGTTTGAAATCAGGGAATGTGATGCCTCCAGCTTTGTTCTTTTTTCTCAAATTTGCTTTGGCTATTCAGTGTCTTTTGTGGTTCTATACAAATTTTAGGATTGTTTGTTCTATTTCTGTGAAAAATGTCATTGGAATTTTGTTAAGAATTTTATTGAGTTAGTAGATTGCTTTGGGTAGTACGGACATTTTAACAATATTCTTCCAATCCATTAGCACAGGGTATCTTTTTATTTGTGTTGTGTTCAGTTTCTTTCATTAACATTTTGTACTTTTCAGTATACATGTCTTTCACCTCCTTGGTTAAATTTATTGCTAGGTATTTTATTCTTTTTGATGTAATTGTAAAAAGGATTGTTTTCTTAGTTTCTTTTTCTGATAGTTCATTATTAGCATATAAAAATGTAAGAGAGTTTTTGCATTGATCCTGTATCCTGAAACGTTACTGAATTCATTTATTAGTTCTATCAGTTTTTTGGTAGAGTCTTAAGGGTTTTCTACATATTGTATTATGTCATCTGTAAATAGTGAGTTTTAGTTCTTTCTTTCCAATTTGGATGCCTTTTATTCCATTTTCTTGCTTAATTGCTCTAGTTAGGACTTTCAATACTATGTAGAATAAAAGTGGTGGAAGTGGGCAGCCTTGTCTTGTTCCTGATCTTAGAGAAAAAGCTTTTAGCATTATACTGTTGAATATGATGTTAGCTGTAGGTCTGTCATATATGGTCTTTGTTATGTTGAGGTATGTTTCCTCTATCCCCACTTTGTTGAGAGTTTTTATCATGAATGGACGTTGAATTCAGTCAGATGTTTTTCTGCATCTAATGAGATGATCGTATGATTTTTACCACTCATTTTGTTAATATGGACATTGAAACATCCTTGCGTACCTGATATAAAGCCCACTGGATCCTTTTAATGTATTGTTGAATTTGGTTTGCTAATATTTAGTTGAGGATTTTTACATCTGTGTTCATTAGGGACATTGGCCTGACATTTTCTTTTCTTGTGGCATCCTTGTCTGGTTTTGGTATCAGGGTAATGCTGGCCTCATACATTGAGTTTGGAAGAATTCCCTCCTCTTCTGTTTTTTGGAAGAGTTTGAAAAAGGGTTGGTATTATTTCTTCTTAGAATGTTTCGTAAAATTCACCAATGAAGCCACTTAATCCTGAACTTCTGTTTGTTGGGGAGTTTTTGATTACTGATACAATCTTGTTACTAGTAATCGGTCTGTTAAGATTTTCTATTTCTTCACAGCTGCCTTGAAAGGTTGTATGTTTCTAGTAATTTATCCATTTCTTCTAGATCATCCAATCTGTTGGTGTATAATTGTTCGTATTGGTCTCTTCTAATCTTTTGTATTTCGGTGGTATCAATTATAATTGATTATATTTTATAATTGATACCACTTTCATTTCTGATTTTATTTATTTGAGTCCTCTTTTTTCTCTTGCTGTGTCTAGCTAAAGTTTTGTCAATTTTGTTTATCTTTCCAAAAAGCAGCCCTTAGTTTCCTTGATCTTTTTTATTGTCTTTTTAGTCTCTATTTCATTTATTTTTGCTCTGATCTTTGTTATTTCCTTTTACTAACTTTGGTCTTTGTTTGTTCTGCTTTTTCTAGTTCCTTGAGGTGTATAGTTAGGTTGTTTGAGACTTTTCTTGTTGTGTGAGGTATGCATTTATAGCTATGAACTTCCCCCTTTAACTGCTTTTGCCGCAACCCATAAATTTTGGTATGTTCTGTTTCTTTCTCTTTTTTTTGGTCTCAATGTATTTTTAAAATTTTTTTCAATTTTAATCTTTATTTTTGGCTGCATTGGGTCTTCATTGCTGCACGCAGGCTTTCTCTAGTTGTGCCACGTAGGAGCTACTCTCTTCATTGTGGTTCATGGGCTTCTCATTGCAGTGGCTTCTTTTGTTGCAGATCACAGGCTCTAGGTGCATGAGCTTCAGTAGTTGTAGCACATGGGCTCAGTAGTTGTGGCACACGGGCCCTGGAGCGTGCAGGCTTCAGTAGTTGCAGCACATGCACTCAGTAGTTGCAGCACGTGGGCTCTAGAGTGCATGGGCTTCAGTAGTTGTGGCACATAAGCTTAGTTGCTCCATGGCATGTGGGATCTTCCTGGACCAGGGATCGAACCAATGTCCCCTTCATTGGCAGGCAGATTCTTAACCACTGTGCCACCAGGAAAGTCCCTCAAGGTATTTTTTTTCTTTTGACTTCTTTGACCCATTGATTGTTCAGTAGTATCTTGTTTAATCTCTACATATTTTTGCATTTTCCAGTTTTCTTCGTGTAACTGATTTCTAGTTTTATACTGCTGTGGTCAGAAGAGATGCTTGATATGACTTCTCCTAAATTTATTAAGACTTGTTTAGTGGCCTAACATATGATTTATCCTGGAGAATGTTCCATGTGTACTTGAGAAGAATGTATATAGTGCTGCTTTGGGATGGAATGTTCTGTATATATCTGTTAAGTTCACCTGATCTAATTTGTCATTTAAGGCTGTGGTTTCTTCATTGATTTTCTGCCTAGATGATCTATCCATTGACATAAGTGGGGTATTAAAGCCTCCTACTATTATTGTATTGTTGTCTATTTCTCCCTTTAGGTCTTTAATATATGCTTTTTACATTTAGGTGCTACTATGTTGGGTGTACAAATATTATGTCCCCTAGTTGGATTGACTGCTTTATCATTTTGGAATGCCCTTCTTTGTCTCTCATAATATTCTTTGTTTTAAAGTCTATTTTGCCTGATATAAGTATAGCTACCCCTGCTTTTGTTGTTGTTTTCATTTGCATGGAATATCTTTTTCCACTGATTCATTTTCAGTCTGTGTGTGTCTATAAATCTGAAGTGAGTCTCTTTTAGACAGTATATAGATGGGTCTTGTTTTTCTTAATCCATTCGTCCACTCCATGTCTTTGATTGGAGAATTTAGTTCATTTACACTTAAAGTAATTATTGATAAGTAGGAACTTATGGCCACTTGTTCATTGTTTTCTGGTTGTTCTGTAGTTCCTCTCTGTTCTCATCTTCTCTTCCTCTCCTTTGTGGTTTGATGACTTTCTTTACTGGTAGACTTAAATTCCTTTATCTTTTATATATCTACTACAAAATTTTGCCTTGTGTTACCATGAGGCTTACATATAACAACTTATATCTGTAGGAGTCTTAAGTCAATAACAATTTAAGACTGATCTCATTTTAAAGCTCTACATTTTTACTCTATTCCAACCAACCAACTTCTGTTTTTGATATTACATTTATATTTTTTATCTTGTGTTAATTATTGTAATCAGTTATTTTTACTTTTGTCTTTTAACCTTCATACTAGCTTTAAAATTGATTAACACTTTTCTATATTTATCTTTCCAGTGAGATTTATTCTTTCATATATTTTCTTGTTACTAATTAATACAGTTTCTTTTCAGCTTAAAGAAGTCCCACTAACATTTTTATAAGACCAGTTTAGTGGTGATACACTCCTTTAGTTTTTGCTTCTCTGGAAAACTCTTTATCTCTCCTTAAATTCTGAATGATAACACTGTCAGGTAGAGTATTCTTTGTTGGAAGTTTTTTTTTTTTTTTTCTTTTCTTTCAGCACTTTGAAAGAGTGCCATTCCCTTCTGGCCTACAAAATTTCTGCTGTAAAATCTGCTGATAATCTTATGAGGATTCTCTTGTATGTAGCAAGTTGGCTTTCTCTTACTGCTTTTAAGACTCTCTCCTTATCTTTAAGCTTTGACATTTTAAGAAAATGTGTCTTGGTGTGGATCTCTTTGGGTTCCTCTTATTTGGAACTCTCTAGCCTTCTTGTATCTGATTGCTGTTCTCTTCCTCAATTTAGGGAACTTTTCAGCTATTGTTTCCTCAAACAATTTTTCTGCCTTTCTCTCTTCTCCTTCTGGGAGCCCTATAATGTGAATGTTACCCTATTTGATGGTTCCCTAAGTCCTTAAACTATCTTTTTCATTTTTTTCCCCTCATGCTGCTCTGATAGGGAGAATTCCACTGCCTTGTCTTCAGGTTAGCTGATTATTTCTTCTACTTTATTTAGTCTCTTGCTGAACCCTCTAGTGTACTTTTCAGTTGTTATTATATTCTTCAGCTCTGTGACTTCTGTTTGATACCTTATGTTTTCCAACTCTTTGTTGAAGTTCTGTGTCCATTTATTTTACTCCCCTGTTTGTTGAGCATCTTCATAATCATTACTTTTAACCCTTTATCACATAAATTACTTATCTCCATTTTATTAAGCCTTTTTTCCCCCTGAGCTCTTATTTTGTAATTTTGTTTGGAACATATTCCTCTGTTCCTTCGTTTTCTTGACTCCCTATGTGCAGTAGATAAAACCACCACTTCTCTCAGTCCTAAAGGAATGGCCTTGTGTAGCAGATGAAAGTTGTTCAACCCTGCCTTAGCCTTTGGTTTCCTCTCAAACCTTTGTGATTGTCCAAGCACCTATTATATTGTTAATAGCTCCCAGTAGTTGAGGGTGTGCCAAGACCTGTCCATGTCCCAGGGGGAGGTTCTCACTACCTAGATTCAGGCTGATAGGAAGCCAGATCCTCAGGCAGCAGCTTTTAATACTATGGAAATATATGGAGTCCTGTGGGACTCCAAGTGTAAACCCTGCTGGCTCCCAGAGCCAGGAAATCTGGAGGTATCCCTGGGTGGCAAAAAAGCTGTGGCTCCAGACAAGTGTATAAGCTGTTTTTTGGGAGATACCAGCCAGCTGGAGCAAGGCAGAGGGAGAGCACCAGGATGGCATCCATGGCCTGTATCCCTTGAGAACTTCGTAGGCCACTCGCTGTGTGCCAAATTTGAAGCCTGCTTCTCAGGCCAAAGCTCCAGGACAAGTAAAGAGGCCAACTTCACAGAAAGACTGGGGTGAGGGTATATTTCAGTCTGCTCTGTGTGCAGTGTTCTGCCAAGAACCGTCTCTGTGATAGCCACAGTCCTGTGGGGCCCAGGAATGCAAGCCCCCCTGGCCATCACAGCCAGCCAGTCAAGGGCCGTCTCTTGGGCAGAAGCTGCAAAAAGTGAGGACTGGATATAAAAACCAGGGTACCAGACATGTGTAAAGCTCCCCTCTGGGAGACACTGGCACTCTGGAGCATGGCAATGAGAGAACTTGAAGATAGTACCCCTCTCCCAGACCTCTGGAAAATATTGACAGCCCCCAGAAGTGTGATTAATCAGAAGCCTGTCCCTCAGGCTGCAGCCATGATTTTTTATAGGTCTCCTGCACAGACTGAACTCCTGGGTCTGTTGCCTCTTGCCATTCTCTGGGGATGGTAGCTATTTAAGAACTCTTTCTCCATTGATTATTGTCCTGTGGGACCCACTGGCATAGGCCCCATGGCTACCAGAGTCAGGCAGTGTAGAGGTGCTTGCTGGCAGCAGCCACAAAAATTGGGGCACCGGATTTTTCTGGTGACACTGATTCTTATAGTCCTATGGGACCAGGAACACAAGCTACCCTGGCCTCCAGAGCTAGGCGATCAAGAGGTGTTCTCCAGGCAGTGGCCAGCAAAATAAGGGCATCAGATGCATGTGAAAGCTCTCACCCGAGGGACAGTTATGCTCTGGAGCATGGCAAAGGGAGAGCATGAAAATAGCACTTGCCAGTCTCTGTCCCCGGAATGTCCTAGCCAGCTCCCAGATGTGCACATCAAAGTAGATGCCTGCCCTCAGGAAGGCTGATGCTTCAATTCAAGCAGGTGAGCCTTCTTCCCTTTATGTCTGGGTGTGATATGCTGCTCCTAAGCTGGGCCCCGGGGTTGCTGAGTTTGAGCACACCAACCTTTTAAGAGCCATTTTTCAGATCACTGCAGTTTGGGTCTTGGGACATAAGCCCCAGTGGTTATCAAAATTAGATTGTGGCTTGTCTTTCAGGTGTAGGTCTTAAAAGTTGGGGTGCCTGATGTGGGGTTCCAACCCTTCACTTCTCATCAAGAAGCTCCAGGTTGTGAGTTCTCTTCCAATTTGGGGCCCGCCAGGGGTGGGGTTTATGGTGAGTTTGTGTTCCAGCCTCTCCTGCCCTCTTCGATGTGATTTTCTTGCTTGCCTGATGTGTAGTCATCACTCAGCCAGCCTTTAGGTTTTTTTTAAGAGGAATTTTCCATATGTAGCTGTAGACTCAGTGTGTCTGTGGGAAAAGGTGAGTTCAAGATCTTCAAGATGGGGTTCGCCATCTTGAACCGGAATCTCCACCCTAAACTAAGTTTCTTGATAGTGGAATCATATGCAGGCTCTATTTTTTATTCAAAATACACAGCATAGTGCTTTCCCAGTGGTATACGTAAATAAGGATTGACTACGTGAATAATGGAATAAATATGCTCAAATATCTGTCAGTGTTGTGAGAAAGGGCATTCATTCATGCTACAGTTACTGAGTGCTTACTATGTACTGATAAGCATTTTTCTATGTCCTGGGGAGGTAGCAATCAACACAAAAAAGTCTGTGTCTTCAGAGAACTCAGAGTCTAGTGAAGAAGACAGACAAGGAACAAAATACATAATGATAAGTAGTGATAAATGCTATGAAGAGAAACCAGGGTAAGAGCACAGTAGAGCAGCTTAGGGATGCTATTTTAGATCAGGGTAGAGTGGGGAGATTTGTAGAAATCTTGAAGGCTGTGACAACTGGATTTTTACGAGTGTGATGGAAAACCTACCAAGTCTTTTCTCTGAAAACAATGTCAATAGGCCATAGGGTAATCAGTTATCTCCTTGGGTCTGTGGCAGAGACTCCTGCTTGTCCCCAGTATTCACCATCCCCCTCTTGAGTAACAGTGGCTGAAGTTTAACTAGTTACATAGACACATAAGTAAAGATGACATATTCAAGGCTCTCTTGCAGGCCATCTAAGGTTTCAACCTAAAAATATTTATACTTGCCTTATAACTGGTTTCTTTAGGTGGTTTAAACCTTTTTTTCTTTTATTTCTTGACTCATTTAGACTAATTTCCTTGCAGGCAGACAAGGGACTACATTTTCTATCCTTTTGAACATGGACAGCCAAACACTGTTCTGTAAATGGTAGGCATTCAATAAACTTTTCAGCCAATCTGAAAACCAAAATGACTCTTACGAAGGTTCAAAGTATATAAAAACAGTTCTCATTTAAAATGACATACACCAAAAGAATATGAAAATATGCATTTATTACCAACAAAGTAGCATTTCCCACAGAGTTTTTTTCCAATTACACACACACACACACACACACACACACACACAATAGCAGGACAAAATTACACTTTTTTTTTTTTTCACTGCACTGCACAGCTTGCAGGATCTTAGTTCCCCGACCAGGGATTGAACCCGGGCCCTCGGCAGTGAAAGCGTGGAGTCCTAATCACTGGACCACCAGGGAATTCCCTCAAATTATATTCTTTTACACACTAAAGATTCATACTCCAAAGAAAATAAGCACATGTCCAAAAGACAGTTAGAAAGCAGCAAGAAATCTTTCCTTTTACTTAATGCTAAAAACCTTTTAATTTCTCTCCTTATGCAAATCAATGAAGATTTTGTCATTAAAAATACTTGCTTGTCACCTTAGGGTTTTAAATATTTTATTCATCAAATCAGACTGTTACTTGAAGTTTTTACAATTTGTATGTAATTAAAATCAACTTTTACAGAAAATATGTGAAGCTTCAAGTGGCTGAGACTAATGCGCTAGACCTACTATTCTTCACAGGTCAACATTCAATGTAAAAACCAAATATTTGTCCACTAGAAAGAGAGAAATGCTTATAAACAAGGTATGGAATAATTATTGGCATATGTAAACTGAAAGGTAGTTGACCATTTTATTTTCAAACACACCTAATCTTCAAACTTCTTTTTCACATTGATAATCATTTTGCAGAAATAAGATGACTGGCACTAACTCAGACAATAAACAAACTACACCAAGCACATATTAGTAAAGATACTTTGGTGGAAAACGAAGTATTAAACAACAAAAACATTTGGTAACAACATCCATTTACTAATATGTTACCAAGGTTTTCAAGGTTTACATGAGCTGTTTGCACTAGTAAAAATGTTATTTTAAAATATTTTCATAGTATATGCATTAGACTTAGTTTAAGAGGGGAAGGCTCTTTTAAAAATTTTATGAAGAAAAAAATAGCTTTTTAAAGAGAAAATGTCCAAGTAAGAGGTTTATTTTTTGACCTAACAAGAATAATTTCAGTGGCTATTTAAGAACATACAAAACCCAAACTGACTGCAATTCTTCAACTTAGTCAAGCTGCCAAGTCAAAAAAATAATTCTGTTATTGCCGGCACAGATCCAGTCCATTGTTCAAAGATATGTCCTTGATCTAGTCCGTTATTTTACAATATTTAAAAGAATAGAATTTTTTTTGGCACTGTTAATTAATATAATGCAGAGATAAACAAATGATTTTCTCATCTAATTCTTTCACGTTGAAAGAACAGTTTAAACTAGATTTTCTAAGATAATGGGGTAGGATCAACACTAAGTTTTAGGACCTATATAAGCTTAGATTCTAAAAACATTATGGTTTTAAACAAATCAATACTTTTCCTCACTCTTTACATTAACACTGAGAAATTTCAAATATAAACTGTAGAAACCAGTATATGAAATCTTAAGAAAAATCTTACTAAAAATAATTAAGAAAATGCTTTAGAAATTTAAGATGTAAAATACAATTGACTTTAAATTAAAAAAAGGAAAAAACCACCAAAACCCAAAAAACCTCACCCACATTTTACAGGGTTATTCTTTAAAAACCCTTGGCACTTGATTTTATTCTCTGTCAATCTTTTGGTTGCATTTTTTGCATCATCTAGTGGCCACCTTGTGGCATTTCAAAGAAGTCCTGCTACCATTTTTGAACCCCAATACTTTTCCCTTCTTTGAGATACCAATATAGTATCAAGTTTCATAAAACTTTTTTTAAAGGCTCATAAAATTCCATTTCCTAGTGGAGATAAGGTATCTTTTTAATAGGAAGAAATGAATAGATTTGCCATAAATTATTACTATACATTAGACTAGACATTTCCATATCAAATTTTAAAAATTAAATATAACACTGGGAAAAACTGTGGCTTAAGCTGTAGAGTCATCTTTAGACTCTAAAAGTAATTAAAACTACTTTGCAAGTAAAGCTCAGGGTTACCATGTCAATTAAACTTCTTGTAATTGATAAGCCCTTCCACTGTACCTTTGATTTGAGTAGCAAATACTTTTAAAAATGGGGACCCAATGACTTATGGTCAGAGTGCTAAGGACTCAAGAAGACTTAATTTTTACTACCAGATGATGTTCCACAGAAAGAAGTTATTATGGTCTCTTTTCATCAACCCATTTGTATCTAATAGTGGGTTTCCAAAAATAACTGATCTTTTAGTCTTAATGAATCTCCTAACTTTTATTCAGTTGAGCCACACTTATATACAGGATTTAACAGAAAAGTCCCAAAGTTCTTGCCCTTTACTTTTATTGAGAAGGCTGAGTGAATGTAATACGGCGCCGCCTCCTTTGGAAAGCCTTTAAATTCCATCTGTTTGGTTCTAGCATATGAGGACCATTGTAGACAAATAACACCGTCATCTTTTCATTATAAGGAAGATTTTGCAGGAGCTGTAAGTGTTAAAACAAACCGTCATATAATGCTTTCCGTTAAGAAGCACAACTTTCCAACCTTACATGTGTGTAGTCAAATATTTTATTTGTAATATGAATGAAACTCTTAAGTTCTCAATTCAATATACACCCTGCCCGACTGTGATCTCCATTTGAATTAGCGCATCTGAAGCGCGGCCTAAGGAATCATCAACATGCCTTGGGAGCCCTCTATATTCATAGGCCAAATGGGATCATACAACTTCTTAGGTTGGCCCTGGAAAAGTGTGTCCTCCAGAATTTTCCTAGGATACTTTCACTCTTTTATCCACTAAACACTTCTCAAGCAACTTCTGTGGTGAGGCACTGTGATAGATTCGTAGCCTGAAAAGTGTATGTAACAGGGAGGTTTGGTTTATAGGCCAACATGTTTGGTAAACAATAGGGAATTAACAGATCTAGCTACTCCACAGGGTATCTGCTGGAAAAAGAAGACAGATTATACTATTCAATAAAAAATTGAATTTAAGATAGGATTTCCAATGAAATTTTTCATTGAACACTTTAGTTAAAAAAATCTGATTACATTAATAAATACATCTTTGATTACTGTACATCAGTTTTATAATTGACTCACAAAAGAAAATTTCCCATTGTAATGGTCCTAGCTTATGGAAAATTCTCTGTGAAGATAATTCTTTTTCTTTCTCCAAAGTTAATATATGAACAGAAGATCATGGGGTACTTAGGACTGCCTCTGGGCCAAGTCAGTGGCAGTGGTGAATTAAAAAAGGGTAGAGCACAGCACCAAAACAGACCTTTCTGGAGAAATGAGAAGGACCAGCGTTCTAGGGTTTATATTCTCCTGTCATTTTTTAGTGCTAAAAGAGGAACTTCTTTAGAGGAAGAATAAGTGCCAAAAGCATGGAGGAAATCTCAGTTCTAGACCATAATACTATGCCTCCTATGTTTCTTCCTCTGACAACCTCTAACAAGGTTTCTGATTAAGTATGTCACTGGAACTTGTCCCCTTTAATAATATAAATATTACTATAATCTTTTTAGTTCTATTTTGGGAGTGTTCCTGCTCATATTTACATACTGGGCCAAAATCTGCTACATGTTTTAGCCACGAGGGACTTCTGAGTATGAGTATTTTTAGGTTACTTATTACCTACCTTTGGTGTAATAAAGAAATACTGAGATGTGTTTTCTTTACAAGCAGTATTTACAACCATTTCAAACACTCTCCGTTCATTGATTGGGTCCATTCCCTAAACAATGGCAATAATAATGATTAGATTTAAATCTATTACAAGATACAGTGAAACCCAATAAAAGAATAAGCTATACCTGATTGATTTCATCAACTACTCTGAATGGACATCTATTAAGCTCCTGAAGTGCCATCAAGTATAACATGGTAGAAACGCTTCTTTCACCTCCACTTTGATGATGAGGAGTTAATTCATGTAGTTGAGTGCTACTGCGAAATTTGACTCTGATTCGAATTCCATATTTATCATAGTCTTCCTATAAAACATTTAACAAGTTGATGAAAGGTGAGAGTTTTCTCTGGTAATTCCATACATTTTTTTGAAAACAGACTGAATCAATCAATTATAAGAGTAAAGAACTTAAAACCTCATGATATTAGTTTTATCTAAATAGATCCTTGGAGACCTCTAGAGCTTGCAGAGAGTAAGTGGTTCTAATATTTTACTGTTTCAGTTTATTTATAAAATACGGTTTTAAACCATTCTGCTTTATAGAATGGTTCTGAGGATTAAACAAGATAAACCTAGAAGTGCTTGGCACAGTGTCTGGTACATAGAAAGTATATTATAAATTATATGTTATAACACATCCCTTCCTTCTAACAAGCCCACACTATGTAGATGACAATTCTCATGGCAGGTCTAATATCTTACTAAAACTTAAAGTGAAATGATGTTTGCTATCCTTATGTCTCACACTAAGCAGATAAAGGAGTCATGGGGCAAAGTTCCTAAGGGGAAATAAAGGTGCTACCTTGCTTTATAAGGGAAAAATTTCAACATTTACAAAAATTAGAACCCTAAAATAAGCTTAATGTATCTACCATCAACTAGTCTCAACTATGACCAATCTTGTTTCATCTATAACTCCACCCACTCCTCTTTCCCAATTATTTTGAAGCACATCCTAGTTCATCTCTTTACACATTTCTTTTTTATATGTATATTTTTTTTGATGTGGACCATTTTTGAAGTCTTTATTGAGTCTGTTACAATATTGCTTCTATTCTATGTTTTGGCTTTTTGGCTGAGAGGCATGTGGGATCTTAGCTCCCCGACCCAGGGCCTGAACCCACACCCCCTATACTGTAAGGCAAAGTCTTAACCACTGGACCACCAGGGAAGTCCCTCTTTACACACTTCTTTTTTTTTTCAAATTAATTAATTAATTTATGGCTGTGTTGGGCCTTCGTCTCTGTGCGAGGGCCTTCTCTAGTTGTGGCAAGCTGGGGCCACTCTTCATCGCGGTGCACAGGCCTCTCGCTATCGCGACCTCTCTTGTTGCGGTGCACAGGCTCCAGATGCGCAGGCTCAGCAGTTGTGGCACACAGGCTCAGCCGCTCCGCGGCATGTGGGATCCTCCCAGACCGGGGCTCGAACCCGTGTCCCCTGCATCGGCAGGCAGGCCCTCAACCACAGCGCCACCAGGGAAGCCCCTACACATTTCTTAATGGAAATCTTATTTTATCCACAACTGCAATGCATGAACGTAGCTCAAGAAATTAGTACCAAATTTCTAAATATTTTTATTCTTGTGAACTCAAATTTTTGATCAAAAGGAAACCACTGATACTATACTATGTTTCAGTTATGTTTACCAATTTGTTTATGACTCTTCAAACGAGTAGTAAATTCAAAAAGCAATGCATTTGCTTACCACACCTGAGTAACCATTACTTAGACTGGATATGAAAAGACTTTGTAAGGTATTAGTCACTAATCTCCAACGTCACCAAAAAAAAAAAAAAATGAGCCTGATGGAATCCCATATATGGTCTTTTCCTTCCTTAGGACAATTTTTTTGTAAGCAAAATTTTCACAGATATAACTTGAGAGTAAATAAACAATTTACATGTACTTTTAGCATATAATTAAAATTACTTGCCAGGAAACATTTCAAATGCAATTTTACCTCATTTTCTGTATGGAGATCAATTTCACCAGCACACTGCATGGAACTAAAAAAATTGCTAAATTTTTCATTAATTTTTTCTACCAGCTCTTTTAAAGGATTCAGCCACCTTTCTTTTACCTGCAAGTAAAGGCAATATAAAAACACAATTTAAAAAGTGTCCTTGCATTGATACAAAACTTTATATAAAACAAATTTAATATCAATATCAATCTGGTCATGAGAACATACGCTTCTAAGAAAAAATGCAATGTATCATTTCATTTTGCATTATCCTACATTCCCATATGATAATGGTAAGCACATGAGAAAAAGAAAACGGTTGAATATTACCTGTGAAATGTTTTCCCTATATTTATCCAGTTCAACATTCTTTATCTTTAGTTCCTCAGTTAATTGCTCTATTTCTTCTTCTCTTTTTGTGTACTCCTCAACAACCTGGCAGAAAAAAAATCTTTAAGATTAATCTACCAAAGGATAAAATTATAGAAAAATTTGCATCAATTAAAACATTAACTGAAAATGCCACTTTTGTTGCATTGTTTGTATGCAGTTAATTTATGTTCTTGTAACATACTGAAAATGCCATTTTTTATCCTTGAAAAAATAGACATTGCAGTATTTCAGGTTAGCCCAAGTATTCTTTTTATAAAGAAAAGGCACAGAACACTGTGTTCCTTAGGAAGAATCTATTTAAAATTCTAATAGATTCAGAATCTGGCATTTAAAAGCACATTGTTCCTGCTGTCTAGCTTATTATTACCAAGAGCTCCAGTACAGAGTGGGAGGCAAGTACTGGAGGGAAGTGTGTGTGTGTGTGTGTGTGTGTGTGTGTGTGTGTGTGTGTGCGCGCGCGTGCGCACGCGCGCGCGCACGCACGTGCGTTTCTGTTTGCGGCAGGGTGTGGTGACGGTGGTGGCTGCAGTGGGCATTAGGGAAAGAGGCATACTGTAGGATTCAGTCCTGTGAAGCAAGAAGCTCTTGATCTTTCTTCAGTTAATAAAGCATCAATTTCATCCAAGGTGTTTGGAAGATCTTGGAAAGCCTAAAGAAGAAAAAAATTGTCCATTATTATAGATAGTACAGTGAAAATAGTTCAAATAGTTAAAAAGAAAAATATTCTGCTGAGTTAGTAAGTATCTACTATGTGTTGAACAGCATGCTAGCACACAATAAGGAATCAAAGGAATTATAAACACGGCTTTTTGCTTTCAAAAAGCTTATACTTTAAAAGAAAACAAAATATGTATACTTAATAACACGGGCTAACACCTTAAGGCAATGTATTGATGCTGAGTATTAAAATAAGCAGTACATATCATACAGGTTATGGAATTCAGAGAAAGGAAGTATCAGTTCATGCTACAGGAGCTACAAGAGAGTAAGAGAATTCAGGCCCAGATTCCATCTCTGGGCCTTAAAGCAAATGGCTAGGGAAAAGTAAGGCAGAGGGGAGACAGGAGCTTGGAAAAAAGAATGAGCACTGCATACCATGGGGGGTGAGGAGTTGTGTCCATTTGGAATGGTGGGTACTTGCTGAATTGGTAGAATGGGTCCAGAATATGTGGGGCATTGAAAGAGAGCAAGAAGTTAGAACTTTATACTGTACTTGTGAAGAACTACAAAAGCATCCTAAGAATCCAATTACTTTGACAGTAGAATTTCACCACAGTACTATCTTCTGAGACCATGCCACAGAGACAAATTAGAGGAGATACTTTATTGTGGGGCGAGGCAAAGCAGTACATTGCTTTTTCACCACAACCTGCGAAAGTTTATGTACTACAATGTACAAAATGAATATTGAAACCTTGAAAAAGATCCTAACACACTGCATTAATCTAATATCTTAACCTGTCTTTTTTTCCCTAACCTTTTGGAAAGCAGTTCAACTTCTATAGGCCTTCAGATATTTGTTAAGTATATTTTTCTGAATCTGACCTGTCCATTGAGATTTGAACTCACGTGCCAAACACTTGGTATCTTCATTTGACTCTTTAATAGACAAATTTAAGATGGTGAAACACAAATCTTCAACATCCTCACCTTCCCCACCAATTTGAGCAAACTGATTTGTCCTTCAATCTTTTCCATCTCAGCAAATGAACAAATTAAGGAGTTCTCTCTCTTACCCTTCAACTCAAATCCATTACCAAGTCCTGCTGGTTCTGTCATTAAAAGATACCTCAAGTCTGTAAACTGCTCTGTGTCTAATGCTTCCACCCTAATCCATGCCACAAAAATCTCTTGGCTGGTCCAAAGCAATAATCTTCTAAATGGTCTTTGTGCTTCCATTCTGGTATCCCTACTTTATTTTCCATACAGCAGTTGGAGTGCTCTTTTACAAACTGAAGTTGTCCTACCTCTATAACTCTTCTGTTTAAAATTCTCCAGTGGGTTCCATCTCAAAATAGAGCCAAAATTCCTTCTATGGTGTATAAGGCCCTACAGGATCTGGCTTCTGCCCCCCTTTCTGCTTGGATTATAAATTGTAGCCCCACTGAGATTCTTTCTATGCTGAAACAGGCCAAGTATACTTCTGCCTCAGGAGCTTTGTATGAGCTGTTTCCTCTGCCTGGAATGCTTTTCCCTCAAACCTTCACTTGACTGATTTCTTCTCTTCATTCAAGACTCGTCTAAAATAGTATCTTCTCAAAGGAGCCTTCCCTGACACTCTAGCCCCTTACCTTGTTTTATTCTTCTTCTTAGTACCTCTTACTATCCCCGACATAATCTGTTTGCTTTTTGATTTGTCTTCCCCACCCTCCAGACTAGAATATAAATTTCAAGAGAGAAGAAAGTATGTGTGTTTTGTTCAGTGCATGTGATATATAGAAGGTAATCAATACATTTTTAATGAACACATGAACTATGTTCTAATCTTGTTTCTTTCAAAAACAGTACCATGTATCAAGGACAGAATCATGCTACTTTCTGGAAGAAAAAGTTAGTACAGATATTGTACTAGTATTTACTTATTTTATAAACACAATGTATTCTGGAGAAGGTTTATTTTTAGAAACAATAGCCCCTCAATTTTCTTACAAATATCTACTAAATTCCTATTATGTATCCAAACAGATCCATTCTCCCTAGTTTCTGGGTCTGACAGCATAAAGCAAAATCTTTGAGGATATGAAAATTATAATCCAAATAAGTTTTATTTCCAGTTCTATTTATATCTTTAGCAGACATTTCATTATCTACTGAAATAGATAACATTTGAAATTTAAAAAGCCACACAAATACCAGATATTTAAAATTTTATTTCTAATTTTACTTTGACATTATTCTGAGAGAGTAAGTATGTAGGCAAGGTATTATTCCTACCTGTCAGATAAAGCTTTGGGTCACAGGGCTACCTAATTAGTGGTAGAACTTGGAAGAAAGGGCAGCATCTTCTCATTTTACTAACTGAATGATATGTCAGAATATAAAATACACATAATGTAAAGAAAGAAAGGCTCTTTTTTTCCTTTCCTTAGCAACAGATGTCAGCCATAAAGATTCAGCTCCCACTCAACCGTAAATAAACACCCTCATTTCCAGGAAAACATTTTCATTTTGCCTTCGTTTGTCTAAATATCACCTCTCTTTACTGTTCCTTATATATCAATTACTGGTACTATGTTTCCATGAAAAGCTATAACCTGTCTCCTGACCCTACCTATTAAAAGGGTGCTTGGGGAAAAAAGCTTTTTACTGGAAGAATGAATGTTATGGCATTAATAATTTTGCAAAATAATACCCATGTTTTAACAACTTTAGTATGAAGCACTAAGACTGACTGGTGTCCAAGTCTGAGTATAGTGAAGAAAATTCGTTGAGCAAAATTACTTTACATACATACTCAGTTTAAAAATGGTGGCGGGGGGGTGGGGAGATCTCATATTTTATGGCACATCGTGTTTTCATGGCCCAGTACAATGCCTAACACACTTTAAGCTTACAAATAGCTGTCTGAAATATGTTAGCTTGTAGCGTTATATACTTTTTATACTTACTGTCTGATATTCTTGAGGAATGGTCTGCTCTGCACCCAGGTTACATACTTGCCTGGCTCTCTTCATAAGTTCCCTGCATTTCTGCAATAATCTCTGTCTACTTTCATCCAACTCGATGAAATGTTGCTAATACAAGAAAAAGAAATATTTTGAAAATTTGTATGTTACTGTTAAGTCAGAGGGCTATTTTATTAAACCACCACATTATATCAAATATATTATTGAATTTTGATTGTGATAAGCAAATCATCTGAAAACATATCTCAAACCATGACTGATTTTATTGTAAAGGTTAAATTTGAACTTAAACTTCACAATATATCGGGACATTAATAATACGGCATTTCTTGAATCTGTAAGAGCTCTGAAATTTAAATTTAACTGCCTTTTTCTGAAAGTTTAATTTAGCTATGTATAATTACACTCTAATAAAATTTGATATATACAGTATGTAGGCTTCATATCCAAATACTCAGCATTCAAATGTAAGCAGAACCTTTAAATAATGTTTGATAGTTTTCCAAGCACCTTTCAGGTAGCTATCATTTATTCATGGACCCATTCGTTCCTTCACCAAATAATTACTGAGAACCTATCAAATGTCAGTATTTTATTATGCACTGAGCATACAGAAAGGTGAATAAGAAGGAAGATACACAAAGTCATTAATTACCATACAAGAAACAGCTACTATTTACTGAAAGCTTATGTGCTAGGTGCTTCACAGCACTGTATAGTATTATTATCCCCATTTTGCACATTAAAAAAGAAAGAGGAATTACACAAAGAGAGTTATGTGTGTGGTGTGGGCAAGGGATGGAGGAAGGTCAGAGTGGCCACAGAAGCTATGTCAAGTGAATGATCTTAAAGGACAAATAAGAAATTACTAAGAGGGAGCAGCAGAAGGTATTCCCAGGATAGGTGATTTAAAACGTACAGGCCATGGAAGCCTCCAGGGCCTGCTTATTTAGGGAACAAGAAATTCAACGTGGCTGGAGAAGAGGTAAGCGTGTAAAAGATGAGAGTGGCAAGGTGGGCAAGAGCCAGGTGGCAAAAGTTTCATGTGTAACAAGAAGGGCACTGTGGAGGACATGGAAGCAACCTAAGTGTCCATCGTCGGATGAATGGATAAAGATGTGGCACATATGTACAATGGAATATTACTCAGCCATAAAAAGAAACAAAATTGAGTTATTTGTAGTGAGGTGGATGGACCTAGAGTCTGTCATACAGAGTGAAGTAATAAGTCAGAAAGAGAAAAACAAATACCGTATGCTAACACATATATATAGAATCTAAAAAAAAAAAAATGGTCATGAAGAACCTAGGGGCAGGACAGGAATAAAGACACAGATGTAGAGAATGGACTTGAGGACACAGGGAGGGGGAAGGGCAAGCTGGGATGACGTGAGAGAGTGGCATGGACATATATACACTACCAAGTGTAAAATAGATAGCTAGTGGGAAGCAGCCGCATAGCACAGGGAGATCAGCTCGGTGCTTTGTGCCCACCTAGAGGGGTGGGATAGGGAAGGTGGGAGGGAGGGAGACGCAAGAGGGAAGAGATATGGGGATATATGTATATGTATAGCTGATTCACTTTGTTATAAAGCGGAAACTAACACACCATTGTAAAGCAATTATACTCCAATGAAGATGTTAAAAAAAGAGAAAAAAACAAAGGGCATCATGGGATGCCTTCTGTGTGCCAACCATGGTTTTATCACCCCCATCCTATATGGTAATTAATATAATCCTCATTACCATCTTAAAGAAATGTATTATCTCCTTTTTTATATGTGGTTCAGAGATAATTAAGTTGGAAATAGCAAATGAAAAAGAAAACAGGTCTTAGCTTGCTCTTTCCATCAAACTTTGGTCTGCACAAAAAGTACCAGAGCAGGGGTGAGATAGAGGGAAGATTTGTTAAACAGTATTGATGTCCCAGCCACAAGCCAGATCTAACAATTAAGACCTCTGGGGCCAAGGCTTGGACATTTGCATTATTAATAATGTCCTGAGGTAATTTTTATGCACACAAGTTTGACAGCAAAGAAAGTAGACTAAGACAAAAGTTAGTAAAAGTATATATATACTGGACTGATCTGAAAATGCAAGCAAGCCTTTATACTGATCAGTTAGTATCAATATAAAGTTTCCTTGAATGGATTCCTTGGCTCCTACACAGCAAGAGAAATAAAAGAAAATTAAAGACTCCCAGTCACCCTTACTCTGCTCTCTAGAGCCTATTATACTCAGGCAAATGCAAAACATGGGACAGCTAGACAGAACTAAACACTCCTCAAGTCTTCTCTTCCTACTTCCTATTCCTCTGGATCTTGCTAAAGTGAAGTATTAGAACATTATGGGAAAGAAATATTCCCAAGCTGAATATCTGGGGCTCTGGGCTTAGGACAAAAGCTCATTCAATAGTTTCCTTCTGTTTGGTGGCATGTCTGATAAAATCTTTATCAGAGGGTTTCCCTGGTGGTGCAGTGGTTAAGAATCCACCTGCCAATGCAGGGGACACGGGTTCGAACCCTGGTCCGGGAAGATCCCACATGCCGCAGAGCAACTAAGCCCATGCGCCGCATCTACTAAGCCTGCGCTCTAAAGCCCGCGAGCCACAACTACTGAAGCCCTTGTGCCTAGAGCCCATGCTTCGCAACAAGAGGAGCCACCGCAGTGAGAAGCCCATGGACCACAACGAAGAGTAGACCCTGCTTGCCGCAATAAGAGAAAAGCCTGCGCGCAGCAATGAAGACCCAATGCAGCCAAAAAAAAAAAAAAGAGAGACAATGTTGTTTCTATACATACATGTTAGTGACACTATTCACATAGCACCTGTTCTTCCCCCACCCCATAATTCTTACTGAGTTTTTCTGCGGGGGTGGGGTGCAGAAAGAGTCCAATTATATAAGATAACACTGTAAATTCAGGCTAGTGAAAAGGGCTTATTTACATTTCTTCATAGAATCTAGCCTTTAACAGTTAAAAGGCCACAGAAACAGTTCATCTGTGTAAAACATAAGGGGAGAAAATGGCAAACTTACAAAATATCCCCCACCAACATCTCAGAAAAGATTACTCTGTAGGTACATACCCTGAAAGAAATGAATAAGTATTATCTTTTCTCTGAAAGTCTTTTGATAAAGTTCAATTGTTATGAAAGTTGTACAGAAATACCTTGACACTAAACAAGAAAAACCTTCTCTAAGAGGGCCCTCTAGTGGAAAAAATCAGATTGTTCACAGAATTTCTTACTGAATATATGTTGCACATAAACTTAACACAGTAAATATTCTACTTAATTTATTAAAATAAGAGTGAAACAAAATGAAAGCCATTTTGGTGTGAAAGGAATTAAACTACGTTCTAGGTAGCATAAACTTATGCTTAAAAACTGGTTGTAGATCAAAAACATTTCTTCCTCAATTTTCCTTTCATATAAAGAAAAGAATCAAACTTCATTCCAATTTAATTGATTGCAAATTCAAATGTTAACCATAAGTTTTCGTTCATATTGGACTGCATATATATTTTAGAAATATGAAAAGTATTTAATCTTTAAGCAGCTTAAAATTTTAACGTCGAATTTGAAGTTTAGAAATCAGTGGTCTTCACTGACGTTTTAATATACAAGCTTACAAATTCTATTTCAATCAATCTAATAGTAAACAGTGACAATAATACTATTTACTTGGGAAAGGATTTTTTCCCGCCAAATACATATATATATCTCATTTAAATTGGGAAAAAAAGTCCTCTGAAGTTGTTTTTTGTGGGAGAGTAGTAAGCAGGCAGGCAGAGGAAAGAACATTAGATGAAAGCACAGAATTTCTAAATTTAGTATTAGGATAAATAAATTTAACAACTTCCAATTCTTGTAATATTAAACCTGATGTAAATCTATACTTCTTAAGGAAATATGGGCTTCATGCTAGGTACACACTAAGCATCATGATATATATTATTGAATTTACTATCACAAATAGCCCTGCAAGTTAGGTACCATAATACCTACGGCTGAAGACAGTAGGCTTGGAGTGGTTAGGAACGCTGCCCGAAGTAAAAAACCAAGTAACCTGTACATCCATCTGTCCCCTCCATATCTGGATTCAGTCAGCTTATTAACTTGTCATAAAAATATTCCAGAAGGTAATGACATACCTCTGGAGATGTTTTATGGGTCTGGAATCCTTTTTCCCCTATTTGCCTTCCAATAATTTGAGGAAGTTTGAAACTCAGTGGTGGTTAGTTATCCCTATCCCTAAGTTCCTTCACGAATACAATCCCTACTGAATTTTTGTGTCAGTCTTCTTTTGTGAACTTGTTTTCATGATCAGGGTAAAAGACAAACTCTGAAGTGGCAGTAATGGTTCCTTAGTACAACCTGCAGTGTGTCCAAAGGAGGAGGGGAGGGAGGGAAGGAAGGAAGGAAATGATTTCTTTTTGTTTCAAATGCAGTAGGACAGCAGAAGAATAGGTAAGAGCAAATATGGGTAAGTGACAGCAAACATGAGAAGGAAAAAGAGCAAATGAAAGAGAAAATGAACTACCAAACACTTATTCTCTGTATCTTTTACTCATCATTCTTGACTGTTTAAAATGTGTGGTTGGTGACTATGATCAGTCAGTAACAAAACTTATCAAAACATAGTGTAAGAAATAAAAGAACCTTACAAAAGGGTTGGTAAGACAATTATGAATAAAAAGCATTTAATAACTTTCAGATCAACATATAAAAAAGGGAAACCATGCTGCAAAATATGTTGAGGAAATACAAAATAAAGCCAGGGGTAGTATCAAGTAAGATTAGTATGGAAACACCTGACAAGATGTGTGTGTGAGTATGGTAAGAGGCTGAGAACTGAGTGGGTATTATTTCCAGGTAACAAAATCTAGAGTGACACGCAGCTAATCAGCTTATTTCTCTAGACAGTATAATGTGGCCATCTTTGTAAAAAATTAGTGACTCAAAGATTGAAAACAAAACCTCCTCACAAGTACTTTCCTACTCTCCAGAGTAGTTAGCTCAACTCAAAATATTACTATTTCTGCTACTACTAACAAAATGGATGAGTCACAGTTTGCACCTAATCTTAGTACATCTATGTGAACTAAGGCTGCTGAAGAGTATCTCTAACCATGTCAACAGGGGCTGAAGTCTGGGAGAGGGCTTACTCCAAAGTGAACATGATTTTGTGATACTTATGTAACATGACACCCATAATTTTCTTAAGTTCTCACTGACAGTTAATTCAAAAACAAAACTTCAGGCAGCAGGATCAAATACTGTCTCATGTGCCCAGACGGAAAGCTCCATATATCTACATAAGGGGTCAATTCCTTCATGAAATCTCTTCTATAACACCATACTCAACAACCATGTTCACAGGCTCAATCAATGAAGAAACTTTGGCATGGGCTCTATCATTATTTACCAAGAGAACACACGATCTGCAGATGACTTCCCTTATGCTCCCACAAAGTAAACACTGATGAGCTCTCCGTTGGAAACCTGTTTCACATCCAGCACCCACCCCCACACCCCCCACCCAAGTTTCTTTGCCGGATCTCTTCTACATATTCAGAGTGACTACTGCTACACCCGCTGCCTTCCTGTCTTCCTCCACCCCTTTTCTTTGGGTGGGGTGGAACTTTCCCCTCTTCCAACCCTCCGGTTTTTGCTCAAACTGAACTACCCACAACCCTAGGATATGGAACCTGACCTTCAGCTCCTTTTGGCTAGGTGTGTTTGTGCTTGCATACTTCAAGATGCTTACCTGCTAGCAAAATTCTTGGTTTTTTCCCATTTCTTCTAGCCATAAGCTTTTTCAAGAAGCCAGAGAGTTTGAAGAAGCTGGCTTCAGAATAATGAAGCTCTTCTTCTACTCTGATTTAATCTTTCCATTCATCTATGCAATCCTATGACTACCCAGCCTCTAAAGACTCTTTCCACTGAAAGATACTACTATAGTTCACTTTTAGACAACACGTTTGTTTCTGGTAAGTGTAAAGTGAATCATGTACAGACCACTGCCAGAAAGGAGTATATTCTAGCAAAGCAGAAGAACAGATAGGAAAGGGTACAAGGGGACTCTGAATACATGAATAGTCTTAAAACCCTGCAACAAATATGGCGAAGTGTTACATCTGTTAGAAGAGACAGTGGACACATGGATGTTATATTACTCGTTTTACTTTTGTATATAAAATTTCATACTTGAAAAAAGACTTCATAAGTTTTTTCCTTAAATTTTTCAGTTCTGAAGTGTAACTAATGGATAAATAACCTGCACATATATAAAGTGTACAACTTGATGAATTTTGACAAATATGTACATCAGTGAAACCATCACCACTAATAATGAACATGTCTATCACCTTCAACAACTGTGTATCCATCTGTAATCCATCCCACTGTACCCTTCGCAGGTAACCACTGATTTATTTCAGTCACTAAGCATTTTGTAGAATTTCATATTTTTTAGCTATTACAAAGAAAGTTGCTACACATTTGTGTAGTCTTCCATGGACGTATACTTTTATTTCTCTTGGGTAAATACTGGGAGAGGAATGGCTGGCTCACACGGCAGGTATATGTTTAGCATTTAAGAATCTCTCAAGTGGTCTTCCAAAGTGGTTATTCACTTTAAATCTCTACTAGAAATGTATGCAAGTGCCAGATGCTCCACACCCTCACCAGCACTTTGGTTTGGTCAGTCTTAAAATTTTAAATCATTCTAGTAGGTCTGTGGTGATAGCTCATTATGGCTTTAATTCACATTTCCCTACTGACTAATAAGGCTGGGCACCTTTTCATGTGATCATTTGCTCTCTGTATACTTTAGTGAAGACTATGTTTAAATCTTTGGCCTGTTTTTTTGACTGAATTGTCTTGCTTATATTGATGATTGTTAAGAGTTCTTGTTATAGTATCTATCGGGGGTCAGCAAACTTTTTCTATACAGAGCCACTAAGTAAATATTTTAGGTTTTGAGGGCCACATACAGTCTGTTACATGTTCTTCTTTTTTTGGGTGGAGGCTTTTAAAAATGCAAAAACTATTCTTAGCTTGCAGGGACTTTACATAAACAGACCTTAGGCTAGATTTGGCCCATAGTAAGAGCCCTTCATCTAAATACAAGTCCTCTGTCAGATGTATGTTTTGCAAATACATTTCCCCAGTGTGTAGCCTGCCTTAGCAGTGTCTACTGAAAAATTTTTAATTTTGAGGAAGTACAACTTCTGATTTCTTTCCCTTTATAATTCATGCTTTTAGTGTTCTATTTATTCTATTTTGTCAAAACTAAGGTCACTAAGATTTTCTCTTATGTTTTCTTCAAGAAGTTTTATAGCTTTAGTTCTTACATTTAAGTCTATGATCCATTTGTATATGGTATGAGGTAAGGGTTGTGGTTCATTTTTTGTATGTGACTATTCAATTGTCCCAGCACTATTTGTTAAACTATTCTTTCTACATTAAATTGCCTCAGTATCTTTGCCAAAAAACAACTGACTGTATATATGTGTATCTATTTCTGGATTCTCTGTTCCACTGATCCATATGTCTATTTTTACACCAATACAATGGTGTCTTCATTACTGTAGCTTTGTAATAAGTCTTAAAATTAGGTAGTTTCTGTCATACAATTTGTTCTTTCTCAAAGTTCTTCTAAGCCCACTGCATTCTAGAATAAGCTTGTCAACTTCCAAAAACTAAAACCCTTCCAAAAACCCTGCTAGGAATTTTACCGAATCTACAGATTTGGAGGAGCACTGACATTCTAACAAATCTTGAATCACTGATCCATGAACACAATCAATTCCGTTTACTTTTATAGTTTTATAGTTTTTAGTGTATAGGTCATATATATCGGGCTGGCCAAAAAGTTCGTTCGGGTTTTTGTAGCATCTTACAAATAAACCCGAATGAACTTTTTGGCCAAAATATATACATCCCTATGCACTTAATATTTTTGATGCTATTGTACACAGTATTTTTAAATTTCAGTTTCAAATTGTTCACTGCTAGCAGACAGAACCACAACTGATTTCTACATATTGAAACTTGTATCCTGCAACTAGAAGCATTTCTGTACATTCCTTAATATTTTCCACAGAAATGATCATACTTGTCTGAAATGGGCAAGTTTCTTCTCCCTTTTCAATATGTAAGCCTTCTCTTTTTCTTGCCTTGTTGCACATTTCTAGTAGAGATTTAAAGATTTAAAGTGAATCAACCTTGTATTTCTGGGATAAACTCATTTAGTTAGGATATACTACTCTTACATACTGCTGAATTTGATTTGCTAACATTTTATTAAGAATTTCTTCATCTATGTTCATGAGAGATATTGGTCTGTAGTTTTCTTTTGTCTGGTTTTGATATCTAAGGCTGGCCTCATATAATGTGTCAAGTATTCCCTTCCTTTTCACCTTTTCTAGACTTTAGGTAGAATTGATATTATTTTAAATGCTTGGTAGAATTCAACAGTGAAGCCACTGGGCCTGTAGTTTTCTTTATGGGAAGACTTTTAACTACAAATATGATTTCTTCAGTAAACATAGGGCTATTCTAATTAGCTCCTTCTTCAGTGATCTTTGATAGCTTGTATCTTTTAAGATATTTGTTCATTTCAATGAACAAATCCTTTTAATGTCTGTAGGATTTGTACTGTTATGCTCTCTCCTATTAAATCCCTCTTCCCTACATGGTGGCCTAGAAACTCTCCAGGCAATAAGCTAATTAAGGCAATTGTAGAGCTCACCTGGTTCTGTTTTCCCTTCTCTTACGGAATCACTGTCCTGTGCTGCCTGTTATTCAATGTCTGAAAATCTTTGTTTCATATACTTTGTCCCATCTTTTAGTGGTTTAAAATAAGAGGGTAAACTGAGCCCCTGTTTCATCATGGCCAAGAATGGAAACATTTACTTTTTATTATGGGAAATGTAGAAATATATGAAACAGGAGAGAGAACAGTATAATAAACCTTTATGTATCTACCATCCAGCTTCTTCAACAATTTTCAACTCATGACCATCACAGTTTCATCTACACTCGCTCCCCATGTGGCCCCCTCCCTGGATTATTTTGAAGCAATTCCAAACATTATTTTCTTTGTAAATATTACGGCAATGTATTTCTAAAAGATAAAAAAATCCATAACCACATTATCAAACTTAAAAAATACTGTCAGTAAACTCTAATATTATCAGATATTAAGTCAATATTCAAAATTCCATTTCTTAGAACTTCTTCTTTAAGTAGTTGCTTTGCTCAAATCAGGATCAAAATAATGTCCACACATAGTATTTGGTTAGTACGTTTTTTAAGTCCCTTTTAGCTTATACATTTCCTCTCCCCTTTTTATCTTAGTTACAGTACTGCACTGCCCAATAAAGTAAGGCACAAGTCATATGTGACTAGAGTTCTGAGAGACTGAATTTTTAATTTAAAATAATTTAAAATCAATACTCACTTTAGTCACCAGAAAATGTTTAGAATAATCTGAGTATATGAATTTACTTTTGCAACTCTTAAGTTTTATAAAATCTAATATTTGTGATGAAAATTTATCATCTAAATTCAGATGTAAGTATTTATTACAGTATTTTGAGGGCTTATTATAAAATTGTAAAATATCTCAATAATTTTCCAGTATTGATTACATGTTGAAATAACATTTTAATTTACTGAGTTAAATATACTATTAAATGGATAGATAATTTTACCTATTTCTTTTTACTTCTTAAAATTTGGTCACTAGAGACTTTATAATGACATACAGCTTGCACTATATTCCTATTGGACAGCGCTAAAGTAAATGATTTGTCCCTATATAGTCCCTTACGTTCTAGATTTTGCTGACTGTATTCCTGTGGAGTCATTTAGCATATTTTTTGCTCTCCTGTATTTCCTGTAAACTGGTAGTTTTAGAGCAATGGTTCTGAATGGGGGCAATTCTGCTCCCCAGGGCAGTGTCTGGAAATATTTTTGGTTGTCACAGCTGAGGGAACGGTGTACTACTGGCATCTAGCAAATAGAGGCCAGGGATGCTGGTAAAGACAGCCCCCCACAAAAAGAATTATCCAGTTCAAAATATTCATAGTGCTGAGATTGAGAAACCTTGTTCTAGAGGCTTAATCGGGTTGAAATTTGATTTTTTTCACAACATTAGTTCATAGATGGTGTTGTGTTATGTCCTTCCATCAGGATACACATAAATAAATATTTGGCTATCTTTTTGTGATGTTAGCAGCTAATGTGATCCACTGATTCATTAGCAGCTACAAGGTGGTGATATTCTAACACTATAATTCCATTTGCATCTTTTCTTTTCTTTCTTTTTTTTCCTTCTGCATTTATTAACTGAAATACTTCTGTAAAGAAAAACTTCCCCATCTCATTTGTTTATCCTAAATAGTTCACATAAAAAAGACAGCATAAATGCTAGATTCTTTCTTTGCCATTTTTGAAAATCAGGAGCTTGTTCCCTAATATCCTCCAAAGGTGACCATTAATATTTTAAGCATCAATTATGAAATCAATAGGTTTATCATATATTTTTGATTAGTATTTTGAGCCTTTTTGACCCCAAAAGATCCCTTGTGCTCATTGTCCTTTCATTTTAAACCTTTTTGAATCTCTTTCTTTTAGATGTGCCTCTCATATTACGCATAGTATTGGAATTTACTTCAAAAAATTTTTTAAAAAGATAAATTGTCTCCATTTATATTTAATGATATGATTGATGTTTGGCCTAAGTTCTGCCATTGTGTTGTCTTAATATGTATATAAATTAAATATCTAATCTTCAGTGATGTAATCTGTTTTATATTGTCCCCTTCTCCCTTTTTCATCTATTGTTGGCATTTAAGGAAAGCTATTTTTTTTTTTTTTTTTTTGCGGTACGCGGGCCTCTCACTGCTGTGGCCTCTCCAGTTGTGGAGCACAGGCTCCGGGCGCGCAGGCTCAGCGGCCATGGCTCACGGGCCCAGCCGCTCCGCGGCATGTGGGATCTTCCCGGGGCATCAACCCGCGTCCCCTGCATCGGCCGGCGGACTCTCAACCACTGCACCACCAGGGAAGCCCAGGAAAGCTATTTTTATTTGAAAGATTATTTATGTGCAAAATATCTTATACAATATCCTTACGGCCTTAATATCTTTTTTGAGATACTGGTTCCTACTATAAACAATATTGAAATTCTCCCTCATTTCCCTCTCCCAAAGCATGTAATCTGAAGTAGTATCCTTTTATTTCCTGATAGTACCTATAGGACAATCAGCAAATATATTCCATTTTACTTACACTGTCTCCCTTCTCCCATGTTTAGACTGTTGTGCCTTTAGCTACTGTGTCAGCCTTATGCTTACTATCTCCTTAGTCTATCCTGTAGTTCTAGTTCTCCTCAGTAAGCAGCTTTGTTCTGCAAAGCAGTTTCGGTTAATTTGAGAGCTCACAGGGCCTAAACCACCACCCCAGCGCCACCTGACCTTTCTTGAGTCTACGGTCACCTCCCAGTTTCAGCTGCTCTCAAATTGGTCTGCTGAACTTTCCACACCAAATGGGGCCTCTTTTCTTTAGAGATGAGTACCTGTTGGTGACTTGATTTTTGGATTCTTGGAGCCTTCCCTCTGCTTCTTACCACATACTTTCTGATACCACACCAGTCTTGATGCTGCTGCTGATTTGATCTTACCCACCTATAGTTTGGAGTTCACAGGTGTTGTAAAATATAGAATTTGACTGATGTTTGTCCCTGGTTCTTGGGAGGAAGACTCTAAAACCCTAGGAATTATCTGAGTGATAGGAGTGTCTGTCTTTGTTTTTCATGGGCCCCTACTAGGATCACACCTGACTTTACTATGCTAAGGAGTGACTCAGGATGGGCGAAGGCAACGCCAGAAAGACAAATCGTGTGACTAGAGGGGAGGGCTGGGGCTTTGAGTCTTATTATTGTCCTCCCAATCTCTTGAATTCCAGGGAGAAGGGCTGGAGATTGAGTTCAACCACATGGCCAATGATCCAATCAATCATGCCTAGGTAATGCAACCCCAATAAATGTCCTGAACACTGAAGCTCCATAGAGCTTCTTGGTTAGTGAACACACTGATGGTAGGAGGGTGACACATCCTGATTTCACCAGAAAAGTGTACAGAAACTGTGTTCAGGACCCTCCCAGACCTCACCCTACATGTCTCTTCATTTGACTAGTAGGGATTTGTATCATTTATAATAAAACTGTAATTGTTAAATATAGCCTTTTCTTCAGTTCTGTGAGTCACTCTAGTTAATTACAGAACCTGGGGGAGTCATAAGAGCTCTTGAATTTGTAGCCAGTTAGTCAGAAGTGCAGGTGGCCTGGGGACCTCTGAACTTGCAGCTAGCATTTGAAGTAAGGGTAGTTTTATTGGGGACTAAGCCCTTAACTAGCCTGATGTTAACCCTGGGTGGTTAAGTGTGAGAATATACTGCAGTACACCTATAGGGATACCTTAAAGCTTGGTTTGTTGTATATGTTGTCCATGGGTTGTTTGTTAACTGTTATGTTATCCTAGTTGCTCTTCTGTTTTTGGGAAAGGATTTGAAAGACTCAAAAACTATCCCACTGTTATACTAACTCATTTTGTTGCTAGTTCTTCTTTGGAATTTATGTTAACTTAGTACAGCACCCCCGACCCCCCACTATTTCGATATTTATCATCGTTTCACAGGTATTAACAGAAGGTTAAATCACCAAGATTACACACTAAGGCCACTCTCAGTGTTGATTAGAACTCATCTGCAGTTTACTTTATGGGATACAAACTGCAATAAAAGCTACTAGTTGCTGCTTGGTAACAGTAACAACTATAATTTATATTGATTAAGAAAGCAGACATGAGACTTTGGTCTTCAAGTGACTAAATCAGGGACTCTAATTCTCTTTTTTGATTATTACCACACCTCCCCCAATCAAATAACATAAAATGCAGAATACGTACAAAGGGTTTCAAATATTGCTTCCTCATCAGCAGGATGCATTAAATTTGTAAATTAAAGAGCATAAAAAAACTGCATATTGCAAGGCATGATATATATATATATATATATATATATATATATATATATATGTGTGTGTGTGTGTATATACATACACCCCCCCACACACACACATTTTCAAACTGGTCTGAAGCCCCAAAATAAAAAATAAAAGCAAACATTTTACCTCTGTGAGACGCAGCTGTGATGAAGCAGCCATATAATCTGATTCTAATTTGTTCTTCTCGGAGATCACTGTAGTATTTTGAAGAATTAAATCTACTTTTTGTATATGCAAAGAAGTACAAATCTAGGAATAAAAAACCCCTATGAGTTTGTTTTACAACTAAGAAAAACAATACAGTTTCTTTTAAAAAACAAAATTATAAACCATGAAAAAAATAACATTTTTCTAATGTGACTGATACCTCTCTCAAATAGTTCTTTTTATAATTTTATTCTAAGAGAATTTGAAAGTTTTCTTGTATATTTGAGTCATCTGGAATAAAATAATTTAGCTTAATGAGTGCTTTAAACCAATTTACTGATCTATAATGAGAAATGTCCAACAATACAATCTCTTGCTAAGATTTTGCTGTCGACCTGCAACAAAAAAAATATGACTAAAATTAAGAAAATGGCTTACCTTTATCAGGTTTGTTAATTCAGTAACAAGTTTGGCTTTTTGAACATTTATTTCTTTGATTTTGGTGCTTGCTTTTCGTTCTTCCTCTTCAAGGTTGCAAGTATCCTGTTCCATCAGCTTTAAACTGTATGAAATGCATAATGATGTGGAAATCAGAGAAAACACAAGGATTGAGCCCAAATTCTTAGGCCCCCCCTGCTGCTTTATGGGTGGGCTATTTAGCAATGCTACTCAGATGTTAACTGCTAGCTTCTAGGTTAAACAATCATTTTGTGTAACCACTCAAGATTGAAAATATTTTTTGAGATAGAGTATGTGCCCAGCATAGTCTAGGTAATGCTAGTGGCTAATGGTATAGGATCTGGAATCAGAAAGATGGATTTAAATTTCCTCTTTGCCACTAATGAGCGATATAACTGAACAACTTCCTTCTCTGAGCTTCAGTTTCCTCATCTATAAACTGTAAATAATAATAGTACTTCTCCACTGGGCTCTGGTGAATACTAAAAAAAGGCAAATTATGCAACACACTTAGTATAGTGTCTGGCCCATAACTGATAAACATTGTTTATAAATATAGTCCCTTCCCTTATGGAGCTTAACTGTGGAGATCTGATTAACAGGTAAAAAATATATATAATGAAAAGACAATACAACAATCCTAAAGGTTAATACTTTGCTCTTTAAGACTATATTTATAAATATAGTCCCTTCCCTTATGGAGCTTAACTGTGGAGATCTGATTAACAGGTAAAAAATATATATAATGAAAAGGCAATACAACAATCCTAAAGGTTAATACTTTGCTCTTTAAGATGAAGAAAGTAAGGCTCAGAAGTTGTTACCTAAGATCCCAGATACTAAATTGTAAGATGTGTTTGTTTGACATCAAAGTCCAAGTCTTTCCACTACATCATGTTGCCTCAAGGGAAAAATCAAGAACAAACGATGGAAGCAATAATAAACAAGAATGAATAAGTTCAGTGGATGCTGCAGAGAGTGGACTGAATGGTACATGAAGAGACTTTGGTGAAGACAGGGAGGAAATTAGAATGGGTGGAGTGAAATAAGATTTTGAAAAACGTGAAAGCCAATCTAAAAGAAAGCAGTATTTAATTAAATTTCATGTAGTAAAGGTAGGGAGCTATAAGATATTCTTGAAGGGGGTAGGAACGTGAAAAGAAGATAAACTGGATGACAGTATTCTGGATGCACTGAACAGAGGAGGAGACTAGTCAAGTAGAGACCACTAACCATGTCACCACTGCAGTATTCCAAAGTGAGTAACTGGAGGTATGAGACAGCAGGATGACAATGATTATGAAAGGTTACTGCACTACAAAAATCAACATTACTTTATGAGGAGAAAGTTTCGCTTTAGACAATGAGTTCAATACAGCAGTCCAACAGTAAATGTCTTATAGATGACTGAAGACAGAAGTGAAGGGTTAAAGTAGAAAAAAATTCTAGGCAGTCAGTTAGACTAAATAGCTATATCTTGCTTTAAGCAACCAAGGTACATTACTGACTTTTTAAACAAAAGTTAATGGGCAATTGTTTGCTTAAAATTTTTTTTCTTAAAGCATTTTAAATATTTAATTTATGAATGTGTTTAGAAACATTATTATATTAGATCAAGGTAAACTTGTACCTTATTCAAGACTGAGCTGTCATTTATTATGTTATTGATATCTATATTTTTATTCTATAGCAAAGAAGCATAAAAGAACAATCACAACAGAAAGGTCTGTGCTGTGTCATGACAGGACATGGGAAAAGCCTTGAAACTGGAAGCCACAGTTCCTTTCCCCTAGACTGAACACCCTAATAGCTTTTATCCCATCTTATATATTCCAAGTTTCTATAAAATATCTAAATTCAAAATAAACAATAAGTTCTGAGAACAATTGCCTGGGCTCTCACAGTAAGCTAGCATAAAGTAACAAAGTCATTCATGGGTGAATGATGCACTTAACGTAATGTAGGAGTGCACAACTTCACTGATGAGGTCACATTCCATGTTGCAATTAAACTTTCACAAACCACACCTTGGCAAGTTTTGATAATACATACACTGAAAAGTCTATTAAAGCACTTCTCCCTTTTCCAGCTGCATATCTATGTGAGGCCAGATTTTCTTCATATACTTCAACCAAAACATCTCACAACCCAGTGAATGCAGAAGCACATATGAAAAACAACTAACTTCATCTAAAGAGATTTACAAAAATGTAAAAACAATGTCATTCTTCTTGCTAAATGTATTTTGTTTGGAAAACTTTTTCATAAATATGTTAATGTATGGCTTTATTATCATTTTAATGAATTTAATTTCTAATTAATTTGGTAAATATCAATAGATATAATCCATAGAAACAAAACTTCCTCAAGGTCCTCAATAATTTTTAAGAACAGAAAGGGGTCCAGGGATGAGAACAGCAGATCAGGGAACAGAAAAACTCACAACACTTAAGATTCACCTCCCTTTGTCCCATGTTTTGGGTAGGAGGGTGTAAGTTTGAGAGAGAAATTGTACGCAGAGTGCTGGTAGGAATTGTATCATTACAACGTATAACTAACAATATCCTTATAGTGCTTTTGTACCACCCACCCAGCCCCCTTACCCCAAAATAGGCTGAAAGATACCTTCCTAGTTTGGAACTAATTTTTTGTTCCAGTTGTCTTTTCTTGGTTTTCCTTTCAAGAAGCTCCTTCTTCTTTTGTCTAAGTTCATTATCTTTGTGTTCTAGATGTTTGTTTGTCTCACGTAAGGCAATCAACCCTGATTCTACTGCTTGCAATTTTCTATTAATTTCCTATGGAATATGCAATATTGTTAGTATATTTAAAAAACAGGCTAACGTATTATAACTCCAGTTAATATTCTTTATTAATACTCAAAATAACCAATCTTTAACTTAGATATAAGACATAACACCATACATTCTCTGACATAAATCATAACCAATGTTTTCTTAAGTCAGTCTCCCAAGGCAATAAGAAATAAAAGCAAAAATAAACAAATGGGACTTAAACTTACAAGCTTTTGCACATGAAAGGAAACCATAAACAAAATGAAAAGACAACCTACGGACTAGGGGAAAACATCTGCAAAGGATGCAACTGACAAAAGCTTAATTTCCAAAATATACAAACAGCTCATATAACTCAAAAATAATCCAATCAAAAATTGGGCAGAAGACCTAGATAGGTATTCTCCAAAGAAGATAAACAGATGGCCAATAGGCACACGAAAAGATGTTCAACATTGCTAATTATTAGAGAACTGCAAAGTGAAACCACAACGAGGTACCACCACATACCAGTCAGAATGGTCATCAAAAATGCTGGAGAGGGTGTGGAGAAAAGGGAACCCTCCTACACTGTTGGTGGGAATGCAACTTGGTGCAGCCACCATGGAAAACAGTATGGAGGTTCTTCAAAAAACTAAAAACAGAGTTACCATATGATCCAGCAATCCCACTCCTGGGCATATATCCAGACAAAACTATAATTTGAAAAATACATGCACCCCAGTGTTCATAGGAGCACTATTTACAATGGCCAAGACATGGAAACAACCTAAATGTCCATCAACAGCTGAATGGATAAGGAAGATGTGGTACATACATACAATGGAACACTACTCAGCCATAAAAAAGAACAAAATAATGCCATTTGCAGCAACATGGATGGACCTAGAGATTATAAGTGAAGTCAGGAAGAGAAAGATAAATACCATATATCACTTATGCGTGGAAACTAAAATATGACACAAATTTATTTACAAAACACACTCATAGACATAGAGAACAGATATGCGATTGCCAAGGGAAAGGGGGAGGCAGGGGATGGATGGATTGGGAGTTTGGGATTAACAGATGCAAACTATTACAGGTAGAATGTATAAACAACAAGGTCCTACTATATAGCACAGGGAACTATATTCAATATCCTGTAATAAACCACAATGGAAAAGAATATGAAAAAGTATATATCTATAGCTGAATCACTTTGCTGTACCCCAGAAACTAATGCAACACTGTAAATCAACTGTACTTCAGTTAAAAAAAATTTTTTTTTTAAATGACCAACCTTTAGCTGTTCTTCTAAGTGTCGTCTTTGCTCTAGATCCACAGTGACTGTGAGAAACTGGGCTACTTTTAGTGATGTGTTACTAGAAATAACTTGGTTTGAATAAAAAGAAGTTTTCACCACAAACTTTTCTTCTGCTGTATAAATTTGTTTTAATCGGGTTTCTTGTATTACCTATAATGTAAAATACGCATTCAGTGCACATCTAAGAATAATTATGACATTTTTAAAAGGACTAAAGAATTAAAAATACAGATCTCATGAATTTTAGAAGATCAAAATATACTAGGATATACTTTATTTTTTAAAAAATGTACCCAACATCTCTAAAAAGGTGAGTGATAAAATTCAGGTTATTATTTGGGAAAACAACACTAAGAAAGAGAGAACTGGGAGAAAACCAAAACAACAACCAAAGTTGGCTATACTTCTACTTCACTATACAATCTCTCCCAAGTAAGTGTACTTTTGGGACTTTATCTACAGAAGAGATACCAGGAGTCAACTTCCCTGTAGACTGAACTGTGTTATCTTAACTAACACATTTACTCTCCCCTCCCCTCAGTTATATTGTTCAAAGATAACATAATCTTATATTTAATTCCTGTATATTTGGGGAATACTTAATGCACACACTTTTCAAGGACTTCAAAGACTTTGCATTTTTTGGAGATCTTTTCTCTCAAGAATTTATTTAAGGAGTTTCATAAACTAATGCACATTCTAAACACCCTAACATTGGATCTGTTACTGTTATTTATAAAGAATAGGCTGCTGTAGTTTTTTCCAATCTCTAAAGGTTTACTACCAGTATTCTTGTGGCTTGTTTCTCTCTAGAAGTTTAAGTGAAGAGATAAGACATATTTAAGCATACTTAGTTTAATAGGGTATAAACTGGTATCCACAAATGCTGAATAATTTGAAATGAAGGGAAAGCCTAGATGAGGTTAGCCTACCCACATTTCATGAAAATAAGTTTTAAGCAAATTGAAACTGACAGAGATGGTGGGAGTGCTCTCAGCAAAAAGAACATTGTTAAGCTAAGGAGGTCAGCAGACAATTTAACCAGAGACCAGCCTTGGAAATTAACGAGAACAACTGCATAAATAGAGTATAATCATTTACAGAATCTAAAATGTCAGGACTTGATAATAAAGCAAAACTTACACTAAAGAATGTTATTTTTATTCTAAGGAAGAAATATAGCCATTATTTGTCATTAGGTAGACATGAAACATTAAGACAGTGAATTTCCTCAGTGAAGGTTTGTATCTTCTGAAAGATGGCTAAGACAATGTCAAGGGCTTTATTAGGTGTCTGACTTTGCTTTACTATATACAATGTTATTTTTCTAGTACAGACAGTAGAGTTAAAGCTCTCTAGATGACTTAACCAAAATGTTAAAAAGTGCATAAAAATCAACTTGAAGCACTGTTCAAAAAGTGAAAGGATTTTCCAAGTGCAGTATTGCTCCTTTCTGCCCCAAAGTAAAGCTATGAAAGCCCTTACCAAATTTTCTATAGTCTTTCTGCAATAGTAAAGAATACCTACTATCCTAAGCTTCAGAGATAGCACCCTACCTACCTCTGAAGTTATGACAGAAATTGGATTGGTCTATGTATATAGTCTTGTCCTCTTTTTTTAAACCCCATCTATGAAGACCAAAGAGAGAGGTATACCCACATGGAGAGTTGTATTTTTGGTTTCCCAAAATGGTCACCATAATATAATTTTTAATCAAAGACACAGGCAACTTACCACAAGTAATAATGGCTTGTCTGTGCAAAATGGGTTAGTAATGAGCCCCCATTTCTATCTTCTGTTAATGAGGTATATAGAGGCCCCGAAATTACAAATGAATATCCTAGGGATACTTGTAGAATGGTTGTTAAAAAATTTAAAACACATTCTCTAATAAGTTCACTATTATAAATAGCAGTTAGGTCTGTAATTGGGTCCTACAAGCAGTATTAATATGGCAACTTGGTATTAAGGAAAAATCTTTTCTAGAGGAGACTTCTTCCCTGTTTCTCCCTTTGATAAAAGCAATGAAGGTGGTTTGGAGTCTTAGAGATTACTTGTAAGGAGAAGAAAACTCCAAGCAGCATTAGCAGAATATAGGAACTTAAGAGTTTATGTAGCTGTACTAGACAGGAAAATGAAATCCTATTAAGGGGTGGTCATTCACATGAGATAATCTTAAATGGAAACTTTAAGGGGAGGGCTTACCAAAGCAGTTACATATCCTAGCCTACCATCCTAAAGTATAATTTGTCTGAAAAACATAATACAAGAATTTAAATGACTAAACCGTTAATGTTTGAACAAATGTTTGTCAAGCAAGGCAGAATCACATAAGAGAGCCACGTGTCTCTTCAGGTTTTAACTTAACTACCCTACATGTATTAAGTTATTTATTTACTCTAGGTCAGTGGTCCCCAACCTTTTTGGCACCAGCGATCAGTTTCATGGAAGACAATTTTTCACAGACCTGGGCTGGGTGGGTGGGGGGGATGATTCAGGCAGTAATGCAAGCGATGGGGAGAAATGGGGAGCAGCAGATGAAGCTTCGCTCGGTTGCCCACCGCTCACCTCCTGCTGTGTGTGCGGCCTGGGGGTCGGGGACCCCTGCTCTAGGTAACTCCACACCACTCCTGTCGTCAAGTATTAGTCAACATTCACTGTCCTATGTCATATTAAAAATGGAAAATACCAAGATAATTTCTGTATGGTTAAAAACAATGGCATGTTTCTTTAAATTACAAGTTTTCCTTGACTTTAAGCTAAGAAGTTTTAACAAAACTACATTTTTGGTACTGATTCAGTACTTTCTTACCCGTTCAATTCTTTCTCTGGTTCTTTCAGTTCCTACAGGAACTTCATGAATGTGATACTGGCAGCAGAGGTAACTCATGACAGGATCAGGTGCATCAAATAACTCTCGCAAATAAGAGAAAAATCCATATTGTCTGAAAGGAAAAGCAACTATTAGGTTTTTCTTCTTAAAATATCATTTAAAAAAAAATCCTAGTTGACATGTGGTGACTAAACAATAAATAAAAAATAAATTAACAATGGTACAGAAAGTATTTTCTTTGTATAGTTTAGTCACTTAATATTAAGTGATTAATATTCAGATTTATTTCCTTGTCAGAAAAGTTTAATATTTATAATTACAAACCATTAATCTCTTCTTTTGTTGCTTCTACCATTGCTTTTATACAGAATTAAGACTTTATTTACTTATAGCTGTTTTATAATTGCAGTTTTTCCATTTAATCCTTCTGGAAATTATTTTTATATCATGAAGTGATGATTTACCCTTTTATTTTCCCAATAACTAACCAACTATTTTAGTAGCTTTTACTAAGTAGTCCAATATTATTCCACTGATTTAAAAAATCACCATCATATACTGACTGATACCATGGTCTGTTCCTGGGCCTAGATTTTTCCTTATTTTAGACTTAGGAAGAGATCCTAAAAGGGAATAATACAGCCTATAAAAAACATATTTATGTGACAAAGAAATAATTAAAATATATTTGAGAGAAATGATTATTCAATATTCAAAGTAACAGCTTAGTTCTAATAATATTTTCAAGACTTACTTAAGTTCATTCAATGGTCGTGAAGGTGCTTTGTCTGCATATGAACTCTTAGGAGCAATAACAGCATTCACTCTTAATTTTTTATGGTCACGAACCTTAATATAAGGAAAAGAAAATATTACCTTAATTACCATATACTCAATCAAAAGAATTTTTAAAGTTATGGTATTCTTACTGGCATTCATGGGACGATCAGAAATTTGAACACTGACTAGCTATTTAATGGTACTTATAAGAAAATTTTTTAGTGTGATGATATTGTAGCTATGTGTTTTCACAAAGAGTACATTTCTTTTTTTATTTCCACCGATAAATTCTATCAAACAGATAAGGAAGCAGTAATACCAAAAACCTTTTCAGAACAAAAAGGAAGGGACAAGTCATTTTATGATTCCCGTATAATCCTGACAAAAGTATTACAATATCCCTCATGAACACATATACAAAAATCCTTAACAAAATATTAGTAAACAGAATCCAGCAATATACATGACCAAGTAGAATTTATCCCAGGGATGTGAGATTGGTTGATTTTGAATGCTACATCAATCCAAGTTATTGTATTATCAGAATAAAGTACAAAAGCCATATGATTTTCAGCAAACTAGGAATAGAAAGAAATTTCCTCCACCTGGTAAAGGGCATCTATGATAAGTATGCAGCAGACATAATACTTAATTGTGGAATATTGAGTGCTTTCCCCCTAAGTCTGGGAATAAGCAGGGGTATCAAATCACACCACTTCTTTTCAACATTGTCCTAGAGGTACTAGACAATGAGGTGAAGCACAATAAAGAGGTAAAAGATTAAAAAGGAACAAGTAAAAAGATCTATTTGCAAGGGTATGATTTTCTACACAGAAAGTCCTGTGGAATCTATAAAGCAACTACTAGAATTCAGGAAGTGAATTCAATAGTGTCACAAGATACAGATCAAATGAAAAAGTATCAAATTATATCTATGTACTAGCAGTTAACAGCTGAAAAATGAATTTGAGAAATCCATTTCTAAGAGTGTCAAAAATCCATAAAATACTTAGGAACACATTTAACAAAAGATGTGCAAGACATAAACACAAAAAAATAAAACACTGCTGAGAGACAAGATGGGATGGTGGAATGGAGGAATTTCATGGTGGCACAGATTAGCAATGTTCAAACTACTTTCACAGCCTAGAATGCTGTGACTACTTTCACAGCACTCTATACTTGAACAAATTAGTAAATAAATTGATGATAAGGGGGAGAAGGAGGTGTTTTTCACTGCTACAGTAGGAAATTACAGATATGCAAAGGAGAAAGAGTAGAAGGTACCCTGTTGTGTTCGACTGTAATTGGAAGCATCAGTGTGAATTCATGGTGCCCTTATGCACTCTTGTTCTCCAGATAAATATAAATTAAGGGTTTGCATGCAAGGGCTAAGAAGCAATGAGACACTAGCAGCAATGCACACATCTAACACACAGATCGATCTTGGTTTCTAAAAACTAGGGCTCTTTGGGGAAAAGGCTGATTGTAAGGCCCAGACACAGCAAGGTAAAGGTATAAGTGAACACCTTGCTCTCCCCAAAAGTAAGTACTGCTCAAAATATGTTGGTAAGGGCTTCCCTGGTGGCACAGTGGTTGAGTCCGCCTTCCGATGCAAGGAACACGGGTTCGTGCCCCGGTCCGGGAAGATCCCACATGCCGCGGAGCAGCTGGGCCCGTGAGCCATGGCCGCTGAGCCTGCGCGTCCAGAGCCTGTGCTCCGCAACAGGAGAGGCCACAACAGTGAGAGGCCCGTGTACCGCAAAAAAAAAAATGTTGGTAAAATAACATACAGCGGTCAAGCTGAAGGTCTCACTGGCCAAATGTGGGACAATTTGAGCATTTAAATAAATAATGATAGTAATGGATTAAAATCTATAAAACAAAATTCTATGAGTTTTATATGATATAATGACTAAATAAATGGAGAAGAAAGAGCTCTTCCTTATAGAATACCAACTAATAAATATAGAAAGAATGATGAGAATCATTAATGGTTCTTAAACCTACTAGGCAGTTACATGAGCAACAGGATATTTTTAAAGGCTCAAAGTATTTCCTCACACATAATTACAAACAGAAAAATAGTTTTACTGTAATGCTTGTTTTGAGGACAAATTTATTCCAAGCAATTTATATATTAGGGGACAACTTAAACATTATGTGATTCTCACATTTGCTTAGGTACAATTATATCCATAACAAATATAAGCTTTTCTCTAGGTGAATGCAAAAAATGGCACCCAACTGAATGGAGCTGTGTAGGAATAGATATAATTTGTGCACAAATACACAGACACACACACATCCCTCTCAAACATCTACCAGCTGCCTGAGTTCACTACATATTATGAGCCACCCCTCAACCACATCTGGTGTTACAACTTTCCATCCAATTTCAGGTAAGTGCTTTATAATTATTTTACCTACTACATAATTCACATACGGAACCCTTCCAATGCCTACTTCCACAAGCCAACTTCAGGTCTTTCAATAAGGCACAGGGTTGTAACATACAGTACAAGGAATACAGTCAATATTTCATACTAATTTTGCACATTGTGTAATCCATAAAACATCAAATTACTATGCTGTACACCTGAAACTTATAAGTCAACCATACTTCAATAAACAAATAAAAAAGAAAAAGCACATTTATTGTATCTGCATATTTCTTAATAATTTAACATATGTAAAGCTGTGCTTCCCCCCCTCCACACCATAGCCCCTGTGGGTTTTTATTATACAATTCTGCAGTACAGTAATTTTTAGGAATTATATATTGCTTATAGCAAAACCACCTGTACTTTGCTATGGAGAAATAATAAAGCAGGAGAAGACAAGACGGAGTAGAAGGAGTGAGCTCACCCCCTCTTACGGAAACACCAAAATCACAACTAACTGCTGAACTACCTCTGACAAAAAAATGCTGGAACCTACCAAAAAAGATACCCTGTATGCAAAGACAAAGAAGAAGCCACAACAAGATGGTAGGAGCAGTGCAATGGCGATAAAATCAAATCCCATTATTGCTGGGTGGGCGACCCACAAACTGGAAAATAATTATACTACAGAAGTTCTCCCACAGGAGTGAAAGTTCTGAGCCCCAAGTCAGGCTCCCCAGCCTGGGGGTCTGGCAACAGGAGGAGGAGCCCCCAGAGAATGTGGCTTTGAAGGCCAGCGGGATTTGATTGCAGGAATTCCACAGCACTGGGGGAAACAAACTCCATTTTTGGAGGGCACACACAGGGTCTTGCGTGCACCAGGACCCAGGTAAAAAAGCGATGACCTCATAAGAAACTTACCTGCTAGTATTGGAGGGTCTCCTGCAGAGGTTGGGGGGGGGGTGTCTGTGGCTCACTGTGCAGACGAGGACACTGGTGATGGTAGTTCTGGGGAGTACTCATTGGCATGAGCCCTCTTGGAGGCTGCCATTTTCTCATCAAGACCTGGCTCCACCCAACAGCCTGTAGGCTCCAGTGCTGGGATGCCTCAGGCCAAACAAACAACAGGGTGCGAACACAGCCCCATCAATCAGCAGACCAGCTGCCTAAAGCCTTCCTGAGTAAACAGCTGCCTGATAAACACACCCCTTGACACAGCCCTGCCCACCAGAGGGGCAAGAGCCAGCTCTACCCACCAGTGGGCAGGTACCAGTCCCTCCCACCAGGAAGCCTGCACAAGCCTCTTAGACAGCCTCATCCACCAGGGGCAGACGGCAGAAGCAAGAAGAACTATAAGCCTGTAGCCCGCAGAATGGAAACTCTAATCACAGAAAGTTAGGCAAAATGAGAGAGCAGAGGAATATGTTCCAGATGAAGGAACAAGATAAAACCCCAGAAGAACAACTAAGGAAAGTAGAGATAGGCAATCTACCTGAAAAAGAATTCAGAGTAATGACAATAAAGATGACCCAAGATCTTGGAAAAAGAATGGAGGCACAGATCAAGAAGACACAAGAAATGTTTAACAAAGACCTAGAAGAACTAAACAACAAACAGAGATGAACAATACAATAACTGAAATGAAAAATACACTAGAAGGAATCAATAGCAGAGTAACTGCGGCAGAACTGGTAAGTGAGCTGGAAGACAGAATGGTGGAAATCACTGCTGTGGAACAGAATAAAGAAAAAAGAATGAAAAGAAATGAGGACAGTCTACGAGACCTCTGGGGCAACATTAAACACACCAACAGTCACATTATAGGGGTCCCAGAAGGAGGAGAGAGATGGAAAGGACCTGAGAAAATATTAGAAGAGATAATGGCTGAAAACTTCCCTAATATGTGAAAGGAAACAGTCACCCAAGTCCAGGAAGCACAGAGGAAGCAGAGTCCCAGGCAGGATAAACCCAAGAAGGAACATGCCAAGATACATGGTATCAAAATGACAAAAATTAAAGACACAAAATATTAAAAGCAGTAAGGGAAAAGTAACAAATAATGTACAAGGGAACTCCCATAAGGTTAAAAATATTAAAAGCAATAAGGGAAAAGTAACAAATAATGTACAAGGGAACTCCCATAAGGTTATCAGCTAACTTCTCAGCAGAAACTCTGCAGGCCAGAAGGCAGTGATGAAAAGGAAGAACCTACAACCAAGGATACTCTACCCAGCAAGGCTCTCATTCAGATTTGATGGAGAAATCAAAAGCTTTCCAGACAAGAAAAAGCTAAGAGAATTCAGCACCACCAGACCAGCTTTGCAACAAATGCTAAAGGAACTTCTCTAGGTGGAAAAGAAAAGGCCACAACTAGAAACAAGAAAATTATGAATGGAAAAGCTCACTGGTAAAGGCAAACATACAGTAAAGGTAGGAAATCATCTGCTAAACAAATATGATATCAAAACCAGCAATTATGAGGAGAGCATAAAGGCAGGATATTGGAAATGCATTTTAAATTAAAAGATCAGCAACTGAAAACAATCTTGTTTATATATAGAATGCTATACCAAAACCTCATGGTAACTGCACACTGAAAATCTACAATAGATACACATGCAGAAAAGAATAAGGAATCCAAACACAACACTACAGTTAGTCATCAAATCACAAGAGAAAAAAAGAGGAAGGGAAGAAAAAACACCTACAAAAACAAATCCAAAACAATTAACAAAATGGCAATAAGAAGCTACAGTCATCAAAACAGTATGGTACTGGCACAAAAACAGAAATACAGATCAATGGAACAGGATAGAAAGCCCAGAAATAAACCCACACACATATGGTCAATGAATCTACAACAAAGGAGGCAAGACTATACAATGGAGAAAAGACAGTCTCTTCAATAAATGGGGCTGGGAAAACTGGACAGCTACACATGAAAAAATGAAATTAGAACATTCTTTAACAAGATACATATAAATAAACTCAAAATGGATTAAAGACCTAAATATAAGACCAGATACTATAAAACTCTTAGAGGAAAATATAGGCAGATCACTCTTTGACATAAATCGCAGCAATATCTTTTTCAAGCTGTCTCCTAGAGTAATGGAAATAAAAACAAAAATAAGCATGGGACCTAATCAAACTCAAAAGCTTCTGCATAGCAAATGAAACCATAAACAAAACGAAAAGATAACCCACAGAATGGGAGAAAATATTTGCAAACAAAGAGATTAACAAGGGATTAATTTCCAAAATTTACAAACAGCTCATGCGGCTCAATACCAAAAAAACAAACAACCCAATCAAAAAATGGGCAGAAGACCTAAACAGACATTTCTCCAAAGAAGACTTGCATTTAGAAACTAAAATGAAATATCACCTCAAAAAAAAAAAAAAAGGACATCCCTGGTGCCACAGTGGTTAAGAATCCGCCTGCCAATGCAGGGAACCTGGGTTCAAGCCCTGGTCCAGGAAGATCCCACATGCTGTGGAGCAACTAAGCCCATGTGCCACAACTACTAAGCCTGCACTCTAGAGCCCACGAGACACAACTACTGAGCCCACGTGCCGTAAGTACTGAAGCCTGCGTGCTTAGAGCCCATGCTCCACAACAAGAGAAGCCATCGCAACGAGAAGCCTGTGCACCGCAACGAAGAGTAGCCCCTGCTTGCCCCAACTAGAGAAAAGCCCGCACACAGCAACAAAGACCCAATGCAGCCAAAAATAAATAAATAAACAAATACATATATTTTAAAAAAAGAAACATCACCTCACACCAGTCAGTATGGCCATCATCAGAAAGTCAACAAACAATAAATGCTGGAGAGGGTGTGGAAAAAAGGGAACCCTTTTGCACTGTTGGTGGGAATGTAAATTGGTACAGCCACTATGGAGAACAGTACGGAGGTTCCTTAAGAAACTAAAATTAGAGCTATCATATGATTCAGCAATCCCACTCCTGGGCATATACCCAGAGGAAACCATGGTTCGAAAGGATACATGCACCCCAATGTTCACTGCAGCACTACTTACAATAGCCAAGACATGGAAGCAACCTAAATGTCCATCAACAGATGAATGGATAAAGAAGATGTGGTACATATATACAATGGAATATTACTCAGCCATTAAAAAGAATGAAATAATGCCATTTGCAGCAACATGGATGGACCTGGAGATTATCATACTAAGTGAAGTCAGTCAGACAGAGAAAGACAAATATCATATGATATGGCTTTATGTAGAATCTAAAAAAAATTGATACATATGTACTTATTTACAAAACAGAAACAGACTTACAGACTTAGAGAATGAATTTATGGTTACCAAGGGGGAAGGGTGGGGGGGAGGGATAGATTAGCAGTTTGGGATTGACATGTACACACTGCTATATTTAAAATACACAACCAACAAGAACCTACTGTATAGCCCAGGGAACTCTACTCAATACTCTGTGATAACCTAAATGGGAAAAGAATTCGAAAAAGAATAGATACATGTATGTGCATAACCGAATCACTTTTGCAGTATACCTGAAACTAACACAACACTGTTAATCAACTATACTCCATAAATTAAAAAAACGAAAAAATCAATAAAGCAAATAGGGCAAAATGTGAATAATTATTGTAAATCTGGGTAAAAGGTATATAGGAGCATATGTATGACTCTTGCAACTTTTCTATAAGTTTGAAGTTATATCAAAATAAGTTATTAAAAAAAATAGAGTGGAGGTATAATGAAACAATATTGGCCATGAGTCAATGTATCAATGATACTAGTATGCAGAATTCATTTAAGTTTTAAAAATCTATTGTTTTAGTGGCTACACTAAATAAAATTGAATTATACAATGAGAAAGTAATTTCCTTTTCAATTCCCTTTCAATCATACCAATGAGTAAGTTACATACAGTGTCATCATGTCTTTAACTCCTTATTACCTCCTTTTAAAAAAATCATATCATCTGCTTTTGAGAAGCAACAGTACAGATCTAGGATTTACTAACACTGCCTTTACAGTCTTTACTGTAATGTAAATTATTTGTTTTTCTAAGTTGGTAATGACATTATACTTCCTTTCAGAATATTTCATTTCAGTAACAAGTGAAGTGATTTAAAGAAAAATTTTAAATAATAATATAGTTAGTACCCAGATATGGCAAAAAATTGTGATGGTAGTACACGGTAGTATGCAGAAATGGCAAACACCATGAAGAAGGTTTGTAAGTTACTGAAGGATGGGAAATGGTACTCTAGTAGATATAATTACAGGAGGAGGTTATATACAATATATTTCAAAATTTAAAATATACATACAAAAAGTGATACATGTAAGAGGAAGTTCTAGTCCTAATGATGAGCCCCTATGGAAAGTTGTCACAGTACAAGGAAAAAAAAAAAAAAGGTCAAATTTCCAGGAACCTGACATATTATTAATATATGGTTCAAATTCTTAGCACAGGGGAAGAAGCATGAGTTTTTGAGGCAAATCCAGTTACTCAGTGTAGGCTAAGCTGGCCATTTGCAAAATAGAAATCATCTAATTACACCTGACTCCAGACAGACCCTTCACACTGTGTCATGTCTCACAGACTTGTAATCCAAGTAACCTACTTCTTCAGTGACATCAGTTCAAGAACTCACTGTTTAGGCTTAAATAGTTCTAAATAACACAAATGCTTAATTTTTTGGAGACCATTTTATAATTCTGTAGATTCAACTTTTTTATCCAGTCATCTTTTATTCACATTCCCTGTCAACTCCAAACCAGAAGGAGGGCAATACGTAAAAGCCAAAGAAAGTAAAGATTCTTTCCAATCACTTGTGTACCAGAGAAATAGAGGACTACTTAAGCCGATTCATGGTCCTGTCCTCACTTAGACTTACTAGAAAAAGTTTAAACAAAACAAAATCTAAACCTCATCTTTCCAGGGCTTTTAAAAAAGTAGACGGCGTATTGCAAAAGGAAAAAGAAATCTTACTGGCAAGGATAGTAACATACATAGCTAACAATATGTATTATACAGATATATAACAATATATAATAAAAACAATAGTACCCAACAAACTGTTCTAAACTTTTTCATTTAATAAATTATTTAATCATCACAACCACCTTTTGAAGTAGATATTATCTCCACTTTATAGTGAAGAAATTAAGACACAGAACACTTAGTCAACTTGCTGAAATCAGCAGTAAAGTCTGAATTCAAAGCCTGGTACCTATCTGTAGAGTCTATACTCTTAACTAAGCCATGATGTCTTCCAGTGGCTTATATTCTTTGTCAATAGTGTTTTTCTAGTCAGATACAGAATTCTCATTCTTTTTAAAGTTTTTTATTTATAATGAGCAACATTATATTCCCCTCCAAAGAAAAACGGAGTTCATTCCAATACATTTCCTAAAAGGATGTCCAAGACCAAAGTCTCATCATTATGATGTTTCTCTTAAAACAATGTGACAGAATTACTCTTCATATTAATTCCCAATGGTAATTTCAAAAAATGTTAAAGATGGAATTATGGGCTCTTGTTCCTCTTATAAAACTAATTCAATCCTCAGTGGTATAGACAAAAGAAATTAGCAAATTTGAATAATTTTACACAGGAGTTACTGATGGTAAAATAGGTCGTTATTGTTTTTTGCTCTAGGTTGAGGTTGAAAACTCAAGCACTGGAAGCTAAGTGTGAAGTGAATTAAAATATTACAGTACTTGCCTCTTTGAGGAAAACCTCCATATCTTCTTGACTTTCAAACACAAAAGCTCTCAAGTCATTTGATGGAATATGATTTTCAATATATTTGGCATTTTTGTTATCTTTCATATTGATCTAAACAAAACAAAAAGAAAATAAAAGTTGATTTTCATGAAACCCAAAGTGACTACCAGAACATAACTACCAGAACATATACTTAACTTAGATTTATTTAATTAGGTTAAATAAATCCTCGAGAAAAAAGTAGACCAAAAAAGAACAGTTTGGTATTGAAGAGTCAACATTTTTAAACATCTATTTAATTTACTGTCCAAGACATAGTAAAACAAAAGCCAAGACTTTAACAGCACCTAATGCATATTGATTTTGATACCATCTAAGAAATAAAAAGTTCCCTTCTGGCCAACTCACTGAAAACATTTGAAATAGGGTTAGATTGTAACCTGAGTATAAACATTTCTCATCTGTCCCCAAACTTTTAATATTTTTCTTCTTAATCTTTAAGAGGAATTCATGCTATCTATGGCAAAAACTAATTAGTATAAAAATACAAAGGCCTAAATAAAACTTTATGAAACTAATGAAAAAACTTGCTATGGATTAATTTTAACTATTGGTGCTTTCAAGAGAAACCCTAGGTTTGTACTACTAGAGCATAAACTTAATTACTCACTCAAAAAATACTAACTAGTTAAGACATTTTTGCACTTGAGGCTCAGTGCTATGGAAGATACTAAGATAGTTCAAGATCTAGGGCTCTGGGATCAGACAGATGTCACTTCCATTCCTATGTATGACCTTAATCAAGTACCACCTAAATCTCTGAAAGCTTTAGTTACTTCATCCTAAAATGGGTAGAGTAAAACAGTCTATATCTCAAGGGACTAAATGTGGATTAAAAGAAATAATACAACAAAAAAAATTAGTAGACTGCTTGTCACATAAATGTTGGTATTATTTTAAATTACAGAATATTGATCAGTATAGAAAGATGGGAAAACTAAAAAAACAAGCAAACAAATGAAAAAAATCAAAGCCATATAAAATACCATCACCCAGACATAAACACTACAAACATTAGATGTCTACTGTTTCACTTTTTTTTTTTTTTTTTGCATTACGCGGGCCTCTCACTGTTATGGCCTCTCCCGTTGCAGAGCACAGGCTCCCGACGCGCAGGCTCAGCGGCCATGGCTCACGGGCCCAGCCACTCCACGGCATGTGGGATCCTCCTGGACTGGGGCACGAACCCGTGTCCCCTGCATCGGCAGGCGGACTCTCAACCACTGCGCCACCAGGGAAGCCCCTGTTTCACAATTTTTTTGGTACCAAGTTATTGGGTTGGCCAGAAAGTTCATTTGGTTTTTCCAAAAGATGGCTCTAGTGCTTAGTTGTCTTTAACTTTGTTCAAAACAACTTTGTTAGACTATATTGTGACAGCTGTCATATCAGCGTGTATTTAAAAAAAAAATCAAAATTGGTGAATTTTTGTGTAGCCATTTTAATATTGAAGATGGAAAAAAAAAGCAACACTTTCGGCATATTACTCTTTATTATTTTAAGAAAGGTAAAAACGCAACTGAAATGCAAAAAAAAGATTTGTGCAGCATATGGAGAAGGTGCTATGACTGACTGAATGTGTCAAAAGTGGTGTGCGAAGTTTCGTGCTGGAGATTTCTCGCTGGACAATGCTCCACAGTCTGGTAGACCAGTTGAAGTTGACAGCTATCAAATCGAGACATTAATTGAGAACAACTGACTTTATACCAAGCAGGAGATAGCCGACATACTCATAGTATCCAAATCAAGTGTTGAAAATCATGTGCATCAGCTTGGTTATGTTCATCGCTTTGATGTTTGGGTTCCACATAAGTTAAGTGAAAAAAACCTTCTTGACCGTATTTCTGCATGTGATTCTCTACTTAAACGTGATGAAAACGTTCTGTTTTTTAAAAAAATTGTGATGGGCCATGAAAAGTGGATACTGTACAATAATGTGGAACAGGAGAGACTGTGCGGCAAGTGAAATGAACCACCACCAACCACACAAAAGGCCGGTCTTCATCCAAAGAAGGTGATGTTGTGTATATGGTGGGATTGGAAGGGAGTCCTCTATTACGAGCTCCTTCCGGAAAACCACACGATTAATTCCAACAAGTACTGCCCCGAATTCAACCAACTGAAAGCGGCACTTGGCGAAAAGCGTCCGGAGTTAGTCAACAGAAAATGCATAATCTTCCATCAGGATAATGCAAGATGGCATGTTTCTTTGATGACCAGGCAAAAATGCTTATTGCTTGGCTGGGAAGTTCTGATTCATCTGCCATATTCACCAGACATTGCACCTTTGGATTTCCATTTATTTCAGTCTTTACAAAATTCTCTTAATGGAAAAATTTTCAATTCCCTGGGAGACTGTAAAAGGCACCTAGAACAGTTCTTTGCTCAAAAAGATAGAAAGTTTTTGGAAGACGGAATTATGAAGTCGCCTGAAAAATGATAAAAGGTAGTGGAACAAAAGGGTGAATACGTTGTTCAATAATGTTATTGGTGAAAATGAAAAATGTGTTTTTACTTAAAACTCAAAGGAACTTTTTGGCCAACTCAATACTTTGTTGTAAGAAATGGTACAAATGAAAAAAAAAATAAAGTGGGTGTTTGCTACAACTTACAGAAAGGGTAAAGTAATCCCAATATCACCATAGGAAGTCATCTTTTTTTATAGTTATGGATAAGCCAGCATAGGACTTAGCTCTCGTTATCACTCTCCCCCAGGGTGCATTTATCAGAGACATTCTGCCATATCAGATTCTGGGGCCTATATCTTGTATAAGTTGGTTACACAGTCATCTATTTTTTTGATGAATTTCACCTGCTCGTTTAGGTAATGAGTCTCAGAGAAGTCACACAAGTAGGGGTCATTTTTGTCATTGGTCAGTTTGTGCATTTACAGTAGTGACTGATTCACAATTTTTTCCAAGTGTAATACACACTCCATTGCATTCATTGTCTGGTTTCCTGATATCCTGAAGGAAGATTTGGCCCCTTGTTGGTTCTGAACCTTCATCAGCTTCTTAGCGAGCTCCTTCTCCTCATGAGATTGGTGAAGAAAATATCTGGCAAAGTTCTTCAGAGCCACATCTTTACAAAGTAGTAAGACATGGACAGGTAGACATAGGAGGTGTAGCTTTCCAAGATGTTCTGGTGGTTGATGGCAGACTCCTGTTTCACAATTTTTAAAAATGAAATCTTTCTATATACCCTATCCTGTAATCTGTTTTATAAGTCATTAATATATCATAAATGTCCCTTTATATTAGTAAATAGAGACCTATGGCAACATTTTAAAGGCCTATGGAGGTGGTACAATGCATTTCAACTAGATTTTGAAGGGTTAGGTAAGTGTATGGGCAGGATACAGTTGGAAGAAGGTGGTAGTAATAGTAAAAGGTTGTTCCAGGAAGGGTAAGATAACAGAGTATCTCCCTTTATCTCAGACTCAAATGTAATTTAAAAAGTAAATATATGCCAGCTAGTAATCTGACTTGGTGATAGGCTACTATCAGGAAATCAAGTGACAAGAGGATGACAAATCTAATAAAGTCCAGAGGTATTGTTTTGAGTTTGGCACTTTAATAAGAATCTGTTGAAAATTACACTTGCATTCTAATTTATAATACTAAGGGTCACAGTATTTCTTCTTGTGTTTTCTTTCAATCCTTACTGGATTAATCAAAACAGTAATGTCTGCATCCAAAATAGGTATTCCCTTCTTGATCGAGCAAAAATATTCTAATGATTCATACCTGAGCAAGAAGAGAATACAGTATTATGCATACTAATTTTGCTAATATAATGCAAACTATATGAAATGACTTTGAATAAAGCATAATATAAACAGGAGTTACAGAATATAGAACTTTTCATGAATCCTACAAGGATCTACAGTGAATTCTTTCCAAAAAAAAAAAATCATCTAGCAAAAATAATCCTTTTATCATTTTGAAGTTTTAAGTGTGTGTGTGTGTATAAAACATGTCATTAGCAAAGAATGTGGGTTTTACTTTTTCATTCCTTCTCATGGCCCAACTTACCATTTAAAATATTTTAGATGGAAATTTTCCTAGTAAATCCACACCCACATTTCATTAAATGATTTACTAAATACAGCTTGCCCTATTCTTGATGACTCATGATCACTAATAAGACTTATCAAATGTTTATAAGGTCAATAAATTGTTGGTTTCATTCTCAGAATCCTCAGAATGCTTTATTTTTGTAGCAGATGATTTTGTTGTCTATCCTGTCAGGTGTTCCATATCAACTGTATTTATTTATAGCAGTTTTCTACCCCTTTGGCAGCATTTAATATATTGCCTGTTATAACCGAAGAATAGCAATTGCCAGAAGGAAACCAGCTAACCAAGTTTACACATGATTCTTGGTCAATAAGTTGCCAGTTTCATACTTCTATCAAGAAAAAGTTCATAGGTTTATTATCAAGGACCCTTTAAAAAGCTCATGTATGGATTCAGCAGCATACCAGATGCCACAAGTCTACTAATGGAAAAGCAGGGTGTTAACAAGACTAAGAATTCTTAAAACAACAAAACCTACAATGATTACAATAATAAAAATAACAGATACTACTAAGATGAACAAATTTCTTACCGTGAGCATTATGGGTTCACAGACTCTTTGCTTAAATTTGTCTCTGTTATTTCTCAGCCATAAAACAGCATCATATGTGTCACGGTATCTCTGTCTCAGCTTATCTTCCTTTTGATTCATAAGGTTGTCAAAACGCACAATATGATCATCCACACCTAAAATTGGAAAATAAAGCATTATTCCTCTGAACACTTTAATTAGTGAAATAATCTATTAATAACATAAAAGAGTATCTTAGATCTAAAGGTTATAAACACCACTCAGCAAGTACCCAACACACTGAAAAAGACCCACCCTGGACAAATCATTCTTAAGTTTCTAAACACCTGGGATAAAAGATGATCTTTAAACTACCAAAAATAAATAGGTCACATACAAAATAATGAGAAAACATTAGATTTCCTATCAAAAGACAATGGCAACAGGCCTTCAGGATTCTGAAAGAAAAACTATTTTCAAGCTAGATTTTTATAACACCAAAATAAAAAAGGGGATAATGAAGTAAAGATTTTTCAGGGATGCAAAGACTCAAATTAATTCCCAAATATCTCTTCTTAGCAGGTTATGTGAAGATGTACTCTTACAAAACAAGGAAGTAATTTAAGAAAAATGAAGACACAGAATTCAGGAATAGCTTTTTATTCAACACAGAAAAGGTGTGAGAGAAGTCCTAGGTAACAGCCATAAGGAGACCTTGAGAACAATCAGTTTAGCTGGGAGGAGGATGGAAGGTCTCAGAACTCAAAAGAATGCTTGATAATTTTTTTCCCAATTTAAGGAAATGCTAAAGTAAATGGTGTTTCTAAAAAATGGTAAATTAAAATCCTAAAAAAAAATTATCAATGAACAGAAATTAGATCATAATGCACTACTTGGCTCTGCTGTGAGCAAGTTTTCTTGTTGTAATAACATAAATAATACTTAATATTTCTAGCTAGTAGAATCAACCCATAAACAGACCATATAAAACTTAATTATGGTTCTCAATAAAGTATGTTTTCAGCCTTTAAACTATAAAAACCAGAGTACATATTAAAGAATTAAAGGGAGGAAAGTAAAAAGAAAGGCTAGGAGTATCAGTATTTTTAGCTTATAAATGTGCATTCAAGCATTATCAACAAATATTAAATGACAAAAAAAAGAATATTATTGGTAATAAACATTAATAAATGTTAATGATTACTAATATTAATATAATAATCCCATTTGGGGAATTACAATAATAGGTAGGGGAGGTGTCATGAGTTGAAATCCACATCTGAAGCAACAAAATATTAAAAGATGATATCTAAAGTTGATTAACCAAGACATGGTAAAATAAAAATATGATTAAGATATATGAAAGACTATTAGAAAAAGTTACTGAAATAGTTAAGAGTGCTTACTCTTGACAGTGGGTCTGGAAGTTGGAAAGGCACTGGGCCACCCTTCTTGTCTAGTGTTATTATTTTTTTTAAACCATACACCTAGCATTTTGCTAAACATATAAACAAATTTTTTTACTAACTGACCTTAGTCATATATACTGAGCAGACAGAATGTAAGATCTCCTCTAACTGAATAATGCTACAGATCTAGCCCACATGGTCTATAGCAAAGAAAAAAAAAGATGAAATTGGACAGGCTTCAAGAAGCAAAGCTAATGGAAGATTATGAAGGCTAGAATGAAGAGCTTAAATTTGACCTGAGAAAAAACAGAAAAGTGAGTGACTGTAAAGAAAATAAAGCAAAGTATTTTTAGAGAATTAAATCAACTGCCAAAATCTGACATAAGACAACGGTCTGCTTGCGGCAAATCATTACACAATAGATATAGGTAATTAAGACACTAAAATGGAAGAAGTGAACTGAGCTTCCTCAACAAGCAGACATGAACATTTAGAGACATGATCAGGGGAAGAAGAAAGCCCATCAACAGAGACATATCTCCATTTTATAAACATGTCTTCACTGTAAGTTTAAAAAAACTCAGAATGGGAGAAAATATTTGCAAATGAAGCAACCGACAAAGGATTAATCTCCAAAATTTACAAGCAGCTCATGCAGCTCAATAACAAAAAAACAAACAACCCAATCCAAAAATGGGCAGAAGACCTAAATAGACATTTCTCCAAAGAAGATATACAGACTGCCAACAAACACATGAAAGAATGCTCAACATCATTAATCATTAGAGAAATGAAAATCAAAACGACAATGAGATATCATCTCACACCAGTCAGAATGGCCATCATCAAAAAATCTAAAAACAATAAATGCTGGAGAGGGTGTGGAGAAAAGGGAACCTTCTTGCACTGCTGGTGGGAATGTGAATTGGTTCAGCCACTATGGAGAACAGTATGGAGGTTCCTTAAAAAACTACAAATAGAACTACCATATGACCCAGCAATCCCACTACTGGGCATATACCCTGAGAAAACCAAAATTCAAAAAGAGTCATGTACCAAAATGTTCATTGCAGCTCTATTTACAATAGCCCGGAGATGGAAACAACCTAAGTGCCCATCATCGGATGAATGGATAAAGAAGATGTGGCACATATATACAATGGAATATTACTCAGCCATAAAAAGAAACGAAATTGAGCTATTTGTAATGAGGTGGATAGACCTAGAGTCTGTCATACAGAGTGAAGTAAGTCAGAAAGAAAAAGACAAATACCGTATGCTAACACATATATATGGAATTTAAGAAAAAAAAAATGTCATGAAGAACCTAGGGGTAAGGCAGGAATAAAGACGCAGACCTCCTAGAGAACGGACTTGAGGTTATGGGGAGGGGGAAGGGTGAGCTGTGACAGGGCGAGAGAGAGTCATGGACATATACACACTAACAAACGTAGTAAGGTAGATAGCTAGTGGGAAGCAGCCGCATGGCACAGGGATATTGGCTCGGTGCTTTGTGACAGCCTGGAGGGGTGGGATAGGGAGGGTGGGAAGGAGGGAGACGCAAGAGGGAAGACATATGGGAACATATGTTTATGTATGACTGATTCACTTTGTTATAAAGCAGAAACTAACACACCATTGTAAAGCAATTATACCCCAATAAAGATGTTAAAAAAAAACAAAACAAAAAACTTACTCCTCTTCTCCTTCTCTAGAGTTTCCCTCTCTCTACGCTTATCAATTATCTCGCCTTCACATAATGCCTTTTCATCTTGAACTCGTCTCAGATCATTTGTAATGGCATCAATTTGGGGTTGAAGGTTCTCACAGTTTTCTGTGGTCTTCAGCTCATTTTGCAAATCTTCTATCATTTTGCGGGTATTACTTATTCTCCTCTGTCGATCATGCTCTTCATTTTGTTTTACTGTTAAAGCCTGCTGAAGGTCCTCAATCTAATAAAACAAAAGCAGGTTAGCACTGGAGATTGTTTTTTCTCCCGGTTTATTAGGCTTTAGTAAAACAGTTTTAAAAATGCAAACAACCTAAGAACATGGGTTTTTTTCTCACTAAAAGGTATCCTATTAGAATTAAACTGTTACTCCTACCAGACCACCTGTCTCTTTATTTGTTCAGCAATACATTCCAAGTACCTAGGGCAGTGGTTAGCATATAGTTAGCATTCAGTAAATATTTGCTAAATAAACGAAATATTTATAAAGCCAATCAGCAGATTTCTAAATATTTATAGGAAGATTTCACATACTATATATCATAAAACTGAAAACAGTCACATGGTATACCACAGACTTTCAATAAACCAGCAATAGAAATGATGGTGAAGATTATGTCACCCTACTAATTTAAAACCACAATAAACTATTTTCTTTCCATTAAATTATTTTCTACTAGCACTTCAAATTAGTATTTTGAGATTTTAATCCTCAATCTGTATGTTTATATTCAGGGTAAGTCATTAAAAAAAACCAGATCATGCAACTTACCAGTGGAATTTTTATCAAAACCATACATGGTCTACCTAAGACAGAGTTATGATTTTCTTCAAGACACAGATGCATACACCCAATGTATTTTTTGCAAAAATAGAATTTTGTGTTAAATTAGATAAGGTTATCGTATCATATAATTTGCTTATTAGTTACCTTTCTTTCCAAGTCAAATTTACTCCCTCTTCCTCCCCATTATAAATGTATATTATGACATATTCAATATAGAAAATATGAAAAATATAGAAACTTAAAACAAATAAAAAACACCTAAAATCTTGAGGTCCTTAAACATTTACATTTTAATGCCAGCCTATATCCATCAATAGAGCATATACGTTTTAGCAAATGGCATCACTAAAAATTTATCGAGAGCAGTTTCTCATTACCTCCATGTCCTTGCAAAACAAAAATTTAATACCTGCATAATGTTCTTTTATATAGATATACCACATTCTATCCCATTCCCTACGGTTGGAAATTTGGGTTATAATCAATTTTCTTTTCTAAAAGTTTAGCTTTGACAGTGTCAAGATAATGAACTGAATACATGCCAAAATCTCCTCTCCTATAACAAACATGCAGAAGTGAAAGATAAAATATTATGTTTGAAAGAATTAACACTGTGTGTGTGTGACTGAAAATTAACAATGTTCAATGAGCCCAAAAGAAGGAAGCAGACAAGAAGCCACAGTGTTCAGCCAGGAAACCCATGGAGTCCAAGGCTTTTAGAAGAATAAACTGGCATGTCACGGGAGACAGAGAATTAAGAATCACCAAACACATGAGGAAGTCCGAGTCCATCAAAAAGGGACAAGAAATTTAACAAATATAACCGCTACAATCCCAGAAAAATAGAGACCACCAAGCTACCAAAAATCACTGGGCTGCTGAATAAATTTTATATCAAGAGGTCTTTGTCTGACGTTGACCTGAAAAACTGAAAAGCAGCTTGATGGTCCCAGGTCCTAGCTAAATTTTCTGAGTTCTAACTTTAACTCATTTGCCACCTTCATCCAAAAAACTACCATAACTAACTAATTCCATCACACCATGTTTAGCTCAGGCACAGTAAGTCCAAGCCTCCTGGATCATGCATGTTCGCTAGGATACCATCCCCATTACTGCTCTCTATCTTCAATTTCTCTGAATGCTCTCTCTTCTTGTTTTAGCTAAAACTTGGCTATTCCTGGAAGATACTTCTCCCTAGAGACCTTTCAAATGGTGACCTTTTCCTCCCATAATTCTTCAGAGCACTTCAGGACTCAGAAGTGGGGAGGGTGTCCTCATCAATCTCCACTGTACTACTTCCTCCGTTAATTGAGCCCCACTTCAGATCTTTGAAGATCATATGATCAGACTTTAACACCCATTATCTTTGCTATGTTAACTACCCCCCTCAAAGTCTTTCCTCACCCTCTTCATTCATTGATGCCTTTAGCACATGATTCACTGTCTTTCTCTCCATCATTATGCTGGCCATAATGGAACTCCAACATACATACAGAAAATCAGTCTAACTCTTTGGCCTCTGTGCTCCTTGACTTCTTCAACTGTCTTTTCCTAAACACCACCTCAGCCACCTTCTCCTACAGTTATATTAGATTATATCTATAGTTATATCTCTGACTAGATCATGTAGATCACCAAAAATCATACCACCTCTGAAAACTATTTCCACAATCCTACTCTTTGATCACCATCTCCTTTCCTTACATTTTTACTTACTATGGTCTTCCTACTGCAACTATCCTTTGACTGCACAGGGTCCTGTAATCCACTGACCCTACTATCTTTTCACAATCCACCATCCCCCTCATTCCTTTCCTTAACTGGCTGAGGTTCCACAACTCTAGAATCACTCCCTTGCAAAAGCCTCTTGACCCTCCACCATTCCTATCTCACATTAGCAAAGGAAAAAGCTTAGTCCTTATTAAACCTAAATAAATATTTTCTATTTATCTGTATCTAAACAACTAAACTAATTGGAGAAACTCTTGAAAACAGGTCTTACTTCAAATTTATGGCCACAAAACTTAAAGAGGCACTCAGAACTCTCAGAAAAACCTACTACATTTTTCTAATAAATGTATGTTCTCATTGTGAGATGAATTCACATCTTTTCCTCCTTCCTCAATCTTATATTGCTAAAGGCTCTCTACTCACCCAGCTAATGACCCTGTCTCATATTTCATTAACAGCAGTGTTAAAGTCAGAGTACTCTGATCAGAGTACTTTTCCTCCTTTCAAAACCTTCAACCTACCTCCATCTGTACTCACTCTGCTTTATCTTATACAATGTAAGGAGAGTTCTTGTAGCTACCTAAATCTACCCCTCCAGGGCTACTCCAAGCAGTGTTTCTCAAATTATTTATGGTGAAGAATCATTAAAATAATTCTAAGTAATCACAAGTCAACTTTTATCAATTACAGCTACAAAAAATTGCTAATAATCATTTTGGTCAATTAGCAATAATCAATTGCTAATAAAACAGTTTGGCAATTCCTTCAAAAGTTATATGTACACTTATGATAGTCACTTCTAGGAAATTATCCAAAAGAAATGAGAGCATATGTTATATTACATAAGAACTTGTACAAGAATACTCATGGCATTCTTTGGTAATAGCCCTAAACCAGAAACAACCTAAATGTCCATCAACAGATGAATGGATAAACAAACTATGATCTCAAGAAAGGTGGAAAAAAAAAATCAAAGTGAACAAAGATAAAAATACAACATATCCGAATTTGCAGGACACAGGTAAAGCAGTGATGAGAGGAAAACTTATAGCATTAAGTGCATACACACAAGAAAAGAGGAAAAGTCTCAAATCAATAATCTGAGCAGAACCTGGAAAAAGAGCAAAACAAACCCACATCAAGCAGCAGAAAGGAAGTAATAAAAATATGAATGACTTTAATGAAATCAGAAAAATAAGAGAAAAGCCAATGAAACAAAGAGCTAGTTCTTTGTAAAAAACAATAAAATTAACACACCTCTAGCAAGAATGATCCCCACCCTCATACCCTACCAAAAAAAAAAAAAAAAAAAGACAAAGTAGATACAAATTACCAACATCAGGAATGAAACAGGGTTAACAGTATCACTACAGAACCTACTGACATCCAAAGGATAATAAGAGAATTTATGCACACATAAATTTAACAATTTAGACAAAATGGACCAATTCCTAAAAAACCCCACTAATTACCACAACTCAACCAATATGAAATAGATTATTTGAATTGCCCTGTAACTATTAAGTAAATTGAATCCATAATTTTAAAACTCCAAAAACAAATCTCCAGACCATGATAGTGTTATTTGAGAATTATTCAGAATATATAAAGAAGAATTAACACAAATTCTACACAATCTCTTCCAAAACCGAGAATAGGAGGGAACACTTCCCAGTTCATTTTAAGAAGCTAGTTATTATCTTGATACCAAAAGCAGGCAAGTATGAAAAGAAAACCACAGAATATTGCTTCTGAAGATAGACACAAAAATCCTTTAAATGTTCGCTAACAGAATTCAACAATACGGAAAAGGAGTTATAAATTTATACACCATAACCAAGTAGGGTTTATTTCAGAAATGCAAGGTTGATTTGATATTCAAAAATCAATGTAATCCATCATTTTCACAAGCTAAAAATGAACGTGTGCATGATCGTATCAATAGATATGCAGAAAAAGCATCTGACAAAATCCAACACTCACTCATGATATTCTCAGAAACGCAGGAATAGAGAACTTCCTGAACTTCCTGATCCATAAAAAACCCTACAGCTAACATTATACTCGATAGTGAAAAAATGAATGCTTTCCTCCTAAGACCAGGAACAAGGCAAGGATGTCCACTCTAACCATTCTTATTCAACACAGTGCTGGAACTTCTAGCCGGTGCAATAGGCAAGAAAAGAAATAAAGGGCATAAAAATCAGAACGGAAGAAATAAAGCTGTCTCCATCTGTAGATGACATGACTGCTTATAAAGAAACACCCCAAGTAAACCATTAAAAGAATAAGGGGGGGACCTTGAAGATGGCGGAAGAGTAAGACGCGAAGATCACCTTCCTCCCCACAGATACACCAGAAATACATCTACACGTGGAACAACTCCTACAGAACACCTACTGAAGGCTGGCAGAAGACCTCAGACCTCCCAAAAGGCAAGAAACTCCCCACGTACCTGGGTAGGGCAAAAGAAAAAAAAAAGAAAAAATAGAGACAAAAGAATAGGGACGGCACCTGCACCAGTGGGAGGGAGCTGTGAAGTTGGAAAAGTTTCCACACACTAGGAAGCCCCTTCGCGGGCGGAGACTGCGGGAGGTGGAGGGGGGAGCTTCGAAGCCGCGGAGGAGTGCACAGCAACGGGTGCGGAGGGCAAAGCGGGGAGATTCCCGCACAGAGGATCGGGCACTCACCAGCCCGAGAGGCTTGTCCGCTCACCCGCGGGGGCGGGCGGGGCTGCGAGCTGAGGCTCTGAGGCTCGGGTTTCGGTTTCCGACTGAGCGCAGGGAGAGGACTGGGGTTGGGGGCTTGAACATAGCCTGAAGGGGTTAGTGCACCACGGCTAGCTGGGAGGGAGTCCGGGGAAAAGTCTGCACCTGCCGAAGAGGCAAGAGACTTTTTCTTCCCTCTTTGTTTCCTGGTGCGTGAGGAGAGGGGTTTAAAAACGCTGCTTAAAGGAACTCCAGAGACGGGCGCGAGCCGCGGCTAAAAGGGCGAACCCCAGAGACGGGCGCGAGCCACGGCTAAAAGCGCGGACCCCAGAGACGGGCGGGAGACGCTAAGGCTGCTGCTGCCGCCACCAAGGGGCCTGTGTGCGAGCACAGGTCACTCTCCACACCCCTCTTCCGCGGAGCCTGTGCAGCCCGCCACTGCCAGGTTCCCGGGATCCAGGGACAACTTCCCCGGGAGAACGCACAGCGCGCCTCATGCTGGTGCAAAGTCACGTTGGCCTTTGCCGCCGCAGGCCCGCCCCGCACTCCGTGACCCTCCCTCCCCTCCCTCCCCTCCCTCCCCGCCCGCCTGAGTGCTCCAGAGCCCCCGAATCAGCGGCTCCTTTAACCCCGTCCTGTCTGAGCAAAAAACAGACGCCCTCCAGTGACCTATACGCAGAGGCAGGGCCAAATCCAAAGCTGAGCCCCGGTGAGCTGTGAGAACAAAGAAGAGAAAGGGAAATCTCTCCCAGCAGCCTCAGAAGCAGCGGATTAAAGCTCCACAATCAACTTGATATACCCTGCATCTGTGGAATACCTGAATAGACAACGAATCATCCCAAATTAAGGAAGTGGACTTTAGGAGCAAGATCTATGATTTTTTTCCCCTTTTCCTCTTTTTCTGAATGTGTATGTGTATGCTTCTGTGTGAGATCTTGTCTGTATAGTCTTGCTTCCACCATTTGTCCTAGGGTTCTATCCGTCCATGGTTTTTTAAAAATTTTTTTTCTTAATAATTAATTTTAATTTTAATAACGTTATTATACTTTACCTTCGTTCTTTCTTTCTTTCCTTCCTTCCTTCCCTCCTTTAGACAACGAATCATCCCAAATTGAGGAGGTGGTCTCTGACAGCAAGATTTATGATTTTTCCCCCTTTACCTCTTTTAGTGAGGTTGTATGTGTATGCTTCTGTGTAAGATTTTGTCTGTATAGCTTTGCTTCCAACATTTGTCCTAAGGTTCTACCCCGTCCCTTTTTTTTTTCTAAATAAGAATTTTTTAATTCAATAACTTTATTATACTTTATTTTATTTTTACTGTATCTTCTTTCTTTCTGTCTTTTTTCCTTCTTTCCCTCCTTCCTTCCTTCCTCCCTCCCTCCTTTCTTTCCTTCTTGCCTTTCCTTTTTTGCTTCTTTCTTTCTTCCTTCCTTCCTTCCCTCCTTTCCTTCTTTCTTTCCTCATACTTCTACTAATTCTCTCTACTTTTTCTCCCTTTTATTCTGAGCCGTGTGGATGAAAGGCTCTTGGTGCTCCAGCCAGGAGTCAGGGCTCTGCCTCTGAGGTAGGAGAGCCAACTTCAGGACACTGGTCAACAAGAGACCTCCCAGCTCCACATAATATCAAACCGCGAAAATCTCCCAGAGACCTCCATCTTAACACCAGCACCCAGCTTCACTCAATGACCAGCAAGCCACAGTGCTGGACAACCTATGCCAAACAACTAGCAAAACAGGAACACAACCCCACCCATTAGCAGAGAGGCTGCCTAAAATCATAATAAGGCCACAGACACCCCAAAACACACCACCAGACGTGAACCTGCCCACTAGAGAGACAAGATCCAGCCTCATCCACCACAACACAGGCACCAGTCACCTCCACCAGGAAGCCTACACAACCCACTGAACCAACCTTAGCCACTGGAGATAGACATCAAAAACAGCAGGAACTACGAACCTGCAGTCTGCAAAAAGGAGACCCCAAACACAGTAAGATAAGCAAAATGAGAAGACAGAAAAACACACAGCAGATAAAGGAGCAAGATAAAAATACACCAGACCTAATGAAGAGGAAATAGGCAGTCTACCTGAAAAAGAATTCAGAATAATGATAGTAAGGATGATCCGAAATCTTGGAAACAGAATGGACAAAATGCAAGAAACAGTTAACAAGGATCTAGAAGAAATAAAGATGAAACAAGCAACGATGAGCAACACAATAAATGAAATTAAAAGTATTCTAGATGGGATCAATAGCAGAATAACTGAGGCAGAAGAACGGATAAGTGACCTGGAAGATAAAATAGTGGAAATAACTACTGCAGAGCAGAATAAAGAATGAAAAGAACTGAGGACAGTCTCAGAGACCTCTGGGACAACATTAAATGCACCAACATTCGAATTATAGGGGTTCCAGAAGAAGAAGAGAAAAAGAAAGGGACTGAGAAAATATTTGAAGAGATTATAGTTGAAAACTTCCCTAATATGGGAAAGGAAATAGTTAATCAAGTCCAGGAAGCACAGAGAGTCCCTTACAGGATAAATACAAGGAGAAATACGCCAAGACACATATTAATCAAACTGTCAAAAATTAAATACAAAGAAAGAAAGAAAGCATATTAAAAGCAGCAAGGGAAAAACAACAAATAACACATAAGGGAATCCCCATAAGGTTAACAGCTGATCTCTCAGCAGAAACCCTACAAGCCAGAAGGGAGTGGCAGGACATACTGAAAGTGATGAAGGAGAAAAACCTTCAGCCAAGACTACTCTACCCAGCAAGGATCTCATTCAGATTTGATGGAGAAATTAAAACTTTTACAGACAAGCAAAAGCTGAGAGAGTTCAGCACCACCAAACCAGCTTTACAACAAATGCTAAAGGAACTTCTCTAGACAAGAAACATAAGAGAAGGAAAAGACCTATAATAACGAACCCAAAACAATTTAGAAAATGGGAATAGGAACATACATATCGATAATTACCTTAAATGTAAATGGACTAAATGCTCCCACCAAAAGACACAGATTGGCTAAATGGATACAAAAACAAGACCCTTATATATGCTGTCTACAAGAGACCCACTTCAGACCTAGAGACACATACAGACTGAAAGTAAGGGGATGGAAAAAGATATTCCATGCAAATGGAAATCAAAAGAAATCTGGAGTAGCAATTCTCATATAAGACAAAATAGACTTTAAAATAAGGACTATTAAAAGAGACAAAGAAGGACACTACATAATGATCAAGGGATCAATCCAAGAAGAAGATATAACAATTGTAAATATTTATGCACCCAACATAGGAGCACCTCAATACATAAGGCAAATACTAACAGCCATAAAAGGGGAAATCGACAGTAACACATTCATAGTAGGGGACTTAAACACCCCACTTTCACCCATGGACAGATCATCCAAAATGAAAATAAATAAGGAAACACAAGCTTTAAATGATACATCAAACAAGATGGACTTAATTGATATTTATAGGACACTCCATCCAAAAACAACAGAATACACATTTTTCTCAAGTGCTCATGGAACATTCTCCAGGATAGATCATATCTTGTGTCACAAATCAAGCCTTGGTAAATTTAAGAAAATTGAAATTGTATCAAGTATCTTTTCTGCCCACAATGCCATGAGACTAGATATCAATTACAGGAAAAGATCTGTAAAAAATACAAACACATGGAGGCTAAACAATACACTACTTAATAACGCAGTGATCACTGAAGAAATCAAAGAGGAAATCAAAAAATACCTAGAAACAAATGACAATGGAGAGACAACGACCGAAAACCTATGGGATGCAGCAAAAGCAGTTCTAAGGGGGAAGTTTATAGCAATACAAGCCCACCTTAAGAAGCAGGAAACATCTCGAATAAATAACCTAACCTTGCACCTCAAGCAATTAGAGAAAGAAGACAAAAAACCCCCAAAGCTAGCAGAAGGAAAGAAATCATAAAAATCAGATCAGAAAAAAATGAAAAAGAAATGAAGGAAACAATAGCAAAGATCAATAAAACTAAAAGCTGGTTCTTTGAGAAGATAAACAAAATAGATAAACCACTAGCCAGACTCATCAAGAAAAAAAGAGAGAAGACCCAAATCAATAGAATTAGAAATGAAAAAGGAGAGGTAACAACTGACACTGCAGAAATACAAAAGATCATGAGAGATTACTACAAGCAACTCTATGCCAATAAAATGGACAATCTGGAAGAAATGGACAAATTCTTAGAAATACACAACCTGCCAAGACTGAATCAAGAAGAAATAGAAAATATGAACAGACCAATCACAAGCACTGAAATTGAAACTGTGATTAAAAATCTTCCAACAAACAAAAGCCCAGGACCAGATGGCTTCACAGGCGAATTCTATCAAACATTTAGGGAAGAGCTAACACCTATCCTTCTCAAACTCTTCCAAAATATAGCAGAGGGAGGAACACTCCCAAATTCCTTCTACGAGGCCACCATCACCTTGATACCAAAACCAGACAAGGATGTCACAAAGAAAGAAAACTACAGGCCAATATCACTGATGAACACAGAAGCAAAAATCCTCAACTAAATACTAGCAAACAGAATCCAACAGCACATTGAAAGGATCATACACCATGATCAAGTGGGGTTTATTCCAGGAATGCAAGGATTCTTCAATATATGCAAATCTATCAATGTGATACATCATATTAACAAATTGAAGGAGAAAAACCATACGATCATCTCAATAGATGCAGAGAAAGCTTTTGACAAAATTCAACACCCATTTATGATAAAAACCCTGCGGAAAGTAGGCATAGAGGGAACTTTCCTCAACATAATAAAGGCCATATATGACAAGCCCACAGCCAACATTATCCTCAATGGTGAAAAACTGAAAGCATTTCCACTAAGATCAGGAATAAGACAAGGTTGCCCACTCTCACCACTCTTATTCAACATAGTTTTGGAAGTTTTAGCCACAGCAATCAGAGAAGAAAACGAAATAAAAGGAATCCAAATCGGAAAAGAAGAAGTAAAGTTATCACTGTTTGCAGATGACATGATCCTATACATAGAGAAACCTAAAGATGCTACCAGAAAACTACTAGAGCTAATCAATGAATTTGGTAAAGTGGCAGGATACAAAATTAATGCACAGAAATCTCTGGCATTCCTATATACTAATGATGAAAAATCTGAAAGTGAAATCAAGAAAACACTCCCATTTACCATTGCAACAAAAAGAATAAAATACCTAGGAATAAACCTACCTAAGGAGACAAAAGACCTGTATGCAGAAAATTATAAGACACTGATGAAAGAAATTAAAGATGATACAAATAAATGGAGAGATATACCATGTTCTTGGATTGGAAGAATCAACATTGTGAAAATGACTCTACTACCCAAAGCAATCTATAGATTCAATGCAATCCCTATCAAACTACCACTGGCATTTTTCACAGAACTAGAACAAAAAATTTCGCAATTTGTATGGAAACACAAAAGACCCCGAATAGCCAAAGTAATCTTGAGAACAAAAAAAGGAGCTAGAGGAATCAGGCTCCCTGACTTCAGACTATACTACAAACCTACAGTAATCAAGACAGTATGGTACTGGCACAAAAACAGAAAGATCAATGGAACAGGATAGAAAGCCCAGAGATAAACCCACGCACATATGGACACCTTATCTTTGATAAAGGTGGCAGGAATGTACAGTGGAAAAAGGACAGCCTCTTCAATAAGTGGTGCTGGGAAAACTGGACAGGTACATGTAAAAGTATGAGATTAGATCACTCCCTAACACCATACACAAAAGTAAGCTCAAAATGGATTAAAGACCTAAATGTAAGGCCAGACACTATCAAACTCTTAGAGGAAAACATAGGCAGAACACTCTATGACATAAATCACAGCAAGATCCTTTCTGAACCACCTCCTAGAGTAATGGAAATAAAAACAAAAATAAACAAATGGGACCTAATGAAACTTCAAAGCTTTTACACAGCAAAGGAAACCATAAACAAGACCAAAAGACAACCCTCAGAATGGGAGAAAATATTTGCAAATGAAGCAACCGACAAAGGATTAATCTCCAAAATTTACAAGCAGCTCATGCAGTTCAATAACAAAAAAACAAACAACCCAATCCAAAAATGGGCAGAAGACCTAAATAGACATTTCTCCAAAGAAGATATACAGACTGCCAACAAACACATGAAAGAATGCTCAACATCATTAATCATTAGAGAAATGAAAATCAAAACGACAATGAGATATCATCTCACACCAGTCAGAATGGCCATCATCAAAAAATCTAAAAACAATAAATGCTGGAGAGGGTGTGGAGAAAAGGGAACCTTCTTGCACTGCTGGTGGGAATGTGAATTGGTTCAGCCACTATGGAGAACAGTATGGAGGATCCTTAAAAAACTACAAATAGAACTACCATATGACCCAGCAATCCCACTACTGGGCATATACCCTGAGAAAACCAAAATTCAAAAAGAGTCATGTACCAAAATGTTCATTGCAGCTCTATTTACAATAGCCCGGAGATGGAAACAACCTAAGTGTCCATCATCGGATGAATGGATAAAGAAGATGTGGCACATATATACAATGGAATATTACTCAGCCATAAAAAGAAACGAAATTGAGCTATTTGTAATGAGGTGGATAGACCTAGAGTCTGTCATACAGAGTGAAGTAAGTCAGAAAGAAAAAGACAAATACCGTATGCTAACACGTATATATGGAATTTAAGAAAAAAAATGTCATGAAAAACCTAGGGGTAAGGCTGGAATAAAGACGCAGACCTCCTAGAGAACGGACTTGAGGTTATGGGGAGGGGGAAGGGTGAGCTGTGACAGGGCGAGAGAGAGTCATGGACATATACACACTAACAAACGTAGTAAGGTAGACAGCTAGTGGGAAGCAGCCGCATGGCACAGGGATATTGGCTTGGTGCTTTGTGACAGCCTGGAGGGGTGGGATAGGGAGGGTGGGAAGGAGGGAGACGCAAGAGGGAAGACATATGGGAACATATGTATGTGTATAACTGATTCACTTTGTTATAAAGTAGAAACTAACACACCATTGTAAAGCAATTATACCCCAATAAAGATGTTAAAAAAAAAAAAAGAATAAGGAACAGAGAAAAAGAAAAATCAAAAGAAAATCTTGGGTATAATCCAACAAAACATAGAGAACTTATATGCTGAAAACTACAAAACACTGATGGAAAAAAAATCAAAGATCTAAATAAATGGAGACATACCGTTTTCACAGTTTGGAAGATTCAACATAGTAAAGATTTCAATTCTCCCCAAATTGACATATGTTTAATGCAAGTCCCATTAAAATTCTAGCAACATTTTTCTGTAGATATAGAAAAGATTTGGCTGTCAACAGGAATGGCAAAGGAACTCTGAAAATCCTCTCCTCCAGAAAAGTAATGAAAACATTGACAAAAATTATCAAAATTAACTCTTTCAGAACTCTGGAATTTAACCAAAGGCTTTTCAACAAGCCAGAGAGCATTTACTCAAGAAAAATGCTCCAATCTTGGTAAAAGCAACAAGCTTTGTGGTGTTTTGAATATGCCCTATTCCTATTCCCCTCTCCTCAGTTCCTTGGCAGCCTTGAAAACCAACAGCCCACAGTCATAGTGAAATCAGCAGCCTAGGAGCTACGGGAGAGATCACAAAGCTGGAGAACTTTCACATTCTCAATCTCAGAGAACTATCATTATCTGATCTGTCTGGCAGTTTCCAGGAAAACCTTACTGGCAAAGCTTGCCTCCATTTGACCTGACTCCATAGCTTGCACACTGCAAAAGACCCTTTTCCTTGGAGGAAGCTGTCAAAAACAATCAGTGGCAATTGTTTAACGACAGAGCTGCCTGGTGTGAGATAAAAGTGTGGCAAACAATAAGCTAACCAAAAAATTTAAAAGAAAAAGCTGGAGAATACGATGCCCATAGGAAGTTTTGATAGCTCCTGGGAATCTAGAAGGTCAAATGCATGCTTGAGTTAGGACTGTGCATGCCCAAGGCTGTATGCATGCCCTAGAAAGAGCTGAGGAGGCCCTTATCTCTCACAACATTCTGTGCAAATAGGAAGTGAAAGCTGAAACAGAGTTGTAAACTAGCAGTGGAACTTAACCAACACTTTCAACAATTCAGGGAGTATTTGAGGACAGAATCTTGGTGGAAAGTGAAAACAATGCCTGGCTGAGTGCTGAAGGTGTGAACCAACATACATTCAGAGACCCTCAACAAACACTGGGCGATATACTAGATTGGGAGACATTATAGTCATTTGAGAAAATACCTGTCCAATAATTAGCTGACCATTAACTAACTGAGCAGAGACTTCAGTAGTCACATATGACAAAGAATACAGAATTCACAGAGTTAGGAAAGTAATTAAAAAAAAACAAACAGTAACAACATCATCAGCAAACAAAAATAACACAAGCCTGGGTTAAAGGAGGACATCTGATTTCAGAGTTGCCACATCCTGCTATTTAAACTTTATAGTTTCAACAAAAAATTAAAACACAGTCAACAAAACAAGAAAGTATAACCCATACACAGGAAAAAACAGCAGTCAACAAAAAATGTCCCTGAGGAAGCCCAGAAATAGTTACAAAATAATGACTTTAAGATAGCTATTTTAAATATGTTCAATGAACTAAAGGAAAACATGTCTAAGGAAAAGAAAGTAAGAGAACAATGTCTTATTGAATAGAGAATATCAATAGAGAGAGAAATTATAAAAAAAGAGTCAAGTAGAAATCCTCAGTTGAAAAGTTCAGTAACTGAAATAAAAGATTCACTAGTGGAGCTCAATGGCAGATTTGAACATGCAAAGCAAAGATTAAGTGAGCTTGAAGATAAGTCAATTGAAAGTATTCAGTCTGAGGAACAGAAAAAAGAAAAAGAAAAATAAATAGAATGTAGGACACCATTAAATATATCAAAATATGTGTAAAAGGAGTCTCAGAAGGAGAGAAGAAAAAGAAAGCAGGAAGAATATCCGAAGAATAATGACCCTAAGCTTCCCAATTGTGATGAAGAACATTAATCTACACATCCAAGAAGCTCCATTAATTCCAAGCAGGATAAACCAAAGGCGACTCACATCTAGAAATTACATAGTTAACTGCTGAAAAGAAAAGGAGAGAATTTTGAAAGCAAGAAGTAACTCATCATGTACAAGGGATCCTCAATAAGATTAATAGCTGATTCCTCATCAAAAACCATGGAGGTCAGAAGGCAGTGGATGTTATATTCAAAGTACTGAAAGAAAACCAAGAATTCTATACCCAGCAAAACTATCCCTCCAAAAGAAAGAAAACTTAAGACATTCTCAGATAAACAAATATTGGTAGAATTCATCATTAGTAGACCTGCCCTACAAGAAATACTAATGCAAGTCTTTCAGAATGAAATGAAAGGACACTAGACAGTAACTTGAAACTACACAAAGAAATAAAGAGCACCAGTAAAGGTAACTACATATGTAAATAAAAGATAGTAAAAATGTATCTGTTGTTTGTAACTCTTCTTTTCTCCTATCTGATATAAAAGACAACTGTTGTGGTATAATAAAAAATATATATTTGGTTTTTTGTCCCCAGTTCCTGGCTCAGAGGTCTTAAAAACCTTAGAATTCCCTGAGTGACAGAAGTGTCTTTTGTTATTCACACTAAGCCCCTTTTGCAGATACCTGATTTTATGCTAATAAGACGAATCTTGGCAGGGTCCCTATACAGCTTCAGAATAGAGACTGATTACCAGAAGAACCAACCACATGATTAAGGGGTTGGAACTTTCAGCCTCACCCCCTGCCCTCAAGGAGTAGAGAGAGGCTGGAGATTGACCTCACTCACCAACAGCCAATAATTTAATCAATCATATCCAGGTAATGAAACTCAATAAAACTCTTGAACAACATGGTTATGGAGCTTCTGGGTTAGTGAACATGTCCATATGCTGGGAAGGTGGTGCACCCAGAAAGGGATTAGAAGCTCTGCACCACTCTAATCCCCATACCTTGTGCTATGCACCTCTTTCATTTGGCTGTTCCTGAGTTGTATCCTTTATAATAAACAGGTAATTGTTAAGTGTAACATCTTCCTGTATTCTGTGAGTCGTTCTAGCAAATACTGAACCTGAAGTTGGCGGTGGAGGGGGGTTGTGGGAATCCCTGAATCTGTAGCAAAGTCAGAGAGAAGAGTAGGAAATCTGAGGTCTGGGGAATTGAGACTGGCATGTAAAGCCAGGACTACCTTGTGAGACTGAGCCATGAAATTGTAGAATCTGCTTTAATTCCAAGTAGTTAGTATCAGAACTGAATTGAACTTTAGGACACAAAGTTGGTGTCAGAGAATCACACAATTATTGCCACAAAAATGAAACTATATAAATAATTATAAAACTATGTTGATAGGCTTATAATGATTAAAAATGTAACTGGTATGATAATAACACAAAGGAAGGAGAAGGGAATGGAGCTATATGGGAACAAAGTTTGTATATTACTCAAGTTCATATTAATATGAAATAGATTATCATAAATTAAGATGTTATTTATAATTCTAAAGGCAGTCACTAAAAAAATAGCTCAAAAAATACACAGCAAAAGAACAAGGGAATTAAAATGGTACAATAGAAAATATTTAACACAAGAGTAGCCTCTGCTCGCCGCAATTAGAGAAAGCCTACACACAGCAATGAAGACCCAACACAGCCAAAAATAAATAAATGCACAAATAAATAGAATATATGAAATACTGTTTCTCTATGGCTTAAAAACTTTCAAAGCCTTCTTATAGTTTCTCACTGCATTTACAATCAAATTCAAATTGCTTTCTTTTTTCTTCAAGGGTCTACCTAACATAGTCTCTGGCTACTTCTCATATCTGCTACTTTTCAGGAACAATACACTTGTCCCCTGGTATCCTCAGAGGGTTAGTTCCAGCACCTCTCCATTCCCCCCTCGTCTACAGCTACCAATATCCACAGATGCTCAAGTCTCTTACATAAAATGGCATAGTATTTGCATACAACCTACACACATCATTATTATGGGATGCAAAGGTACATCATTATTGTAGTTTTAAAGCTGTACGTAAGACATACTTTGTTTTTATTGTATGCTTTTACTGAGTGATCTATTCCCCATCCCAAAGCAAACATGAAAAAGAATTACATTAAATGTAAAAAATAAAAAAAAAATCATCTCTAGTACAATGTAAATGCTATGTAAAAAGTTGCTGGTGTATAACAAATTCAAGTTTGGTTTTTGGAACTTTCTGGAATATTTTTTTTCCCAAATATTTTTGCTTAGTGGTTGGTTGAATCCACAAATGCAAAATCCATGGACATGGAGGGCCAACTACATTAGACCCAAGACACTGAGGCAGACTGTCAAAGTGCTAAGGAAAAAAAAAATTTGTAATTTAGAATCCAATATCCAGCCATATTAATATTCCATAGTGACTGCAAAGAAGATAGTTTGCAACATACAGGGACTCAGAAGGTTTATCACCCAAAGAACGTCTCTAAAACACCTACAGAAGATAGCCAGTAAGAAAAAAAACCCCAAAATTCCTACCTCTTCAAAAGAAAGAATCATAAGAAGTGTAATATAAGCAGAAACATGATCAAATAAGCCAATAAATATATTAAGTCTAAATAAATACAGATAGTAGAAAATAACATCTTAAATAACTGACAAGTAAAATTTCTGATGACACTGGCATGAAGAGGAGGAAAAAGAAATAAAAGCTTGCTAAGATTCTGATCTTAATTAAGTAGAATGAAAATACTGATTAACTTTTTTTATTAAGAAAAATATGTTATTTAAACTTCAAGAGTAATCAGTAGAATAGGCTTAGAATATATAACTTTAGGGAAAAAAATGGAATAAGAAAACCTTGATCAACAGCAACAGAAAGTAGAAAGGGGAATAGGAAGAATCAAACAAAAAGCATAGGAAGTAGAAAACAATGGTAAATGTGAACTGGTTAAACTCCTTTACTGTATGAAAAAGTGTCTCTCACACCAAACTGAAAAAATTACAAAGCAAAACCCAGTATATGTTATTTACAGCAGATAAAATAAAAACATGATGCAGAAAGAACAAACAATAAAGCTTTAAAATCTAGAAAGCAAGAACTAATACAATTACAAGGAAAAATAGACAAATCTACATTCACAGAAGGTACTGATACTTTAAAATGGATGTCAGGTTGGTAAGAAAAAAAAATAAGTAGAACATTTGCATAATTATAGTAAGCTTGATATATATATAGCTATATATCTATATTTATATGTATAAAAAACCACCCCTAAAGACAGAATACATTCTTTATGAATGTATGAAGAACACATACAAAACCAAATATAAAAGTCCAAAAGATGTTTCCAAAAATTCTAAAATAAAGTCATAAAGGCCACATTTATTACTCATAAAGCAATATAACTGGAACTACACATTTTTTAAAAAGCTTAAAAATTCCATATCCAAGTAAATTGAAACAGTAAGAACTCCTATGTAAGCTTAAACAAAAATATTTAAATGAGAATTATAAAATCTTAAACAGAAAAGCAGTACATATCACACATATGAAATGTATAACCAAATGATAACCAGAAAAAAATTTATACCCTAAAATGTATTAAAAATTAAGAAAGGCTAAAAATTCAAGAACTTACGAAAGTGACAAACTGGCAATTATGATAAGGGAAAAAAAGAAAACATTGGTTTTAGGAGTACTAAACTACTTAAAAGGTTGGCATAACACTAAAAAAATAACAGTTAAGGATGGAATAAAATAAAATTTTAGGTCAATCTCAGATGGTGCAAAACAATCCTAAAAAGAAGATTTTCTATTTGAATCCAGGAACATATTAAAATACCAAGTAAGATTTATGACAAAATGCAAGGACGGTTCAATGTTAGACAACCTATCAACCTAGTATTCCCGTTTGGGGTTTTAAAGGTGAATCTTTGTGCCTTTTTCCTTCTAAACTCTAACTAAATAACAGAAACGGAGCAAAAAGGGCTCAATCTCACAAGAACAAAAGGAGTAAGGGAGGAGACATCAATAACTGGAGATTTCAATAAATACTCAGAAGAGTAAATGTAGTAGAGGGACAACTAATTTAGCAGCCTATTATAGGAACCACAGTGTAAAGGGTGAGTGAAAGAGAAAGAAACAAGAAAAGAACTGACTCTTCTTAAAAAAAAAATATCCTGGAGACTCTTAGAACTAGGAAATATCAAGTAAAAAGACATTACATATTAAGTAAGATTTTTATGGAAAATGTTATTTTACATTGGGGAAAGTAGAGTGCGGCACTGGGAGCTACTTCTGAGTTCTGCAAGTTGTTTAATTTTGTTGAGTCTCTATTTCTCTACCAGGTATTTGGACACAATGGTGACTGCCCTGTACATACTTTAGAGGGATTTAGAGAAAGGAGATTTTGCTATAAATACATTATTGTTGAGCCTTCCAAAGTAAATTAAAAAAAAAGAGAGAGAGAAAGACACACACACCCCACATAGAGAATTACCCCTACCAACCCTACACTACCCTCCTACCCCAATGCCTTCACACCCCCTCTATGCACACACCTTGAGCACTAACGCTAGCAAGCAAGCTTCTGTCATGAAAATGTGACGTTTATTCTCTGGAGAAGTTAAATGAGAGAGGATTGGAACTTGAAGATAAAGGCATAGGAAAAGGGGTAAGGCTGAAAACTGAGAGATTAACGTCATGCTTTAAACACCAGGAATGCTTCAAGACATGCATCTATCCCTAAGAAAGGTAATACAAACTTTAGTTTCTGAATGGTCCTGGAGAACAGAACCCCAAATACATTTTGGGATCTGTTAGCTAAAAAGCCCACTTTCTTGCCCAATTATCCTAAAATAATTTTGTCATCAAGTCCCATCCATGCACAATGGATTTATAATCAGCTTTTTTAATACCCAACTCTTAATATAAACAAACAACAGAATAAATCCCTTATAATTTAATTTCTGCTATTAAGATAACTAAATCCAACTTTACCATCACCCTATTAAATACATATCTATTGCACCCTATAATGCATATCTATGAGTAGTTTAGAGCCATTTTCCCCATTTATCCTCCGTGCAAGTGCTATACTTCCAAAGCTTAGTTCCCCTCACAGATTAAGATAAGAAATAGAGAATGAGGAGGATCTCAGACAATTCCCAAACAAGAAGGTGTCTCATAATCTACACCTGAACACAAAAGTTAGGGCAAATTAACATAACAAAAATTTCAATACAAGATCTTACATGTTTATCTTTCCTTTCTATAACATCTTGCTTTTGTTTGCATTTTTGAGATGTCTCCTTAATATCTGTTGCCTGTAAGATTGAACCAGAAGAGGGGAAGTTAGTTAAAAATTCAAGCAAGGCAATTATGTGACCCCACTCATCCAAATATTAAGTTGCTATGTAAGTTTACCCACAATGATTTTCTATGGTTTCTTTCCAACTAAATTCATAATTATCACCCAAAATACCAACAATTATTTGAAAATCTATGAAAGGTTATTCCTATAGATATTAAAAATAGCTGCAGCAATATGTATACATATGTTTCTGTATCTCTTCACATTTATTTTCTCATGTTATTTTATCCTAGAAACAATTACATAGAATTGCAGGGTCCATTCTCAAAACAATATCTGATGCCAAAATCTCACCTAAAGGTTAAAAGCCATGATCACAAAAAATTTCAATTTACATTTTCAAAATATCAAGAATATTCCATAGGCCATTATATTATTTATTCCAAGAAACATCAGGATTTTTATATTACATTCCTCCAAAAGGGTATATAGTTACAAAGCATGTATAATAAATTCACAAAAGGAGTTAAACGTTTCTAGGAATACTACTCTGAATCCTCCTGTTATTAAAACAATAACATTTCATTTTTCTCTTTTTATGTCTTGGAATTTCTATAGAGTAGCAAGCTCCTATAAAGTAGCAAGTGATGATTAGGACCTTGAAAGATCTGTGGTAGTAGAATTCCTAGTAAAAGAACTTAAGGAACTAAAGTTAACAAGTAAATCTACAAAGCATTTTAAAAGATCTGCAAAATATTTTTTGTATTTGCTAAAATAAAATACAGGAAATCCAAAATTGAGCCAGAAAAGTACCTTCTCTTTGATTCGAGCCTCCAAATTGTGACGCTGCCTTTCAATTTCTTCAATGCGTTGTGTTATAGGAATCTGCCCTTCTTTAAGTTTCCTGACCTCTTCCTTCGCTCGGTCCCGAGCTAGTTTTACTTCTTCATAGTCCTGACGAACATTTTCATATTCCTTGTAATGAATTCAAGAAAGAGAAGTTAATGCACTCCTAGCTTAAAGTAACACAAATACAAAAATCAAGGTACAGGCAGAAACCAAATCTATGAAAAAGATGGTTTTGAATCCCTTTAGCAGGTCTATTAATAAAAAATTTGCCCTCTGAAACAACTTCAGAAATAGTAAATACCAACATAATGATTAACTCAGTGATACTCACTGAGCACTTATCTCTATCACTAGGCCAGACTCTCTGTCTTCCATCCCTTCCTGTTATTGAAATTTACATCCTAATGGCTTCTAACAGTAGGACCTCCTCTAGTCTCTCAATAAAGAAGGCATTCAAAAACATATAAAGAACCAAAAGAAACTCAGTTATGAAAAATAAAAATGAAAAAAACAAAAAGTAAAATGGCTCAAGAGAAAAGCAAAATGTAGCATGCAGGTGAAAATGATGCTTGTCACATCACAGGAATTAATAAATATTTGCTAAAAAAAATTAAGGGGAGTGCTAAGAGAGCATATAGTAAGAATGAATGGGATGAAGAAAGGTAAGAAAAGAATACAAATAAAATTAGAGTAAACCAAAAAAAGGAAAAAATGAAAAAAGATTGAAATCAATCTTGAAAGAAAAGGGAGAAATCAAAAGACTTCAAAAGACAAACATAAAGCAGGTGCAAGAATAATAATGGACATAGGATAAACCTAATCAAAGTGAGCTGAAGGAAGAAAAAAGTTTAAGAAAATGGAATTATGGGAAAGGATAGGGTGAAGCAGGGGTGGTGGGGTTAGGGTGGGTGGGAGAAGTTCACAAATAAAGCCACATATTTCTCCAATCTAATAATTATTTCCATCCTAGCCTTAAAAACATTATTAGGGCTTCCCTGGTGGCGCCGTGGTTGAGAGTCCGCCTGCCGATGCAGGGGACACGGGTTCGTGCCCCTGTCCGGGAGGATCCCACATGCCACGGAGCGGCTGGGCCCGTGAGCCATGGCCGCTGAGCCTGAGCATCCAGAGCCTGTGCTCCGCAACGGGAGAGGCCACAGCGGTGAGAGGCCCGCATACCGCAAAAAAAAAAAAAAAAAAAAAAACCAAAAAAAACATTATTAAACTTTCTTATTTTGTTTCACCCACTGAAAAGTAATGTATTGAGGGAAATGAATCTTTGGCCCAAACTGTGGTTTTAAACAGTATACATTACAGAGTGACTAAAAACAGTAGTTTCAGTAAGCTTATGAAGCATAATGAGTAGAAGATTACAATTAATATCCTTCAGCTTTGTCTGTAGTTGAAGCTGATATTAGTAGCACACTCAAAGTAAATTCTCAGTGACCTGAGGACACTCAAAGATTTAATTTTTACATATGTAAACATTTTAGCTGATTAACATTTTATAAAACAAAACTATCCGTTGACTCAAATCTGGAAAAATTAAGGACACAGACTTAATCAACATGCAATAACAACATAGCACACAGTTATATAATAACACAAAGAAAGAGAAAAATGTTACTATGTATGACATACAAAGCAAAAATGAACAAAAGCACCTAATTTGAATACACAGCAATTAGTGCCTTCTTTATAACTTTTCTGCTAATTAAAGAATCACTATTTTCACCTTTAATAACTCACACTTACCACCCATGGCCTTTTTGCTTCAAGCATCTCAATCAAATCTAAATGTCGCTTACGTTCATAGAACCTCTCCACATCTTGTTTATATCTTTCATTCCTCTGAATCATCTTCTCTAGATATTCAGTTTTCTCTTTGCATGAGGTCTAAAATAAATATTTATTTAACAATTAGTTTAACTGAAGAAAGACAAAAGGTCAAAGCTTTTAATAATGAAAAATGTACCGTGCTAACAAAATTTCACAATAAATGATTCCATAGGAGTTCTTAACTGTGTGCAACTAATGTGCACACCTGAATTCTGGTCTAGGTTCTACTATTTATTAATTATGGGACTGTGAGGAAGCCCTGCCACATCTCTAAGCCTGGATTCTTCTTGCCTAAAGAGAAGAGAGGTATCTGCCCCATTCACCTCAACGGTAGAAGCAACTCAACCTACTACAGGTGAAAGCTCAACAAAAGCTGTAACATGACATACAAATGAAGAGTGGTATTATTATGATTACTATGTTATAAATACCAATGACTGAAGGACTTAGAAATGAGATAAAGGAAAGCTAAAATTCAGCCTTTATATTGTGATTTAACAAATGCCAAAAATGTACTCAGAGCTTAGTAAAATACGTTTGTTTTCTTTCAGAGTTTGGTAGGTAGTTTCAGTGAGTGTTTCAGAGGGGAGTATTAAGATTGTTTGATGTGGCAAAAAGTAAAAGGACCGACAGAGTATATAAAGTAGGATAAAATAATTACAACTCCTTTGGCCATTCGCTCTGAATAAGTATAACAATAAAAATAGTATTAAATTATAATAAAGCTCATTATCAAGTACAGACAGTTACAGTTTAAGAGAAAGCATTTGTTTACAAGATTTCTCATTACAAAAATTTACTGAATTTATTTTAGCTGCTGAGATATGGAAAATGATTCATTAAATAAAGCACCTTTTCGAATGATATGCTAAAAAGAACATTTTAATTTATTTATTAAAGGTGAAAATAAAAATCAAACAGTGCAACTAAATGTACAGTTCTTTTACAAAGTCCATCCTCACACAACTGAAAACAATATTAGAACTGGCTCAACAGAGACTATATTAAAAGCTACATATCTGCTGTATTTCCCAAAGCCTTACAGAGTGCCTGGCATATAGTAGGTGTTTAGTAAATACTGAATGAATAAAAGAATAACACTGAAACTTCCTGAGAGAAAAAAAATACTTTATAATACTATTATCGGTTCTTTAGAACAGGGGTCCCCAACCCCCAGTCTGTAGACCGGTACTGGTCCGTGTCCTGTTAAGAACCAGGCCGCACAGCAGGAGGCAGGCGAGTGAAGCTTCATCTGCTGCTCCCCATCGCTCGCGTTACTGCCTGAACCATCTCCCACCCCTCCCCCCGTCCGTAGAAAAACTGCCTTCCATGAAACCAGTCCCTGGTGCCGAAAAGGTTGGGGACTGCTGCTTTAGAAATTCAATTAATAACATATATTTGATGAAATGATAGTCAAAATTTTCAAACTTTATATAAAATCCATTCCCACTTTTTGTCACCTAACTTAATTAATGTTAGCAACAAAATCCTAGGTGAAAAAAAATCACAAATATATGAATGCACTCAATGAATCAAAACTACTATTTACTTTCCCACATTTTGAGACACAGAAATCAATGAGAGACATAAAATGAGTTGTCTATTTATAAATACCTCTAGTTGTTTTTCTTTCTCCCTGAAGTTTTTGAGTTCACAGTGGTATTTGTGCATTTCTGGAGGACCAATTGACTTCTCAGTAGCTTCAAGGAGTTCAATTTTACTGAGTTTAGCAAATTCTCCAACTTTATCCTAGAGCAAAAAACTTAAATATCAGTTAATATTATCATTTATAAATATCTTCAAAACATTTTTCATTCAATGATATTTGTCAAGAAGAAGCTCATTTAAAAGAAAAAATCCCCTTTATTTTGAGATGTGAATCTTAATATAAACCCTGTCCTTCATATATCATTCTTTAAAATAATAAACTTTGGGTATAAACTGTCATCTTTTTGAGAACCTAAAAAAAATTTCAATGTCAACATTTCCAGGTTTTAAGTTTTATACACATTTAACAAATAGTTTGGAAAGAAAAGAAAAAATACTCCCCTGGACTGAAATGATTATCTACTACACATAATTTGGAATGAAATACTAGAAGTTAAAAAAAAAACACACAGAGCAATTTAAAACATCTACTTCTGCAGATAGTCTTATAACAACTGATAAATACTTTAAAATTTTAACTTTTCTTTCACTTGGACATAGTAATCAAATCATCAGTTTCTGAAGAAAAAAATGAACTATAATTCGGTCACTAGACTGCATTCAAAGGCAAATTTAAAAGATCTGATTTTAACATATAACATGCAATATCAGGATGTTTTATTTTTACTAAACAAACTTAAAATATGAAAGGTTTTTAGAAGGCACACCTATAGATTTAAAAGTCTTAGTATATAAAATATTTTATATAAACACATTGATTAAGAAGTTGTTTATTAACAAAATTTTATGAGTCTATGAATGGGAGCACACAGCTGTTCAAGCTACTCTCTGTACTTAAAAATAATACCTTTATTTCCTTTACAATACTTTAACAGGCTCATTAATTGAATATTTACAAATTACTACAAATTAGTAAGATTATACTGTAAGAGATGAGATGCTACCTTTTACAAAGAACTGTAAGTATTAAGACCACTATGCTCATTTTAAATAGTAACCATTACAATACTCTTAAAAAATATTTACATTCTTATATGACATAAAGAGGAAACATACACAAAATTTCCCCACATTTACATTTAATTCTCTCATACCTGAGGTAGAAACTGGCAAAGATTGCCCACTTGAATATTTAAGGCTGCAACCTGCTCTTCTACTACTTTCTGAGTTGTAGATTTTTTGTTGATGAACCAAAAGGACTGATTTTTTGCCACATCAATCTCACGAGTGATTACAAGATTTCCAGAAGTCCTGAACCTAGTTAAAAAATAAATTAAAAATATTTATACTCAAAATACATAATTTTAGAAATAAAATTTCTAAAATTCTCTTGCATCAAAGGTTGCCACATAGGATTATTATTATAATTTTTACTCCTTTTGACATTTTGGCCCCTCCAAAGAAGAAAAGCCTGACATTAGTGATAATACGTAACTGACCACCTGTAGGTTATTACTCTTTCAACATTTGAAATTATTTAAACTGTTAAAATAAAATTAAAACAAATGCCAATACTAATTCCCAAACACTGCCAGAGGAGTTATTTATCCTTTAATCATTATGCTACACTCCAATCACGTGTTGACTACAATTTTAAATGGGTTGGTATATAAAAGCATACAACAGTTAAACCTCGAAACTCTCTCTACTTGGAAAATGTATGAATGAAAACTAACTCTTACATATGCATTTCCAGACATCAAAACCAGCCTGCCCATACAGGTGGCCCATGGTTTCCTCATCTTACACTCTACCACTCTAAATTCAGAGGAGACTGTACCACATGACTATAAGGAACATTAAAAAATAGAAAATCTGAAAGAAGGGTATTTACTTATTTCTTGATTTAAAAGTACTACTGCTTCACATCTCCTATCTACTCATCCATCTTCTTCACTGGCAATCAGCAGCATGGAAGAAGACCTGGGACCACCAGAGAGACAAGGTGCCATTGTTTGGGTGTGTGTGAGGAGAGGGGTGGGACCACCATAGAAGCTCCTTTCTCTGCGTTTTCAGGCGGCAGGGCACCACCTACAAGAGCTCCAGGGATGGGTGCGAGCCACCACTGCCATCTAGGACTCCAGAGATGGGCGTGGACTGCTGCCGCTACCAAGGGTCCCATGAGTGGATGCTGGTTGTTTCCCCCACCTCCTGGAAACATGCGCAGGCAGTGCACCTGCATAGCCCCTATCAAGGGATAACAGCCAGCACACGCTGAGGAAAGAAACGGCAAGCATCCAAACCAAAAGCAACCCTCACACCAAAAACATATTAAACCCACACAAGCTACACAGGGACACTTCTGCCTATTAATAGCCCTCCAAGACTACAGTATATAATTGTGTATTTACACAGAGTAAGAGGGATATAAGGGAACCATTCCCAGTGAAAAGACCAAGAGAATTCCCCTGAAGGAACAATGAAACAGACCTCTTCAGTCTAACAGACACCAAGTTCAAAAAGAAGGTAACAAAAATACTGAAGGAATTAAGAAAGGCTATCAACAGAAATGCAAATTACTGTAAAAAGGAAGTAGAAACTATAAGGAAGAGACAAGAAAAATTAGAAAATTCATTTGCCGAGACAAAAGCTGAGCTAAAGGCAATGAAGAGCAGAATGAATAATGCAGAAGAAAGAGTAAGCGATCTGGAAGACAGAATAATGGAAATTACCCGATCAAAACAGCAGACAGAAAGCCAAATGAAAAAAAAAAAAAAGAAAGCAATATAAGAGACCTATGGGATAATACAAAGCATGCCAATCTATGGATAACAAGGATTCCAGAAGGAGAAGAAAGAGAAAAGGGGATTGAAAATGTATTTGAAGAAACTATGGCTGAAAACTTACCAAACCTAAAGAAGGAAACAGATATCCAGATACAGGAAAAAGAAGGTCCCAAAAAAGATGAACCCAAACAGACCTACATCAAGAAATATTATAATAAAAATGGCAGAACAGCACCGCTTAAAGGAGTTCCAGAGACGGGTGTGAGCCGCGGTTAAAAGCACGGACCCCAGAGACAGGCATGAGGCACTAAGGTCGCTGCTGCGGCCACCAAGAAGCCTGTGTGTGAGCATAGGTCACTCTCCACACCTCCCTTCCAGGAGCCTATGCAGCCTGCCACTGCCAGGGTCCTGGGATCCAGGGACAACTTCCCCGGGAGAACGCACAGCGCGTCTCAGGCTGGTGCAACGTCCGGCTGGCCTCTGCCGTCGCAGGCCTGTCCCGCACTCCGTGCCCCTCCCTCCCCCTGGCCTGAGTGAGCCACAGCCCCTGAATCAGCGGCTCCTTTAACCCCGTCCTGTCTAAGCAAAGAACAGACGCCCTCCAGCAACCTACACACAGAGGCGGGGCCAAATCCAAAGCTGAGCCCTGGGAGCTGTGCGAACAAAGAAGAGAAAGGGAAATCTCTCCAGCAGCCTCAGAAGCAGCAGATTAAAGCTCCACAATCAACTTGATGCACCTTGCATCTGTGGAATACCTGAATAGACAACGAATCATCTCAAATTGAGGAGGTGGACTTTGAGAGCAAGATTTATGACGTTTCCCCCTTTTCGTCTTTTTGTGAGTGTGTATGTGTATGCTTCTGTGTGAGATTTTGTTGGTATAGTTTTGCTTCCACCATTTGTCCTAGGGTTCTATCCATCCGTTTTTTGTTGTTGTTTTTTTTGTTTAAAAAAAATTTTTTTTCTTAATAATTATTTTTTATTTTAATAACTTTATTTTATTTTACTTTATCCTCCTTCCTTCCTTCCTACCTTCCTTCCCTCCCTCCCTCCCCCCCCTTTAGACAAAAATCATCCCAAATTGAGGAGGTGGAATTTGAGAGCAAGATTTATGATTTTTTCCCCTTTTCCTCTTTTTGTGAGTGTGTATGTGTATGTTTCTGTGTAAGATTTTGTCTGTATAGCTTTGCTTTCACCATTTGTGCTAGGGTTCTATCGGTCTATTTTTTTCTTAAAAAAATTTTTTTTCTTAATAATTATTTTAATAACTTTATTTTATCTTACTTTTTCTTTCTCTCTCTCTCTCTTTTACTAATTCTTTCTTTCTACTTTTTCTCCCTTTTATTCTGAGCCGTGTGGATGAAAGGCTCTTGGTGCTGCAGCCAAGAGTCAGTGCTGTGCCTCTGAGGTGGGAGAGCCGACTTCAGGACACTGGTCCACAAGAGACCTTCCAGCTCCACATAATATCAAACGGTGAAAATCTCCCAGAGATATCCATCTCAACACCAGCACCCAGCTTCACTCAACGACCAGCAAGATAAAGTGCTGGACACCCTATGCCAAACAACTAGCAAAACAGGAACACAACCCCACCCATTAGCAGAGAGGCTGCCTAAAATCATAATAAGGCCACAGACACCCCAAAACACACCACCAGACGTGACCTGCCCACCAGAAAGACAAGATCCAGCCTCATCCACCACAACACAGGCACTAGTCACCTCCACCAGGAAGCCTACACAACCCACTGAACCAACCTTAGCCACTAGGGACAGACACCAAAAACAACGGGAACTACGAACCTGCAGCCTGCAAAAAGGAGACACCAAACACAGTAAGATAGGCAAAATGAGAAGACAGAAAAACACACAGCAGATGAAGGAGTAAGATAAAAACCCACCAGACCTAACAAATGAAGAGGAAATGGGCAGTCTACCTGAAAAAGAATTCAGAATAATGATAGTAAAGATGATACAAAATCTTGGAAATACAATGGAGAAAAGGCAAGAAACGTTTAACAAGGACCTAGAAGAACTAAAGATGAAACAAGTAATGATGAACAACACAATAAATGAAATTAAAAATACTCTACATGGGATCAACAGCAGAATAACTCAGGCAGAAGAACGAATAAGTGACCTGGAAAATAAAATAGTGGAAATAACTACTGCAGAGCAGAATAAAGAAAAAAGAATGAAAAGAACTGAGGACAGTCTCAGAGACCTCTGGACAACATTAAACGCACCAACATTCAAATTATAGGGGTTCCAAAAGAAGGAGAGAAAAAGAAAGGGACTGAGAAAATATTTGAAGAGATTATAGTTGAAAACTTCCCTAATATGGGAAAGGAATTAGTTAATCAAGTCCAGGAAGCACAGAGAGTCCCATACAGGATAAATCCAAGGAGAAATACGCCAAGACACATATTAGTCAAACTGTCAAAAATTAAATACAAAGAAAACATATTAAAAGCAGCAAGGGAAAAACAACAAATAACACACAAGGGAATCCCCATAAGGTTAACAGCTGATCTTTCAGCAGAAACTCTGCAAGCCAGAAGGGAGTGGCAGGACATATTTAAAGTGATGAAGGAGAAAAACCTGCAACCAAGATTACTCTGCCCAGCAAGGATCTCATTCGGATTTGATGAAGAAATTAAAACCTTTACAGACAAGCAAAAGCTGAGAGAGTTCAGCACCACCAAACCAGCTTTACAACAAATGCTAAAGGAACTTCTCTAGGCAAGAAACACAAGAGAAGGATAAGACCTACAATAACAAACACAAAACAATTAAGAAAATGGGAATAGGAACATACATATCGATAATTACCTTAAATGTAAATGGACTAAATGCTCCCACCAAAAGACACAGATTGACTGAATGGATACAAAAACAAGACCCTTATATATGCTGTCTACAAGAGACCCACTTCAGACCTAGAGACACATACAGACTGAAAGTAAGGGGATGGAAAAAGATATTCCATGCAAATGGAAACCAAACGAAAGGTGGAGTAGCAATTCTCGTATCAGACAAAACAGATGTTAAAATAAAGACTATTAGAAGAGACAAAAAGGACACTACATAATGATCAAGGGATCGATCCAAGAAGAAGATATAATAATTGTAAATATTTATGAACCAAATAGGAGCACCTCAATATATAAGACAAATACTAACAGCCATAAAAGGGGAAATTGACAGTAACACGTTCATAGTAGGGGACTTTAACAACCCACTTTCACCAATGGACAGATCATCCAAAATGAAAATAAATAAGGAAACCCAAGCTTTAAATGATACATTAAACAAGATGGACTTAATTGATATTTATAGGACATTCCATCCAAAAACAACAGAATACACATTTTTCTCAAGTGCTCATGGAACATTCTCCAGGATAGATCATATCTTGAGTCACAAATCAAGCCTTGGTAACTTTAAGAAAATTGAAATTGTATCAAGTATCTTTTCCGACCACAATGCTATGAGACTAGATATCAATTACAGGAAAAGATCTGTAAAAAAAAAAAAACCACAAGTCACAAATCAAGCCTTGGTAACTTTAAGAAAATTGAAATTGTATCAAGTATCTTTTCCGACCACAATGCTATGAGACTAGATATCAATTACAGGAAAAGATCTGTAAAAAAAAAAAACAATACACTACTTAATAACGCAGTGATCACTGAAGAAATCAAAGAGGAAATCAAAAAATACCTAGAAACAAATGACAATGGAGACACAACGACCCAAAACCTATGGGATGCAGCAAAAGCAGTTCTAAGAGGGAAGTTTATAGCAATACAATCCTACCTTAAGAAACAGGAAGCATCTCGAATAAACAACCTAACCTTGCACCTAAAGCAATCAGACAAAGAAGAACAAAAAAAAACCCAAAGTTAGCAGAAGGAAAGAAATCATAAAAATCAGATCAGAAAGAAATGAAAAAAAATGAAGGAAACGATAGCAAAGATCAATAAAACTAAAACTGGTTCTTTGAGAAGATAAATGAAATTGATAAACCATTAGCCAGACTCATCAAGAAAAAAAGGGAGAAGACTCAAATCAATACAATTAGAAATGAAAAAGGAGAAGTAACAACTGACACTGCAGAAATACAAAGGATCATGAGAGATTACTACAAGCAACTCTATGCCAATAAAATGGACAACCTGGAAGAAATGGACAAATTCTTAGAAATGCACAACCTTCTGAGACCGAACCAGGAATAGAAAATATGAACAGACCAATCACAAGCACTGAAATTGAAACTGTGATTAAAAATCTGCCAACAAACAAAAGCCCTGGACTAGATGGCTTCACAGGCGAATTCTATCAAACATTTAGAGAAGAGCTAACACCTATCCTTCTCAAACTCTTCCAAAATATAGCAGAGGGAGGAACACTCCCAAACTCATTCTACGAGGCTACCTTCAACTTGATACCAAAACCAGAAAGGGATGTCACAAAGAAAGAAAATTACAGGCCAATATCACTGATGAACACAGATGCAAAAATCCTCAACAAAATACTAGCAAACAGAATCCAATAGCACATTAAAAGGATCATACACCATGATCAAGTGGGATTTATTCCAGGAATGCAAGGATTCTTCAATATATGCAAAAAATCAATGTGATAAACCATGTTAACAAATTGAAGGAGAAAAACCATATGATCATCTCAATAGATGGAGAGAAAGCTTTCGACAAAATTCAACACCCATTTATGATAAAAACGCTGCAGAATGCAGGCATAGAGGGAAATTTCCTCAACATAATAAAGGCCATATATGACAAACCCACAGCCAACATCGTCCTCAATGGTGAAAAACTGAGACCATTTCCACTAAGATCAGGAACAGGACAAGGTTGCCCACTCTCACCACTCTTATTCAACATAGTTTTGGAAGTTTTAGCCACAGCAATCAGAGAAGAAAAAGAAATAAAAGGAATCCAAACCAGAAAAGAAGAAGTAAAGCTGTCACTGTTTGCAGATGACATGATCCTATACATAGAGAATCCTAAAGATGCTATCAGAAAACTACTAGAGCTAATCAATGAATTTGGTAAAGTAGCAGGATACAAAATTAATGCACAGAAATCTCTGGCATTCCTATACACTAATGATGAAAAATCTGAAAGTGAAATCAAGAAAACACTCCCATTTACCACTGCAACAAAAAGAATAAAACATCTAGGAATAAACCTACCTGAGACAAAAGACCTGTATGCAGAAAATTATAAGACACTGATGAAAGAAATTAAAGATGATACAAATAGATGGAGAGATATACCATGTTCTTGGATTGGAAGAATCAACATTGTGAAAATGACTCTACTATCCAAAGCAATCTACAGATTCAATGCAATCCCCATCAAACTACCACTGGCATTTTTCACAGCACAAGAGCTAAAAATTTCACAATTTATATGGAAACACAAAAGACCCCTAATAGCCAAAGCAATGTTGAGAACGAAAAACAGAGCTGGAGGAATCAGACTCCCTGACTTCAGACTATACTACAAAGCTACAGTAATCAAGACAGTATGGTACTGGCACAAAAACAGAACAGGATAGAAAGCCCAGAGATAAACCCATGCACATGTGGTTACCTTATCTTTGATAAAGGAGGCAGGAATGTACAGTGGAGAAAGGACAGCCTCTTCAATAAGTGGTGCTGGGAAAACTGGACAGGTACATGTAAAAGTATGAGATTAGATCACTCCCTAACACCATACACAAAAGTAAGCTCAAAATGGATTAAAGACCTAAATGTAAGGCCAGACACTATCAAACTCTTAGAGGAAAACACAGGAAGAACACTCTATGACATAAATCACAGCAAGATCCTTTTTGACCCACCTCCTAGAGAAATGGAAATAAAAACAAAAATAAACAAATGGGACCTAATGAAACTTCAAAGGTTTTGCACAGCAAAGGAAACCATACACAAGACCAAAAGACAACCCTCAGAATGGGAGAAAATATTTGCAAATGAAGCAATTGACAAAGGATTAATCTCCAAAATTTATAAGCAACTCATGCAGCTCAATAACAAAAAAACAACCCAATCCAAAAATGGGCAGAAGACCTAAATAAACATTTCTCCAAAGAAGATATACAGACTGCCAACAAACACATAAAAGAATGCTCAACATCATTAATCATTAGAGAAATGCAAATCAAAACTACAATGAGATATCATCTCACACCAGTCAGAATGGCCATATTCAAAAAATCTAGAAACAATAAATGCTGGAGAGGGTGTGGAGAAAAGGGAACACTCTTGCACTGCTGGTGGGAATGTGAATTGGTTCAGCCACTATGGAGAACAGTATGGAGGTTCCTTAAAAAACTACAAATAGAACTACCATATGACCCAGCAATCCCACTACTGGGCATATACCCTGAGAAAACCATAATTCAAAAAGAGTCATGTACCAAAATGTTCATTGCAGCTCTATTTACAATAGCCCAGAGATGGAAACAACCTAAGTGTCCATCTTCGGATGAATGGATAAAGAAGATGTGGCACATATATACAATGGAATATTACTCAGCTGTAAAAAGAAATGAAATTGAGCTATTTGTAATGAGGTGGATGGACCTGGAGTCTGTCATACAGAGTGAAGTAAGTCAGAAAGAGAAAGACAAATACCGTATGCTAACACATATATATATGGAATTTAAGGAAAAAAAATGTCATGAAGAACCTAGGGGTAAGACAGGAATAAAGACACAGACCTACTAGAGAACGGACTTGAGAATATGGGGAGGAGGAAGGGTGAGCTGTGACAAAGCGAGAGAGAGGCATGGACATATATACACTACCAAACGTAAGGTAGATTGCTAGTGGGAAGCAGCTGCATAGCACAGGGAGATCAGCTCGGTGCTTTGTGACCGCCTGGAGCAGTGGGATAGGGAGGGCGGGAGGGAGGGAGACACAAGAGGGAAGAGATATGGGAACATATGTATATGTATAACTGATTCACTTTGTTATAAAGCAGAAAGTAGCACACCATTTTAAAGCAATTACACTGCAATAAAGATGTTAAAAAAAAAGATGAGGTGGCACATATATACAATGGAATATTACTCAGCCATAAAAGGAAACGAAATTGACCTATTTGTAATGAGGTGGATAGACCTAGAGTCTGTCATACAGAGTGAAGTAAGTCAGAAAGAGAAAGACAAATACTGTATGCTAACTCATATATATGGAATTCAAGAAAAAAAAATGTCAGGAAGAACCTAGGGGTAAGACAGGAATAAAGACACAGACCTACTAGAGAATGGACTTGAGGATATGGGGAGGGGGAAGGGTAAGCTGTGACAAAGCGAGAGAGGGGCATGGACATATATACACTACCAAATGTAAGGTAGATAGCTAGTGGGAAGCAGCTGCATAGCACAGGGAGATCAGCTCGACGCTTTGTGACCACCTGGAGGGGTGAGATAGAGAGGGTGGGAGGGAGGGAGACACAAGAGGGAAGAGATATGGGAACATATGTATATGTATAACTGATTCACTTTGTTATAAAGCAGAAACTAACACACTATTGTAAAGCAATTATACTCTAATAAAAAAAAATAAAAATGGCAGAAGTTAAAAATAAAGAGAAGATTCTAAAGGCAGCAAGAGAAAAACAAAGAGTTAAATTCAAGGGAACCCCCATAAGACTATCAGCTGATTTCTCCACAGAAACACTGCAGGCCAGAAGGGAGTGGCAAAGTATATTCAAAGTCTTAAAAGGGAAAATTGTGCAACCTAGAATACTCTACCTAGCAAGATTATCGTTTAGAATAGGAGGAGAGATAAAGAATTTCTCAGACAAGCAAAAACTAAAAGAATACAGCAATACTAAACCTATCCTAAAAGAAATATTGAAAGGTCTTCTCTAAACAGAAAAAAGCAAGAAGATATAGGAATGAGGAAATCACAATTGGAAAGTAAACTACTTAAATAAGCCAGTATACAGATCAAAAAGAAAAAAAATAAAAAACCTATTTGTAAAAGCGACGATAAAGACAAGGAACAGCAAAAGAATAAACATGAAGATGTAAAAAAAGGATATCAAAATCATAAAAGTTGGGGAAGAAGAGTTAAGAAAATGTAGATTCTTTTTTTTTTTTAGACTGTGTTTAAGGCTGTATGACTATCAGTCTAAAGCAAGCAGATATAAGAAGGGGTTAACATACTTGAAAAACAGGGCAACAATAAATCAAAAACATACAATAGATTCACAAAAACCAAAAAGAAGAGGACACAAGCATAAAATAAAAGAAAGTAATCAAGTCACAAAAAGAAAAACAAAAAAGGAAAGGAACAAAGAAGAAACATACAATTAACTGGAAAACAAGGTTTAAAATGGCAATAAATGTATAGGTATCAATAATTACCTTAAATGTCAATGGACTAAATGCTCCAACAAAAGACAGAGTGGCCGACTGGATGAAAAAACAAGAGCCTACAATATGCTGCCTACGAGAGATCCACCTTAGGACAAAGGACACACACAGACTGAAAGCAAGGGGATGGAAAAAGATATTTCATGCAAACGGAAATGACAAGAATGCGGGAGTCACAATACGTGTATTAGACAAAATAGATTTTAAAACAGAGGCCACAAAGAAAGATAAAGAAGGATACTATATAATGATAAAAAGGTCAATACAAGAAGAGGACTTTACACTCATCAACATATATGCACCTAATATAGGAGAATACAAATACATAAAACATACTAGCAGACATAAAGGCAGAAATTGATGGGAATACAATAATAGGAGACTTTAACACCCCACTCACGTCAACAAACAAATCTTCTAGACAGAAAATCAATAAGGTAGCAGAGATCCTGAATGATACAATAGAACAGTTAGACTTAATTGGTATTTTCAGAACATTACATCCAAAAAAAACCCAGAAAACACATTCTTTTCAAGTGTACGTGGAATATTCTCTAGGACTGACCACATACTAGGGCACAAAACTAACCTCAACAAATTTAAGAGTACAGAAATTATTTCAAGGATCTTCTCCAACCACAATGGCATGAAACAAGAAATCAACCACAGGAAAAGAAATGAGAAAAAAATAATTACACGGAGACTAAACAACATGCTACTAAAAAATCAATGGGTCAACGAGGAAATCAAAAAGGAAATTAAAAATACCTGGAGACAAATGGCAATGAAAACACAACCATACAAAATCTATGAGATGCAGCAAAAGCAGTTCTTAGAGGGAAATTGACAGCAATACAGGCCTTCCTCAAAAAATAAGAAAAACCTCAAATAAACAACTTAACCTACCACCTAAAAGAATTAGAAAAAGAAAAATAAACAAAACCTAAAGTCAGCAGAAGGAAGGAAATAATAAAGAACAGAGAGGAAATAAATAAAATAGACATTAAAAACACAACAGAAAAAAATTAGTAAAGCCAAGAGCTGGTTCTTTGAAAGGGTAAACAAAATTGACATGCCTCTGGCCAGGCTCACCAAGAAGAAAAAAGAGAGAATCCAAATAAATAAAATAAGAAATGAAAAAGGAGAAATCTCAACCAATACTGCAGAAATACAAAAAACCATAAAAGAATACTATGAATAATTATATGCCAACAAAGTTGACAACCTGTAAGAAATGGACAACTTTCTAGAAACACAGAGCCCACCAAAACTGAATCAAGAAGAAAGATAATTTGAACAGATCAATCACTATAGGTGAAATAGAATCTGTAATTAAAAAATAAAACAAAGCAAAAAAACTCCCTACAAATAAAAGTCCAGGACTAGATGGCTTCACGGGCGAATTCTACCAAACATACGAAGATCATACTTATACTGATCCTTCTAAAACTCTTTCAAAAGACTGAAGAGGAGGGAACACTCTCAAAAACATTCTATGAAGCCACCATCACCCTGATACCAAAACCAGACAAAGACATCACCAAAAAAGAAAATTATAACATCTTTGATTAGTATAGATGCAAAAGTTCTCAACAAAATATTAGCAAACCAAATCCAACAATACATAAAAAAGATTATACAACATGACCAAGTGGGATTCATCTCAAGTTCACAAGGATGACTCAATATATGCAAATCAATCAATGTTAATACACATTAACTAAAGTCAAAAACCACATCATCATCTCAATAGATACAGAAAAAGGATTTGACGAAATTCAACATTTATTCATGATGAAAACTCTTACCAAAGTGGGTATAGAGGGCACATATCTCAACATAATAAAAGTCATTTATGACAAACCCACAGCCAATATAATACTCAGTGGTGAAAAGCGGAAAGCCTTCTCGCTAAAACTTGGAACAAGACAAGGATCACCACTCTCAACTCTTCTATTCAACATAGTATTGCAAGTCCTAGCCACAGCACTCAGAAAAGAAAAATAGAAAGTATCCAAATTGGAAGGGAAGAGGTAAAATATTTACTATATGTAGATGACATGATAGTATACATAGAAAACCCTAGGGCACCACACAAAAGCCACTAGTGATAAATGAATTCAGCAAAGTAGCAGAATACAAGATTAACATTCAGAAATCAGTTGCATTTCTTTACATTAACAATGAAATATTAGAAAGGGAATGTAAAAAAACAATCCCTTTAAAAATTGCACCAAGGGCTTCCCTGGTGGCGGAGTGGTTGAGTCCGCCTGCCAATGCAGGGGACATGGGTTTGTGCCCCGGTCCGGGAAGATCCCACATGCCGTGGAGCGGCTAGGCCCGTGAGCCATGGCCGCTGGGCCTGCGCATCCAAGCTCCGCAACGGGAGAGGCCACAACAGTGAGAGGCCCGTGTACTGCAAAAAAAAAAAAAAAAAAAAAAAATTGCACCAAAAAAACCCCTAGGAATAAACCTGACCAAGGAGGTGAAAGACTTATATGCTGAGAACTATAAAACATTAATAAAGGAAATCAAAGAGGATTCAAAGAAATGAAAAGATATCCCATGCTCTTGGACAGGAAGAATTAATACTGTTAAAACGGCCATACTATCCAAAGCAATCTACAGATTTAATGTGATCCCTAGCAAGTCACCCATGACATTTTTCACATAACTAGAACAAATAATACAAAAATTTATACGAAACCATAGAAGACCCAGAATTGCTAAGGGAGTCCTGAGGAAAAAAAAAAAAAGCAGGAGGTATAACCCTCCCAGACTTCAGACAATACTACAAAGCTACAATAATCAAAACAGTGTGGGGTACTGGTACAAAAACAGACATATGGATCAATGGAATAAAATAGAGCCCAGAAATCAACCCACACACCTACGGTCAATCTTTGACAAAGGAGGCAAGAATATAAAATGGAAAAAGACAATCTCTTCAGCAAGTGGTACTGGGAAAGTTGGACAGTTGCATGTATATCAATGAAGTTAGAACACACCCTCACACTATGCACAAAAACAAACTCAAAATAGCTTAAAGACTTAAACGTAAGACATGACACCATAAAACTACTAGAAGAGAGCAAAGGCAAAACATTCTCTGACATAAATCGTATAAGTGTTTTCTTAGGTTAATCTCCCAAGGGAATAAAAATAAAAACAAAAATAAACAAATGGGACCTAATCAAACCTACAAGCTTTTGCACAACGAAGGAAACCATAAACAAAATGAAAAGACAACCCACAGAATGAGAAAATATTTGCAAACAATGTGACTGACAAAGGCTTAACTTCCAAAATATACAAACAACTCATACAGCTCAATAACAAAAAGACAAACAACCCAATTGAAAAATGGACAGGAGACCTAAATAGATATTTCTCCAAAGAAGACATACAGATGACCAGTAGGCACATGAAAAGATATTCAACATCAGCAATTATTAGAGTAAATGAAAACCAAAACCACAACAAGGTACCACCTCATGCCGATCACAATGGCCACCAGTAAAAAGTCTACAAATAAATGCTGGAGAGGGTGTGAAGAAAAGGGAACCCTCCTTCACTGTTGGTGGGAATGTAATTTGGTACAGCCACTAAGGAAAACAGTATGGAGGTTCCTCAGAAAACTAAAAATAGAATTACCATATGATCCAGCAGTCCCACTGCTGGGCATATATCTGGAGAAAACTATAATTCAAAAAGATATTTGCACCCCAATGTTCAGAGCACTACCATTCACAATAGCTAAGACATGGAAACAACCTAAATGTCCATCAACAGATGAATGGATAAAGATGTGGTATATATACACACACACACACACACACAATGGAATACTACTCAGCCATAAAAAGAACAGAATAATGTCATTTGCAGCAACATGGATGTAACCAGAAATCATCACACTAAGTAAGTCAGAAAGAGAAAGACAAATACCATATGATATCACTTATATGTGGAATCTAAAATATGGCACAAATGAACCTATCTACAAAATAGAAACAGGCTCACAGTCATAGAGAACAGACCTGTGGTTGCCAAGGGGGAGAAGAGGTGGGAGAAGGATAGGCTGGGAATTTGGGGATGGAACTATATCCAATCTCCTGGGATAATCCATAATGGAAAAGAATATAAAAAGGAAGGTATATATGTGTATAACTGAGTCACTTTGCTGTACAGCAGAAATTAGCACAACACTGTAAATCAACTATACTTTAATTAAAAAAAAAAAAAAAGGAGAAAAGAAACCATCCCCAAAAGGCTATACTGTCACTGTGAGGGTAAACTAGAATTACACCATTACCTCCACCACCACCCTCAGCCACAGCAAGGCCAACTTGCCTGTATCAAACTATGACTCGAACTGTGAAATGAAGAAAAATTTTACCCTGAGAGTTACTAACCCCAAGTCACTCTCAAACAGATTTGTATCTTGAAGTTACATGACAGACGTAAGGAGGTTCAAAAACCCTCAAACTGAGAATTCTGTATATTGAGATACTGGTTTAATAGTATCCAATGATCTTTAACAGAAGTTAACAAAAATTCTCTCTGCAGGAATCTACCTTTATCATCAAAGAGTTTAACACAGATAAAGTTCCAAGAGAAAGGAGAAGCTCGCTGGAAACACACATGGAAGAACACAAAGCTTCAATAGTAAGAACTAGCAGAAATCGAAAGTAAAATCGTATTGGAATCAAAGGACTCAAGTATAAGTACGTTTATTATATTTTAAGAAATAAAAGATTGAAAATATAAATAAACAATAGATCTGAAAAAGAACCAAAGAGAAATGGATCTAGAATGCAACATAGACATAAAAAGATGAAAAATATGAAAGATCTTAAGAGACTTGGATGACTGAGAAAGCCTAACATCTGTCTTGTAAGAGTTCTGGAAGGAAGGGAGGCTAAGAATGGGTCAGTGGCAGTATTTGGAGAAATAACAGATAAGAATTTTCCAAACTACAGATTTAAGAATAAATCACAGTATTAATAAAAAATAAATCCACACATAAATATATGATGTGAAACTATAAAACACCAAAAACAATTACCATCAAAGAAACTAAGATTAGATTCACAACAGAAGACAATGGAATACTTTGCATGTGCTGAGAAAATATCTATCAGTGTAGAATTTTATATAAAGCAAGTACATCTTTCAAGATTTAGAGCAAAATATTTACAGACAAAAACCGAGTGTTAGAAGAGCTTCATTAAAGGAAACTTTAAAGAATGTCCTCTGGCAGAAAGTGATCCCAGAGGGAAGAAAACAAATGCAAGAAAGAATGAAAAGCAAGGCAAACAGAAAATATGTGGCGTAATTCTAAACAAACATTACAGTTTAAATTAATAATAGTTATTATATCTTGAAGAGTTTAAGAAACAAGACAGAATTAAAGTAGCATATAAATTCAGAGAAAAAGTTATAAAAAGCACTCTAAGATATTTATTCAGTAGGAAGATGAAAATTTAAGTCTAGACTCTATTAAAGTATTTGTTAAAAATTCTAATAACCATTAAAACAAGAGAAGAATGCATAATTTCCAAAACAATAAAAAAGGAAAAATTAACCAAACAAAAAAATCCAAATGAAGGCAAGAGAGGAAACAAATACTGAAAAGTGGGCCAAATTAAAGGCACAGAATAAGGCAGTAAAAATAAGTCCAAACGTATAAGTAATTACAGTAAATGAACGGTATGTATTATTTAAAAGACTATATGAAAAACACCACCCCACTATCCTTGTTTAAATAAGATAAAAAAGATATTAAAAACTTGAAATGAATGAAAGAAAGATAACCAGGAAAATATTTAGAGAAAGCTGCTAACTACATTCATTAATAGCAAGTTAAACAGATTCTAGAGCAAAAAGTCTCGAAAGATGAAGAAATCAGCACATAACAATAAAGAATTCAATAATGTCCTGAAAATATATAAGGCAAAAATTGACAGAACAAGGGTAATTGACAAATCTACATAAAGGAATAGTGTAATACACTTTTCTCAGTAATTAAGGAATTGATCTGACAACTGCAATCAGCTAAAATACAGAAGATTTAGCAATATAACTAATAAGCTTGAACTAATGGACAAATACTGAACATTGCACATACAACAGCAGAATTCTCATTCTTTCAACCAAACAAGTAACAATTACAAAAGCTCAGTACAAGTAAGTCTCAACAAATTTCAAAGGAATGGGAACATAAAGACCCTCTCTCTCTCTCTCTCTCTCTCTCTCTCTCTTTCTTTTACCACACTACTGTCAAGGTGGAAATCAATACTAAAATGTAACAGGAAAATCACTACATTAGAATCTGAAACAACTTTTAATTTATGAACTCAAAAAGAAAATGAAGAAAACATTCACAACTGAAAAGTACGAAAATACAATATACCAAAATTTGGGAGATGGAACTAAAGCAATACTGAGAGGGAAATTTTTAACCTTAACTATTTATATCAGGGAAAAAACAAAAGACTGAAAACTAGTACAATAAATATCCATCTCAAGAAATTAGAATAAAAGAAACCAAAAGTTTAAAGAAGAATTAGTAAAGGTAAGAGTAAAAATTAATGAAATAGAAAGCAATGATGTTAAGACAGAAATAACAATGCAAAAAGTTAATTCACTAAAAAAGACTAATAAAACTAACAAATCAATTTTTTCCAAATCATGAAAAAAACATGAATGAAAGAGGGGAATACAACTACAGAAGACACTTAGATAATATATATTATATATGAGACAACATAATACAAATATAATAAAGTTACATAAGAAGCTATTATTTAGCCCAATAAAATTAAAAGCTAAGATGAAAAATTTTTTTAGAAAAGTATAAACTACCATGATGATTCAAGAAATAGAAAAACTAAATAATCCACTATCATTAATTAAATAGTTAAAAAATTAAAAAACAAAAAAACTCGAGGCCCAGATGATTTTATCAGTAAGTTTAACCAAACATTCAAACAACAAATATTTCACAAACAAAATACAGATGTAAAAATCCTAAATAAAACATTAGAAAAGCAAATCTAGCAATGCAAAAATTATGACTATACTGAATTTATTCCAAAAATGCAAAACTGGGTGAATATCAGGAAATTAACTGAATTTAACAATTAAAATAATATGATCAATTCAATAGATGCTGATAAAATTCATTAGCTAGCCATAATTAAAAGAACACCAAATCAGGAACAAAAAGTAAATGGTATCAAGGAACCAAATAAATGGTATCTTCCAAAGTCCTACAACAAATACCTCATTTCACTGAAGCCACACTACCATTTTTCTGTTCCTCAGAAACAACAAATTTAATTCTGCCCTAGATGCTGAGCACAAACTCCTCCATCTGCCTGGAACACTCTACTCCCAGTTCTTATAGTTCTTATTTAGTTCTCAACTCATGAATATTCTCAACAGGCCTTTCCTGAACATTCAACAGAAATAAATAAAAGCACCACCTCCCCTAAACCTTGCCAAGGCCTACAATGAGCTAAATCTAATCTAAGTTCTTTGTCTTCATTTTACTCGACCTATCGGCAACACTGGACACATATCAATCCCTCCTCCTCAAGCCATTCGAGCCATTCAAAGTACTGCTTTCCAGGTACTATATTCTTCGGACTCACTAGCATTCTTCCCAGTTTCCTTTCCCTATATTCAGCCTCTAAATGCTGCAGTACAACAGGGTCTAGCTCTTAGACTTCTTTGCTTTGTATCTTCTCCCTTGGAGATTTCAATCACCCTACTGCCAACTCCCCAAACGTATTATCTTTGGCCCAGACTTCTCACCAAACGATAGGTTAAAAATCCAATTGCCCATTCAACATTTCTACCTGAATGGCTATATAGGCATCTCAAACTTTACTCTGTATTTTACTGACCCTGAGAAGCATCTGTTTTTGTTATTGTTCTTTTCCATCTTAACATTTCTGAAACTGGGTTGCACATTTCAAACTGTGTCATAGTTCAGTTGGAAGCTGCATTTTACAAATGGTGCCATCTTAATTTGATGAAATATAATTTACTCCAAAATGACCTTCTGATCTTACTCTAAAACATCCTGACGCACGTTTCATTACCTCAGCTAACAGAAACTCCACTCTTAAGCATGCCAGATTATCTATGTATGTACATGTCCTCTTCGATGCCTCTCTTTCACACCCTATATTCAATTTGTGAGCAAATCCCAAACTATTTTAATTTTCTCTTAGGGTTATTATTATTCATCACTACATTGGTATCCTTGCTTTTGCCTCTGTTTCCTATTTTTCACACAGCAACTTTAATGGTCTGGTTAAAATTTAAGTTAGATTATGTCACCTCTCTGCTCAAATCCTGGTGGCTTCCCATCTTATTCAAAATAAATGCAAATTCCTTACAGGTCTACAAGGCCTTATGAGCTGGCTCCCTCCCTGATATTTTCAGAACTTACCTTTTCCTGTTCAATGCAATCCAGTGACTCTAGGTACCACTTCAGAGTCTTAGCATTAACAGATTCTTCTGCCTGAAATGCTGTTTCTCCAAATATCTCCATGCTCATCCCCTTATTCTCTTCAAGTCTTTGTTCAAATAATACTTTCTCAGGGAGAACTTTCCTGATCACCTTATTCAATACTGTAATTTCCACTCTGGCATTCCCTATATTCTCTTCCTGCCTCTATTTTTCTACACAGTGCTTATCACCATCTAACATATTTTATTACCTATTTGTTTATGTCTCCTCTTCGCCTCTAACCATAAATTCCATGATGGCAGAATGCTGTATCCCCCAATGAACTAATAAATATTTGAAAAATGATTGCATAAATGCATGTCAGAGACTATTCTATCCACTGTTGCCTTCAATGGATATGTGGTCAGTTAATGCAGCCGTTCAACAGCAATGACAATTCCAACAACTAAAAATGAGTCATTTTGTGTCTGGTACTCTCAAAGCCACATGGACCCTAATGGAACAAGAGAGCACAACATAACCATGTTGAGTATGGGGAAAGGGAAATCTCCCCTTGTGCCAGACTTGGTAACAGAACTCTGGTTAATAGTCACTGGTTAGATTATTAGAGCAAGCAGCTACTGCACACCAAGTAGTTAACCTATTTAGATAACTAAGAAGACAACTGGGCTTTGGTGATTCAGGGTAGAAAGTCAGGAGTGCTTAAGACCTGCAGCCATCCATAATGGACTTTTGAAACTTAAATATTAATACTTCCTCTGTATTTTATAAATATACCTGGCTTAGTATATTTTTTCAGTTTCAATATCTAAGAAACCATTGTGATCAATCAATGGTACCAAGGCTAACCCAGGAGTATCTTTGGCAACAGGCATACCTCGGAGACATTGCGAGTTTGGTTCCAGACCACCACTAAAGTGTGTCACACGAATTTTTCGGTTTCCCAGTACTTATAAAAGTTGTTTACACTATACTGTAGTCTACTAAGTGTGCAACAGCATTACATCTAAAACAACAATGTACCTACCTTAATTAAAAATACTTTATTCCTAAAAAATGCTAACCATCATTTGACAATGCGGGGTTGCCACAAACCTTCAATTTGTAAAAAAACAAAAACAATGTATCTGCAAAGCACAATGAAACGAGGTATGCTTGTATTTTTTAAAATTGAGATATAATTCACATATCATACAATCCACCATTTTAAAGTCTACAATTTGATGGTTTTTAAAAAAATGGTGGTAAAATGTATAAAATTTACTAGTTTAACCATTTTCAGGTATACAGTTGAAAGACTGTGTGTAGCAACAACGGTTTTTAAATACATTCACAAGGTTGTGCAACAATCACCACCATCTAATTCCAGAATATTTTCATCTCCCAAAAGAGGAGCCCATACCTGTTAAACCAATCACTCCCCATTCTTTCCTCTCCTCATACCCCAGCTACCACTAATCTATTTTCTGTCTATGGATTTGCTTATTCTGGACATTTCATATAAATGGAATCATGCAACATGTATTCTTTTGTGTCTGGCTTCTTTCACCAAGCATTATCTCTGCAAGGTTTACCCATGTTATAGGATCTATCAGTACTTCAATCCTTTTTACGGCTCAATAAAATGTCATTGTATGGATATATCACATTCTGTTTACCCATTTATCAGGTGATATACATTTGAGTTATTCATAATTTTCATTATTAAAATTAGGAAAAAGCTACTTTTGTGTCAATGAGCAATCAATCTCTAGAATAGTGACTGACCAAAGAATATTTGTATTTAATATTTGACAGATGCTGCCGAATAGGATATAGTGCCTGTACTCCCACAAACAGTGCACAACAGGATTCACTTTCCTATACCTTCATATGATTGAATTTTATTTTAAAAATTTTCTAAGCTGAGAAGAAAAGAATCCTCACCTTGATTTCCTTGATAACTAGTGAGGTGTAGCCTCTTTATATATTTACTGGCCATTTACTTTGCATTAAATTTCTTTGCTTATTTTCTATTAAGTGGTTTATAATTTTTACTGACTTGATGAAACATTGGTATTTTGATAATTTTGAGACATGTACATGCTATCTGTACTGAGAATGTTTCCTCCCATCTGTCACTCATTTTTAACTATGGCACCATTATATTTAGCTAGATTTCTATGGAGCCTAAATTTCTTATTTTCCTTTATTTGTTTATTTTTTTCGAGGCAAGGCTTTATTGGGTCTAATGCTGCAGCATAAGGGGGTGAAAACAAGAGTCAGGTGCCCATGCTCACTCCACAAGAGGAGCTGCTTGGGTCCTTAAAATGGGTAACAACAGGGGCAGGTACGTGGGTTGGGCAGGAGGTACAGCTTAGGTAACCTGTCCACTGCCGTGGTGGTGCTTTGTGCAGGGATTATGCACAATGCCCTGCTTTTGCTCCTGGCACCTCAACTGGTTTGTGGCTTTTTTTTTTTTAATTAATTAATTATTAATTAATTTTTTTGGCTGCTTTGGGTCTTCGTTGTGTGGGCTTTCTCTAGTTGTGGAGAGCAGGGGCTAGTCTTCGTTGCTGTGTGCGGGCTTCTCATTGCAGTGGCTTCTCTTGTTGCAGAGCACAGGCTCTAGGCGCGCAGGCTTGGTAGTTGCAGCACGTGGGCTCAGTAGTTGTGGCTTGAGGGCTCTAGAGCGCAGGCTCTGTAGTTGTGGCGCACGGGCTTAGTCGCTCCACGGCATGTGGGATCTTCCCAGACCAGGGCTCGAACCCGTGTCCCCTACATTGGCAGGCGGATTCTTAACCACTGCGCCACCAGGGAAGTCCCGCTTTTTTTAAATCTTATTGTTCATAACTGCCCCAACTGCCATGTGTGCAGTTATTTTTAGTCCCTTACAGTTACTTTGTATTCTGTCGCTTCAGGGGAAGTTTGTCCAGGTTCAAGTGCTCTGGTAAAGGGTCCCAGGTACCCAGCCTATCTCAAGTGGAGACCTGCTGTTCTCAGCCTAGCTTTCCTCGTGATTTGGCAGAGGCCGTGTAGTTCCAGTCATCAAAGCCTTCTCTTCCTTAGAGCTCTTCCTATCTTCCTTTATATTGTTATTGGCTATCCTGTTCTACTTAGAAAGGCCCCTCCCTTTCCTGAGATTTAAAAAATATTCTACATTTTTCCTATCATTTTCAAAGTTACATATTTTTTTCACTCAGCCTTTAACACATCGAGATTTTATTGATGTACAGGGTGGCTGATAAAGCTCTATATTTATCCATTTTAAAAATTAACAGCTAATTATTTCAACTCAATTTGAGTAATTTATACCCAATGCTTAAATTGCCACCTTTACAATAAATTAAATTTTTATGAGGAAAACATAGGAAGAACACTCTTTGACATAAATCACAGCAAGATCTTTTTTGATCCACCTCCTAGAGTAATGGAAATAAAAGCAAAAATAAACAAATGGGACCTAATGAAACTTAAAAGTTTCTGTGCAGCAAAGGAAACTACAAACAAGACAAAAAGACAACCCTCAGAATGGGAGAAAATATTTGCAAATGAATGAACGGACAAAGGATTAATCTCCAAAATATATAAACAGCTCATGCAGCTCAATATTAAAAAAACAAACAACCCAATCCAAAAATGGGCAGAAGACCTAAACAGACATTTCTCCAAAGAAGTCATATAGATAGCCAAGAAGCACATGAAAAGCTGCTCAACATCACTAATTATTAGAGAAATACAAATCAACACTACAATGAGGTATCACCTCACACCGGTAAGAATGGTCATGATCAAAAAACCTAGAAACAATAAATGCTGGAAAGGGTGTGGTGAAAAGGGAACCCTCCTGCACTGCTGGTGGGAATGTAAATTGATACAACCAGTATGGAAAACAGTATGGAAGTTCCTTAAAAAACTAAAAATAGAACTACCATACGACCCAGCAATCCCACTACTGGGCATAAACCCAGAGAAAACCGTAACTCAAAAAGACACATGCACCCCAATGTTCATTGCAGCACTATTTACAATAGCCAGAACATGGAAGCAACCTAAATGCCCATCGACAGATGAATGGATAAAGAAGATGTGGTACATATACACAATGGAATATTACTCAGCCATAAAAAGGAACAAAATTGGGTCATTTGTAGAGACGTGGATGGATCTAGAGACTGTCATACAGAGTGAAATAAGTCAGAAAGAGAAAAACAAATATCGTATATTAATGCATATATGTGGAACCTAGAAAATGGTACAGATGAACCAGTTTGCAGGGCAGACATTGAGACACAGATGCAGAGAACAAACGTATGGACACCAAGGGGGGAAAGTGGTGGTGGTGGTGGTGGGGGTGGGATGGATTGGGAGATTGGGATTGACATATATATGCTAATATGTATAAAATGGATAACTAATAACCTGCTGTATAAAAAAATAAATAAAATTCAAAAAAAAATTCTTATATACATTTAGAACTGTTCCTATTTTCTCCATTCTGCTCCTCTAATTTTCTGTATGAATTCCATACTATTAACAGCTTTATTAACTAGACAGCCACATGTGAAAGAATGAAATCAGGACATTCTCTAACACCATACACGAAAATAAACTCAAAATGGATTAAAGACCTAAATGTAAGGCCGGATACTATAAAATTCTTAGAGGAAAACACAGGCAGAACACTCTATGACATAAATCACAGCAGTATCTTTTCTGGACCCACCTCCTAGAGTAATGAAAATAAAACCAAAAATAAACAAATGGGACCTAATTAAACTTAAAAGCTTTTGCACAGCAAAGGAAACCATAAACAAAACGAAAGGACAACCCCCAGAATGGAAGAAAATATCTGCAAACAAAGCGACCAACAAGGGATTAATCTCCAAAATACACAAACAGCTCATGCAGTTCTACATCAAAAAAACAACCAACCCAATCAAAATATGGGCAGAAGGTCCAAATACACATTTCTCCAAAGAAGACATACAGATAGTCAAAAAGCATATGAAAAGAGCCCAACATCACTAATTATTAGAGAAATGCAAATCAAAACTACAATGAGGTATCTATCACTTCACATGGGTCAGAATGGCCGTCATCAAAAAGTCTACAAACAATAAATGCTGGAGAGGGTGTGGAGAATAGGGAACCCTCCTACACTGTTGGTGGGAATGTAAATTGGTACAACCACTATGGAGAACAGTACGGAGGTTCCTTAAGAAACTAAAAATAGAATTACCATATGTTCCAACAATTACCATACATCCCACTCTTGGGCATATATCCAGAGAAAACCACACATGCATATTTGAAAAGATACATGCACCCCAATGTTCACTGCAGCACTATTTACAACAGCCAAGACATGGAAGCAACCTAAATGTCCATTGACAGAGAAATGGATAAAGAAGATGTGGTACATATATGCAATGGAACATTACTCAGCCATAAAAAAGAATAAAATAATACCATTTGCAGCAACATGGATGCACCTAGAGATAATCATACTAAGTGAAGTAAGTCAGACAGAGAAAGACAAATATCATATATCACTTTCATGTGGAATCTAAAAAAAATGATACAAATGAACTTATTTGCAAAACAGAAACAGACTCAGATTTCGAAAGCAGACTTGGGATTGTGGGGTGGGGGGGGACTTGGAAAGAGATAAATTAGGAGTTTGGGATTAACATATATACACTACTATATATAAAACAGATAATCAACAGGGACCTACTCTATAGCACAGGGAACTCTACTCAATATTCTGTAATAACCTATATGGGAAAAGAATCTGAAAAAAAATGGATATATGTATATGTATAACAATGACTTAGCTATATACGTGAAACTAACACAACACTGTAAATCAACTATACTCCAATATAAAAGAAAAATTAAATTTTAAGAAAAGGCTTATTTTACACTTTAACATCTGTTACATAAATGTCTTATTCATGATTCTACTTTTCAAGACCTCTTGGGTTTATTCTTCCCGATGAACTTTATAATCAACTTATAAATTTACCTGTTGAGACTCTTATTGGAATTATATCAGATTTATACATTAGCTTGGAAAGGACTGACATGTTAATGGTGACTACAAATTTATATTTTTAGAACATAATATGCTTCTCCATTTATTCAGGTCTTGGTTTTGTATCCTTCAGTAAAATACCACCATTATATTTTAATAAGTTGAGCATAACCTCTTTAACTGTTTTCTTCCATGTGTGCCTATTTCTCATCTCTACATAAATTCTAAAATTTTCAACAATTTTTGAATAAAGATCACTTCCTCATTTCCTATAAAATAAAGTATTAGATAATCTTTAAGAGCTATTTCAGCTAAGAAAATTCAATAACTTTCTATAAACACTCCAAAAAACAACACTCTAAAAATCACCTAAAGGATGTACATGTTCATATATAAAAGACAAAGTATCTGCACCAAGGATGGTCAACTGGTTTCATCTTGAAGAGTAACTCTCATCCATCAGAAATGGCTGCCAAGAGTGGTAAACTCAGAACATCTAGGTTTAAGGGAAAAGAACACCATAATGAATTATCGATTTCTACCATGAGGGAGGGAATGGAAAATGGTGACATAAATGCCAAGTATCTGCCATACATGAAGTTCACCAAACTACTAACAGTGGTCGTTTCTGGAAGTGGAATTATGGCAAGAAGGCTTTCATCTTTTTACACTCCTACATTGTTTGCATTTTTTTAAACAAGCAAATATTTTGCTTTCAAAATCAGAAAAAAGAAAGCTTAAGTTTGTAAAAAATACTGCAACTTCTTAATGAATATTTAATAGTGGTATATTTCTATTTCATTATCTCCCATAAATTTCTAATTTCCTTAAGAATTTTTCCAGAAGAAAGTTCTTACAATTCAGGTTTTAAAAGATGCATTAAGGGACTTCCCTGGTGACGCAGTGGCTAAGACTCTATGCTCCCAATGCAGGGGGCGAGGATTCAACCACCGGTCGGGGAACTAGATCCCACATGCACGCCGCAACTAAGAGTCCAAATGCCACAACTAAGGAACCCGCCTGCTGCAACTAAGACCCGGCACAACCCAAGTAAATAATAAATAAATATTTTTTAAAAAAAGATGCATTAAAAAAAACCAAAAACAAAACAAAAAACACCTTACCTCTCTAGATAAAGTATCCCTTAAATATTATTTCCAGTATCTATGCCACAATACTGTATTATTACTCTTGACTAAAGTCATCAGGAAAGCATGAACATAAACTAAGAAATTATGTAGGAAAATGTGGTTTTAGCACTTTTAACACTTACAATTCAATTTCAACCATGCCTTTGGAACATCCTCTCTTCACAAAAAAGCCAACCTAAGATATAAGAAAGACAAAGTGAGCTGTGTGATGACATTCCCAGGTTAACAATGAGCGATTTAGCAAAGTCATCATTATTTGTCAGATTCTTTCAATAACTACTCTGTACATTCATTCCCATCACCTTCTAATTGCACCCTTCCCAGATTTAGACTCCTCCATTGGTTCCACTCACAGATAGTCATCATCTAAGTTACCATTTATTGAACCTTCTATGTGCCTAATAGCCTCTTACAAAGTTCATGACAGAGCCAGTAAGTAGTGCAGAGCAAGGATCTGAGCCCAGGTAGCCCAGCTCCAGACCCTGGGTACTTCTATGGAGTTGCACAGATTAAATATTATTAACAATCACTCTAAAAGTACTCATCCTGTTATTAATTAGGATACACCTACCACCCAGCACTTAAAAAAAAGAGCAATAAACGTAGTAAATACAATTTAAGTAAGTACAATTTATATAGTATAATAGACATATTTAAGCTAGTTTCTATATATTTGAGCATAAGTATGAAAAAAGACCCTGGGCCTAAAAAAATCAGATTGGATCTTAAATTAGGCTGTAAGTAAGTAATACTTAAAAAAAGGCAAAAACTGCACCTTGCAAACAATTGTCTTTTTAATAGTGATGATGACAATTATAACCACAACAGTTAACATTTATTAAGCATTACTAAATGTTTCTGTGCTAAGCACTTTATATACAATTTTCTCATTTAATACTCATGAGCAAAGTTATGAGCTATATGTTATATCCATTTTATAGATTATGAAAGTGAAACCCAGAAATATGAAAAAGCCTGTTCCTGTAACAAGAAAGTACAGCTTAATGATCAAGAGTACAGGCTTTACCGTGTCTAGTTCAAATCTCAAGTCTGCCATATATAAGCTGTTTGACCTTAACCAGGTTACTTAGCCTCTTGTTTCAGTTTCTTCATAGATAGGGAAAACAGTGGCATTTTTGCAGGAGTGGGTCATCTACTCATTAGCTTGCAACAATTAAAATACTTCGTACCAAATGGAAGAAAAGATCAGGAGGAAGTTTTTATTATAAAGTATCTGTACAGGTGGTACAGAACATGCTTGTACTAAATTTTTATGTTAGCATTTAAATAGAAATACAACATTAAAAAGGTATTTTTGCTAAGAACTTGGACATCCCCTAAACACAAGGTCTGCAATCTGTCATCTAAGAAACACTGCACTGCACTCCACAGCTTCCTTTAAAAAGCCTACCACTCAAGGGTGAGGAGAGATGTGTCTTCTTTATGACACAAATAAATAGGAAGATTGGTGAACATTGTTACAGCCCAATCCATTCTGACCATACAGCCCTTGGAGCACAATCCAGCAGACCATTACACAGAGATAAGGATTCAATAAATGATTTCTGAAAATTACATATCAGGAATTCCCTGGCGGTCCAGTGGTTAGGACTCCGTGCTTTCACTGCCAACAGCCGGGGTTCGATCCCTGGTCAGGGAACTAAAATCCCACAAGCCGAGCAGTGGGCAGTGCGGCCACAAAACAGACAAAACTACGTATCAATATTTATAAAAATCTGAGTGGGTCCTTGGAAATTATCTACCCCAACCCGTTCTTTGAAATAAAGAAAAACTGAGTTCCAGACAAATGACTAAGGTTACAAAGCCAATCATTAATAAAGCAGTATCTTTTCTACCTCATAAATGCCTCCCACAGAGCATTAAAAAAATCATATTTTGAATACGTTATTTATAATCATAAGGGGTGTAAAACTCAATCTTGTAACCTACATTAAATTTTAAGCCTGGCTAAGAAACCTGTAATATCATTTTGATAATATCGTAATATTTACAACAGTTTTAGAAAAATGAATCACTTCAAGTTTTAAAAATATTTTACAGTGAAGTAACAACTCAACTTTTAGACTTTTTTAAAAAAATTATTTTATTTATTTTTGGTTGCTTTGGGTCTTTGTTGCTGCGCATGGGCTTTCTCTAGTTGCGGTGAGCAGGGGCTACTCTTTGTTGCGGTGTGTGGGCTTCTCATTGCGGTGGCTTCTCTCGTTGTGGAGCTGGGCTCTAGGCGCACGGGCTTCAGTAGTTGTGGCATGTAAGCTCAGTAGTTGTGGCGCACGGGCTTAGTTGCTCCGCGGCATGTGGGATCTTCCCGGACCAGGGCTCGAACCCATGTCCCTTGCATTGGCAGGCGGATTCTTAACTACCATGCCACCAGGGAAGCCCCTAGACTTTCTTTTTAAAACATGTTTTTATGTGAAATACATACCACACAGTAAATATGAACTTTATGCACTGTTTAAGAAATAACAAAACAACCATGTATCTACCTATTTAAGGAACTGATCACTACCAGTGTATCTGACATTCCTTAATTCACGCCAGCTATGTCCTTCTCTCTCGACAGATGTAATCTCTAAATTGATTTGCTGATAATTCTTTTGCTTTTATTTTTACTGTATAAATCTCCAAATATTAAATATATATTATATATATATTTGACCATTCCAGAAACAAATTCACATTACATGTATTTTTCTGTGATGGCATTTTTCCTTAAAATTCTGTTTTTGAGATTTAACCAATGAGCCAAAGTTTGCTTTTACTGTCATATAATATTCAATTTTATTTGACTATACTAAATTTTATTGCAAACAATGTTTCTATAAATATTTCCATAATTTCACCTAGTATAAATGGACACAAGCTTACTAAGGTACCTAGAAGTAGAATTTTTGAGGGACTGGATATAGGCATTTACAGATTTACTAGGTAATGCCATATTTTCCAAGGGGGTTGTACAAATTCATATTCCCACCAAGAATGTATCAGAGTTCCCACTGCTTTATATCCTTATAAGCCACATGGCACCACAAGAATTTTTGTGGGTCTAATGGATGCACCATGCCAGGGTTAATTCGTTTCTCTGATAATTAATGAAGCTGAGCATATTTTCATGTATTTACTGGCTGTTTGGGGTGCCTCTTCTGTGAGACATCTGAGCATATCTTTTGCTCATTTATCTTCTCAGTTGCCATTATTTTGATTATGTAGTCTGGATACCAATCTTGTTATATGTGCTATATATATACCTTCTCTCATTTGTAACTAGTCTTTTCTCTACAAGGTGTCTTTTGATGAACAAAAGTTCCTTAATTTTACTGTAGTTGAATTTATCAACCTTTCCTTTGCAGTCTATATTTTTATTTAAGAAATTCTTCTTTAATCTGAAGTCACAAGGATATTTTCTTCGACTACCAATCTTTTCCAGAAACTTTCTGTTCAATCACATTTAGATCTTTAATATACCTGGAACTGATTTTTGTTGTAGTGTGAAGAAAGGACTCAATTTCATTTTTTCCTATACCAATAAGCAACTGTCTCAGTAGTATTTATTCATCTCTTCCCCACTCATCCACAGTGTCAGTTCTGTCATAAATCAAGTTTTTACTAATCATGGCTTTGTATCTGGGCTCTTTATTCTGTCACATCACACTAGTCTATCCTACACCAATACCACAATGTCTTAATTTACTGTAATTTTGTATTGTCTTGATATCTGATAGGCAAGTTTTTCCATTTTGTCCTATTTCTTTAGAAGTATCTTAGCTATTTCTGGCCCTTTATTCTTCCACCTAAAATTTAGAGTCAGCTTGTAATTTATATAGACAATATAGGGATTTTGACTGGAATGACATTTTTATATTAGATCTTCTTGTCCATTAATACAGTGCATCTCTCTAAACTTCAATGTTTTTAAATAAAAATTGTAATTTCTGCATATAGGTTTTACATGTCTTTTATTAATTTACTGCTATGAAACTTGTACTTTTGTGGCTGTAATGTCCATTTTTAATTGCATTTTCTGGTCTTTGTTAGTATATAGAAATGCAATTGATTTTTGTTATACAACTTTTTTTGGCAGGGTCTCAGTTTTTATTTCTAATCTGATAATTATTTTTAAGTTTATTATTGTTTTTGTTTTTGTTCTTGCGGTACACGGGCCTCTCACTGCCGTGGCCTCTCCCGTTGCAGAGCACAGGCTCCGGACGCACAGGCTCAGTGGCCATGGCTCACGGGCCCAGCCGCTCCACGGCATGTGGGATCTTCCCAGACCGGGGCACGAACCTGTGTCCCCTGCATCGGCAGGCGGACTCTCAACCACTGCGCCACCAGGGAAACCCTAAGTTTATTATTAATTCTAATCAATAGATATAACTCACAGAAACAAAAGGTTTTGGAGTCCTCAGTAAGTTAAAGAATGTAAAAAGGTCCTTGCCTTAGTCTGGGCTTCTATAAAAAAAATACCACAGGCTGGGTGGCTTTAACATTTATTTCTCACAAATCTGAAGGTTAGGAAGTCCAAGATCAAGGTGCCTACAGAGTCAGTGTCTGGGTTATACAATCTTATATCTAGTAATCCTGATAAATTTGCATATTGATCCATCAGGAGGCTTATCTGGAGTTTCTTTGTGGTTTTTATGCAGACACTCACATAATCTGTGAATGACAGTTTTCTTTCTTTCCAACATGTATCTTTTCTGTTCTACCTAGAACTGCCAGTACAATGTTCAATAGTAATGGTAGTAGGCAACCTTGACTTGCTCCTGAACTTGCTGTACATTTTCATAGATATCTTTTGTGAAATTAATAAAGGTCCCTTCTATTCCTAGTTTGCTAAGAGCTTTTAATCATACTTTACTGTGGAATTTAACTGAATGCTTTTTCTCTATCTATTAAGATGACCATAGAGTTCTTCTCCTTTAAAATGTGGTTGATTCTTAGGAAAAAATTAACATAATACATCTCTCACTCCTTGAATAAATTCAATTTGGTCATGATGTGTTATGTACTATTAAATTCAAAATGCTACAGTTTCTTTTTTGTGTGTGATTTTTGCTTCTAGATTCATGAGTGAGACAGGCTTGTAATTTTTTCATTCTATCCTTGATTGATTTGGGTACCTAGGGTCACATTCTCTGTGTAAAATAGAAACTTACTGCTATTAGGACTAATCCACAATTGTCTTTGTCTTTCTCTATGAGAAAAAATTTACCAGCTAATTTATCTTTTCTACTTAGTCAGTTTTGATAATTTAAGTAGTTGTAGAAACATTTATAGTTACAACTTTTTAAAAATTTAAACTTGAGTGGCATAATGATTCTCATAATATTCTTATATAATCTTTCAAACCTCTGCTGCATTCTTGTAACACCCTCGTGGTAGTCATCAGGGCAGTTCGTGAATATTCTGATTCTCCTTTCAAGCAAACGACTGCACTTGCTCTTTCTCTCTGATCCAAGTTATGGCTTCACGACATGCTTTGTCCAATGAAATATGAGCGCAACATATATATTTACTATTGAAAAATATTCACATATAAGTGGACCTGTGCAGTTCAAACCTGCATTCTTCAAGGGTAAACTGTATATACTGAAATGAAGATTCTATAAGGCTAAAGTACCTAAGTGACCACAAAGGGCCTACACTGGATAAGCAGCAAGAATTAATCTTTTGTATATTTAAACCACTTAAATTTGGGGGTTTTCTGGATCACAATTTAACATATCTTAACTATTACTTTTTGCCATTCCTTATATTTTTTTCTTCCTTTCTCTCCCTGCCCCCAGAAGTTACTGATTTAAATAGTATTTTTGAAAAGCAATTTTTAGTTTTGTGGTTCCTACTGAATCATTGTTTATTATTTTATTAATTTCTGCTCTTACTTTTCAGTTTCTATTAAAATTTCTTCTTTGACCTGTGGATAATATAGAAGTACATGTTTCATTCTAAACAAATGGGAAAATTTTAGTTATCTTCTTTATTATTTCTATCTTAATAGCACTGTGGTCAGAGAACATAGTTATGTGGTAGCAATTCTTTGATATTTTTTGATATTGCTTTATGGCTCAGTTTATGGTTAATTTTAAGAAATATTCCATTTCTGCTTAAAAAGAATGTATGCTCTACCAATTGTTGAGTGCAGTGTTTACAACATGTCCATTAGTTCAATCTAACTGTTGTTCATACCTTCTATACTCTTACTAATTTTTTATCTGATTGGATCTACTGATTACCACTAGCTCTTCCACTATAATTCTGGAGCTGTTAACTTGTCTTTAAGAACTCTGTGATTGTGCTTATATATTTTGGAACTAGATAATGTGAATTTAAGTTGGGAGCTGAATTATCTTCTTGCTGAACTGAAACTTTCTTCAATATTTAACGACCATCTTTATCTCTAAAAGTTCTTTTTTCCTTTAAATTCTATTTTGCCTGGTATAAATTCAGCTACACCTACTTTCTTTTGTATAATATTTGCCTGGTATGTATTTTTTCATCCTTTTACTTTCAACTTCTCTGTAGTTCTTTATTTTAGATATGCTTATTGTAAACAAAACAGAATGGAACTTTGTTTTATTTATGTACTCTGACTTTCTCATTTAACAAGAATGTAGAGCATTTATTATTATTGTGAATGTATTTCCACTATCTTTTTTATGTTTTTTAATAATATCCTTTTCTATATTTCTCTTTCTTTTCTCTTCCTCCTCCTTTCTTGAGACTCCTTCTGGGTTGTTTGGGCAGTGGTTATTTTTTCTCTACTTCTCTCTTCCTACTTTAACCTTTCTTGTTTGGAGATTATATATTTCAATTTTTTTACTGGCTTACCCTAGAAATTTTAACATGCATATTTAGCTTAATAAACTCTGAAGCTAACCAATTATCTTAACTTCCTCCCAACAATACAAATTCAAAGAATACTTCAACTCTGATCACTTCCTTCCTGTTGTCCAGGAAGGACATGTAGTACTATCTTCTTTGATTTAAAAACTTGACAAATGAGACATTAGTATTATTTTACACAGTTTACTTCCCTACATGTTTACCATTTTTTTGCTCACCATTTCTTCTTACCTCTCAGACTTCCTTCTGGGATCATTTTCCTTCTTCCTAAATTATATACTTTCAAAGTTCCTTTATGAGCATCTCAAACTGTTCTTTTCTTTGCCCCTCTGTTTCCATTCTGAGACAATATTACTACTATGTTTGGTATTCTGGAATTTACTACAATGTGTCTATTTGTGTATTTCTTTCATTTACCCTGTCTGGGATACATTAGGTATCTTGAATCTGAGGATTCAAGTTTTTCAACATTTCTGGAAAATTCTTAGTCATTCTTTCTTGAATATTGCCTCTTCCTTAGTCCATTAACTATCAGGTCACAATCTTTATTTCACACTTTTTTCTCACTTTATCTCTATATTGCATTTTTAGAAAAACTGTCAAGTATTTTGGTTCACAAATTCTCAAATATGTCTGCTTTGTTGTTTTACCTGTCCATGAAGTTTCCCTCCCATGTACTGTTATTTTTTTATGTTCTATTTGATTCAAATTTACCTGATCAAATTTTTCAAATTTACCTGATCTTTTTTGTTACTTATTCTTTTGTTATACTTGCAATCTTCTTTCAGTTCCTTAAATAAATTAAGTATTCCTAGTTTACATTCTGTGTCTACAAGCTTTGCAGGTCTGATTGTATAGTCTGTTGTTTTTGTTAGCTCTCATTTTTGGTGATTCATTTCCTCCTATGCTTTGTGATTTTTTTAGGTATGGATTCATGAATTTCTTAGAGCTTTATGTTGAGGACTGGATTGAGGATATTTTCCTTCAGAGGATTTGCATTTGCTTCTGCCTGAAGAGAGATGTTACTAACTGGGACCACTTTAAACTAAAATTACAATGTATGTGATAAGACTCGTTTGGAAGATCTTCTTTTTTTTATCTACTGTATTCAGAGCTAACAATGAGATAAGTAACCTCACTGTCCCACTTTGTGATTTTTTTTTTCTTCTGCTACATGCAGTGCTTGGCTTCTAGTTTTATCTTCTAACCCTTCTGCACCTTCAGGACCCCCAATCCTATGCAACCAATTCAAAGCCAGGCTTTAGGGTGCAAGGTAAAGCAAATGCCCCTGGGTAAACAACCCCAGAGCTTGTAGAAATCTTTAGATCCAAACTACTTTGTTTGTGCCCTTTGTAAACTTACTTCACCTTTCCACAAGCCCAGAAATACATTTAAAAAGATATATTTTACATTATTTCTAAGGTTGCAGGTGTTACATACTTGGAGAATTCTCTAGGTATATAGTGCACACTACTTCTGGAAATGGAAATCTCCCCACAGTGTCCCTGCCAACTTCATTATTTATATTCAAGCACAACACATTTGCTATACTCAAGGAATGGAGATATAGAAATTGATTTGTTACTAAAAGCAATTCATGGCTTTGAATTCTGTTAAAAAGTACGTATGTTAACTCACCTTATCTGCCCGTCCCATGAAAGCAGGTTTGCCTGCTAATCCAAGGCAAATGGCACACACGATGCTGGACTTCCCTGTTCCATTAGCTCCAATAATCATATTCAAGTGGGGCCCAGGAGATACTTCACAGATATCATATGTTCTAAATTATAAAGAGGTGATATTACTAAGCAGAGATAAGAAGTGAAGAATATTTTCTTACCAAAGCACTTTTTCTTCCTTTACCCTTATCATTACCTGCAGGCTTCCTCAAATTCTTTTAAAAACCACCTAACCTTACAAATTTAATGTCAGGTTAATTTATAGGTTGTTAATAAACTAGAGGGAAAAAAATCTGTCAGTGGGAGAAATGAAAAAGTGATAATGTGTATCTAAAATAAGAACATTCATGGGAAAATAAGACTTCATGTGCTTTTTTTCAAATATTAAGTCTGCTGAATAAAGCAAAGTTTCATATTATTTACTCTTTAATAATTACAATACGAGAGAGTACATCAAAGCTACTATACAAATAAGATAATTTTTAACCAAATTATATGTAAGTGAAGCCATGGCTCATCCTGAATCTGTGGATTTTACATTTATATTTCTCTTGAATTAAAATGCTTACTAGCAACTTCTCATAGTCAACCAAATTATTTCTATTCTAATTAGAAAACTGAAGATATATCAAGCCAATAGTTTAATTTTTATTATTACTTAAAAAATAACATCCAATTCCTTTAATATGCTGCCAGACATTCACCAAAGGATCTATTTTTAGTACAAATTCAAGTAAATTTTATTCCTATGGGAGGAAACAAGAGTGCATCATCACCAAGCACTTTTGTAACATTCCCTCATACTAGAAGGCAGCATGCTGTCCAGCACTCTACATGCAACAGTAGCATCTAATCCATATTAGTACTCCGGGACAGCTACGGCAAAATGTGAAGTGAACTCTGACTCAGATATCCTTCTACCTTGTCTTTGAATATTCTGAATTGGAACCCATAAATAATGTCCTGTTCCCACAGGGTTTCAGTTAGCTGCCAACTAATTCCCCAAGAGTAAAAAAAACCTTAGCCTGTTACCTGCTAAGTATTTAAATAATTTAACCAAGCACACTTTAACTTTAACACTCAAACAAATTAACAATTCTGAAATGCCACGTGGTAATAAAATAAATACAGGTGGTAAAGAGAGGTATTTTCTGGCAGGTTTCCAACCCCACATCTCTGTACAGCACCTATCTATCTATCTTTTCAGAAGCTTTATTCTAGTAACAGCTGAGTCTTAAAGCAATCCTTTACAACGGCTAAAATAAAACTAGTTTGGGAATTTCAGACATCTGGAAAAGTATCTGACATGGAACTTCTTAACCCAACACATGAAGCCCCATTCTATTAATACTGGAATTTCCTGATGTGAAATCTCTGTGTGACTGTCTTACTAAAATAGTAATGCAACTGGTATTTAAGCAAACAATAAATACAACAAGAAGAAGCATGAGAACTTCTGGCCTATACTATACACATAAATATTATAAACAGGAAAAATTGCCCAAAACAAAATAAAGCCTCTGCATTTTTTTTTTTTTTGGTACACGGGCCTCCCACTGTTGCGGCCCCTCCCGCTGTGGAGCACAGGCTCCAGATGCACAGGCTCAGCGGCCATGGCTCACGGGCCCAGCTGCTCCGCAGCATGTGGGATCTTCCCGGACCGGGGCACAAACCCATGTCCCCTGCATCGGCAGGCGGACTCTCAACCACTGCGCCACCAGGGAAGCCCAAGCCTCTGCATTTTAAAAAACCTTTCTGACTCTAAAATATGTTTACTGGGAATTCCCTTTTTGTGAGTTCCCTTTGCTCTGAGCTCGCCCTGAAAGAGCTAATGTCAGAGGCCCACCCTCTTCTCAGTCTACATACTTTGCCTAGTACCTCATGTATTCTCCATGGCCTCAGGTAGCATCTGTATGCTGAAAGTCAGTCCAGATGACCTATATAGATGGAATTCCCACCTCAAGAACTCTATTTGGATAGAGTCACCTCAAACTTAACACATTCAAAATTAAACCCACCATCTTTTCCATCTAAAACCACTCTTATAGTCTCTTAGTGAAGGATATCATCATTCATCTCACTGCCCAAGTCAGAAACCTAGGCATTAGTTTTGCATCATCTTTGATTCTTACCATCTCCTTCACCTCTATCCACACTACCCACCCGCCCATCATCCAATCAATCACCAAATCATGTTGGTAGACAAGCAAATCTGAAATAACTTGTTTTAAAGAAAAAGAAGGACTTCCCTGGTGGCGCAGTGGTTAAGAATCCACCTGCCAATGCAGGGGACATGGGTTTGAGCCCTGGTCCGGGAAGATCTCACATGCCGTAGAGCAACAAAGCCCGTGCGCCACAACTACTGAGCCTGTGCTCTAGAGCCCGCGAGCCACAAGTACTGAGCCCATGTGCCACAACTACTGAAGCCCACACGCCTAGAGCCCGTGCTCCATAACAAAGACAAGCCACCACAATGAGAAGCACGTGCACTGCAACGAAGAGTAGCCCCCACTCGCCACAACTAAAGAAAGCCCGCGCGCAGCAACGAAGACCAAACCCAGCCATACGTTCATACATACATACATACATACATAAAGTTTTTTTAAAAAAAAGAAAAAGAAAAAATAGGACCCTTCATAACTTAGCTCTAGCTCATTGTTTTCTACTTTCTATCTCCTTCCCCTATTCTCTAATAAGACCTCTATATTCTAACTATAATGAATTTTTCAGTTTCTTGACTATCTTATGCTTCCTTCTTTCTCCAAGCCTTTGCACATGCTATTCCTTCTGCCTAGAAATCTCTCCCCCCATTCTCGATCCCATTCGACTTGGTTAACTACCAGGAATCCTTCCTTTGACTACCCTCTTCCAGGCCATTTCGGTTCTCTAAGCCTACTCTTCCTACTTCATTCCTAAAACTCAAAGTCCTCTCATTGTAAAAATAAACGAAACCTCCCCTAGCTCTGCACTTTCCAGCTACCTTTTCTTTCTCCTCTTCACATCCAAGCTTTACTTCCTCACACTCATTCATTCTTCAATGACTGCAAAGTTTTCTGCTTCCACTACTTCAAAGTGTCAAAGATTTCCTAACTGCTAAATGCAGCAGGTTCTTTTCTGTCCTGTTCTCTGACTTCAATGTAGCAGATGATATTTTTGAAGCGCTCTTTTTCCTTGGCTTCTTTGATAATACTCTCCCACGGTTCTCCTCTTACTTTCCTGAACAGTTCTTTCTTAGTCTGTGAGTTCTTCTGCTCGCCTTTAAATGTTGTCATTCCTCCAGGACACCGTACTCAGCCTTCTATTCCTATTTATATTCCCTTTTGGGCAATCTCAACCATTTCTGCAATTTCAACAATCACCTATATGCATGATTCTCAAGTCTCTCACCTCTCACATTTTCCTGTAAGCTCCAAACCCTTAAAACTACTGACTATAAAAGATCTTTAAGATGCCCCACAGGAAACTTCAATTCACAGGATCCAAAAGGCATTTATTATTATCCTCCCCAAATTGCTCCTTCTGCATAGCACTATATATGACCAACTTGCCAAGGCAGAGACTTGAGAAAAATGCTCCATTCCTCCCTTACCCTCATGCCTCACAATTAATCTACAGCCAAATCCTGTCAAATCTCTTCTTTCCGATCCTGCTTCCCACTGCTAGGTTCAAACCCTAATCATCTCTGCCTTCATATTGTAAAAGCCTTCTTGCCTACAATCTTGCACCCTTTCTAAATCATCCTTCACTCTGCTTCCAAAGTAATATAAATCATACGTCATGCCCTGCTTAAAATGCATCCTGGCTGCCTACAGGATAAAGTTGGAATTCCTCAGCAAAGGAAACACAGACCCTCAACATCTGTCTACATCTTCAGTATCTACTCTGTCCACATACTAGCTCACATCCTATGTTCTAGCCATACTAAAATACTGGAAATCTCCCCAATATAGCAAACTGTTTCAGGCAGTTCCTTGCTCTTCCCTTCTTTTAAGACTTTCATAACCCTCAGTACAAAGCCCTTCTCACAACTGTGGACGAAATTAATCATTGCATCCTTTGTGCCCGCACGGCATCATGACGCATATATATTATTATGGTAGGTACTTCATTTAATTATATTTATCTTTCCTGATTTGGATTCAAACAGCAATTCACCTACTTATTAGCTGTGTAAACGTCGGCAAATTAACCTCTCTAAGCTTATCAATGCAGGTGATATAAAGAGTTGTTATGAGGAATGAATGAAGGCACTGTGTAAATAAAGCACCTACTTCTATACCTGGCACATGATAGATGCTTGGGAAAAAAAATGTTCCTATTGTTACTGCAATTCTGTTTTCCCTACACCGCTCTGTGAAAGCTTAAAAAAAAAGAAAAAAAAAAACAGGCCTTGATCAAACGAACTCCAAGGTGCTAAACGGATACACGGTATTTGTGTTAGAACATGTTTACTCAATTCTAAAGTGAGTATTATGGTTAGTTGTCTGAAGGGTAAGAAAGGAACCAGGGAAGAAAGCCAGATTTAAAGGAGTCAAGGGTCTGTTGGGAGGCGCAACAACTGAAAGTAAGGCTCAGTGTTCCTGTACATTTCAACCTCCATCCAGAACAACCTTCACCATCTTTGTCCACCTGGCAACTGCCTAGTCCTCACGTATCTGCCGCAGCATCATTGCCACTTTGATTTAACTGTTGCAGCCTCTAAGTTCCCAGAACGCATAGTTTTTTCAATTACAGATTATGTCCTACCTTTCTAGGCCGTGACTCCCAGCGGGCGGAGATCTAATTCCTACTACTTCCAAGGCCCGCCATATGACGCCTTCAAGCAACGTTGGCATTAAGAATTTAAAAACCGTAACACACTACACACACGACTACCGCATCAACACACACGTCGATCTCCACGGCCCACAAGTAAATATCCTCACGGCAATCCCGGCAAGAATTTACTGTCAGACGCACAAGCCAGGCACACATCCACCCACCCGGCCCCGCACGCACTCAGCCCGCGCCCCCAGTGTGCGGGCCCGCTCGCCTCCCCCGCCGCCGCACGGCCTCCGGCCACTCACAGGAAGTTCTCCATAGCGATGCGGACGATAGAGCCTTCAACGAAAGGCCCGGACGACTGCAGCGGCAGTGGCGGCAGCGCCGCCGGTGGGGCCGAACTCTTTCTCTTGTTCGGGACTTCCGACGAGGGATCTCTCGGGAAAGCTCTCTTGGGGGCCAGGGGACTTGGGGCGGACGTTTTCCTGCTCGGAGTCGCCATCCTGGCTGCCTCTCTTCCTGGCTGTGGCTTCCGTTCCCACAGACCCGCAGCTCCGACGCTCCAGCGCCCCACTCCCGCGCGAAGTGAGCGGCGCGCGACTCCCCCGCGAGCCCGCCCCGCGCCTGCGCAGTCCAGGCCCGTAGCGTCAGCGGGCATACCCCGCCCCTCCCACCGCCCTGTGCAGGGCCTAACCTGAGCCGGCGAGAACAGAGCGGCGGGGTTTGGGAACTCGCGGAAAGCGGATACGGGATTTTCTGCTCTGTATTTTCAGAGGTTTTGTTTGTTTTTAACTCAGAAAAAGATGTCAGTTGCATTTAGTATTTTGAAAGACTTTTCAGCGCTCCGAGGAAACAGATCCGGGAGGGGACGGAGGGCGGCGTTTGCGGTGGTACCTGGGTGGGCCGGGGTCCCGAGTGCGTCGGGACTCGCCGGTTTGGAGTCCGGCGAGTCTTCTTACTTTGCTTTCAATCAGGTCTCCGTGTCCAAAAAAAAAAAAAAAAACCACAAAAGAAAAAAAAGACTTTTTCAAATGGCTCTATGCTTGCTTCTCACCTAAAACATCGCGCTAGGGTCTCCTGCGCTCTCCAACAGATGGAACGACTACACCGCAAAGGTTCTCCTCATTGACTCTTCACCCCCTCGCTCCCTAATTCTCTATTAAGACTTCCTCGCCCGAGGTTTCTAGAAATCCCCGCTGGCGTCATTGAGCGGGTGCTTCCACTTAAACCTACTCACATTCATCTAGTTAACTCCCTTACTAAAGATGAGGTTCCCTGAGGTCTACATAGGTCTTCGCTCACTCAACTAATAATGTCTAATCTACGAGAGGCTGGGCTGTGGTACTAAGGGATCCAGTCAATGCTGCATGTCTCAGAGCTTACGTTCTGGTGTGTGAGACAGGAACAGAACAAGATAACCTACATATGATCAGGATAATTTCAGGCGGTGATAGGTCCCAGGAAGAAAAAACAGAATGAATGTGATGGAGAGTCAGGAAAGGCCTGTCAGAGGAATGATATTTAAGCTAAACCCTGAAGGAACACGAGCCAGGTGTGGAAATGAGAAAGGAGCATTCCAGGCAAGGACAGAGACTCTGAGGTGGGAAACAGTGGAATGAGGAACGAAGGGAAGGCAGCGTGGTTGCAGTGAAGTGAGCAAGGTTGCTTAGGGGAGCCTTGCCCATCATGCATTTTATTTTAAAAGCAATGGGAAGCCATTGGATGGTTTTAAGCAGGAGAGAGACGTGATCTGATTAAAGTTTTTAAGTGAGCACTCTGCTGATTCGACAGGGTCAAGCATGGGAGTGGGGAGGCCATTGAGAAAGCTATTGCAGTAGAACCCTGATTCCTGACTCCTGGACAAATGCTCCTTTCCCAGGCTCCTGCTTCTTCCTCTCACACAACTGAAATCTGTGCTCTCTAAAAGTTGTAACCAAAGAAAAGTAGAATAAGTTTTTTTTAAAAAAGTGAACTTGTTATTAGAAAATTTTAATACAAATTAAATTAAAGTAGAATACCTTTATAACTGTTCAAAAGGCAGGAAATAATTTTAAAAATAGTGTTTAGGAGGGCACTATCCTGTCATTTGCTACATTACTAGTACAAATTTTTTGAAAAGTGACTTGGTACCCTGCTTCAAGAGCCTTAGAAGAGTCAAATTCTTTGAAGAAATGATTACATTTAGGGAAACCTATCCTAATGGAAAAATAATGTAGGCGTAATGAGAGTTGAGAGCAAGGAACATATCTAATCATTTTATATCATCATTAGTTCTTTAGTGAACTACTCAAATTGTGCTCATAAACTTGAAAGTTGGGAAAGAGCCCCTGAACTTGTGATGACCCCATGAATGCACACACACTATGAGTTCTTGTCTAGACAGTCAGCCAGTCATACTCTACCATCATCCTTTGAAAAGGAAAATGTTACTGGGTTTCGCAAACACAATTTGTGTTAAATGCCGAAATTTGGGAACACAGAGAAAAACATACACAAAGGGGAAAATTACTCATAATTCCTTTACCCAGACTAATCATTGTTAAGATTTTGGTGTATGTTTTGATATCTTTTTTCCTTGTATATGTATGTTATGGCCCTTTTGTTAAAAAAAAAAAAGGATTATACTGCACAAATTATATATACTGTTATTTAACCCCCTTTTTCTCACTTATTATCTTTCTATGCCATTAAATATTTTTCTGTAACACAGTTTTAGGTAACTATATAGTATAGGGTAGTATATAGTATTCCATCAAACAGATTTAAATAATCCTCTTTTGTTGGACTCTATGACTGGAAGTTAGCATGAACCAGAGAGACACTGGCAGGTTATACTAGCTCAGTGCTTCCTAATATTAACAATTTCATACACCCACAAAGGTATACACATTTATTTATTAACCAGCCACGTCTGGTTTCTTTAATTCCACTGGTGAAAACTGTCTTGAAAGGGGTTGTGTTAAAGAGGCAGAAGGAGGTCTTTGGAAATAGAATATCAATTAACCAGAATCTGATGCTAATGAATGAATGAGTGAGCCAAAACGGTTAATCCTACACATCCATGATTTAAAGTCCAGTCGTCAGCTCAATTCATCGTGCCATCCTTGCTAGGTAATAGACGTGGCAAGGCAACTGTATTTAACTTTTTATTGACCGAGGAATAAGTGACCAGGGGCCATTTTAAGTGATGGCCTTCCAATTCTGCAGAAACTTTAAAACTGACACAAACAAAAACCTGGCAGACAGGGGTAGGGTCAAGGATTATAAATATATTTCACCTCACCAGTAGAATATCATATTCTATGTTCTCTTTCTTGGCTTCACTCCAAGCTTTGGATAATGATGCCACAATAGCAAGAAGGTGGGGGCACAATGCCTGGAATGGGACACCGCTGAGGCCATCTCTGACTGAGACAGTTTTCTCTTCCAGTTCTAACAAGAACCCTCACAGGTTAACAGGAATACTCTCCTCTGGTTTATATACCAAGTGAGAGGGAATATTTCTTTTGCTTTTGGTAAATTCATAAAGTAGAAAAGTGAACCATCCTGGCTTGAAAGGGAGGGAAGAAATCAGATGCTAAAACCTAAGTCCTTGGCTCCCAGGAACAACCCTCCCCCCTCTCCCCGCTCCCAGCACATACGCACACACATATATACACACTTTCTCATCAACCTAGTTAAGGAACTGATGGGGAAGATCTAGGCAGGGATGAGGGTTTCTGAAGAGAATGAACACCCTTCCCACAGGGAACTGAAACCCCATAAAACAAGTTCTGCTAGTGGTAAGAATACCTTATATCTACAGTTCTTAATTTTTAAAAATTTGTTTCTAACATCATACAAAAGTTGAAAACAATCAAAATATCTGCTTCTTCTTGGTGTAGCAATATTAGTATTAGAATTGGTTGTAATAATAGCTATCATATTAGTAGTAATTGCTAATACTAACAGCATTTACCATATACCAGCTGCTGCTCTAAGCACTCTTTCATAACTCATTTTTATATTCTGGATCAATGTCTCAACAGATTTGTCTCTTTCTCAAATTTCCATTTATTGGATACAAAAACCAACTGAAAGATTAAAAAAATAATTAGGAATTAATATTAGGTTTCAGGTGTTCTTTGTGATGTGTCATGATAGAAAGCCTAGAGCTAAACGGGCCTTCATTTCTTTGGAGGATATAAATTGGGAAAACAATATTAAACCACTCCAGGAGGAATTTACGCTCAACTTCAAGTTGATGGTCCTCCTTGCGCAGGCTGGGTTGGAAGCCTCTGGGGGGAGAGCAAACATTTCCCCTAACACCCTGTTACTTCCTAAAGGAAAGAAAGTTGGTAATTGTCAGCATGGTGCTAAATCTGTTGAAATCAGCTTCATAAATTATAAAATAAGTGAGTCCTTTGGTATCAGGAACCGAGAGTGACATTTCATCCCAATATGTCCACAAGCTGGGGTGCTGAACTCTCCCATAACTTGTTAGTTTTAACTTCAATTATATTTCAAAAACAATAAACTCATAGAGAAAATATTCAAATTTGTGGTTACCAGAGGCAGGGAGTGGGGAGAGGGGGAATTGGATGAAGGTGATCAAAAGATACAAACTTCTGGTTATAAGATAAATAAGTAGTAGGGATGTAATGTACAACATGATAAATATAATTAACACTGCCGTGTGTTACATATGAAAGTTTTTAAGAGTGAGTCGAGTTCTCATCACAAGGAAAAAAATTTTTTTTCTTTCTTTTATATTTTGTATTTATATGAGATGATGGGTGTTCACTACACTTTCTGTGGTCATCATTTCATGATGTATGTAAGTCAGATCATTATGCTATACACCTTAAACTTATACAGTGCTGTATGGCAATTATATCTCAATAAAACTGGAAGGAAAAAAAGAAATTAACCCTGAACAATTTGGCATGATTTCATTATCTTTTTTTAATCTATTTAAAAACATTACATATGAAACATTTGAACACATTCTTCTCTTAAAAATTAGAACAATACAGATAAAATTAGTATACACTTGACATTTTTTTCTTCAATCATGTTGCTGTACTCCTTATCCCTCAGAGTTAACTACTCTTATACACTTGTTCAGTGTGTAATGTAATGCCTTTTAAGGCCATTTCAATATTTACGTGCATTTTATCTACAGAAAATATGTAATAATATTTTGAGTGTGAGTGCATTATGAAAATGTATTATATAAACACACAACGTAGTACATGCATACATATGTAAATGTATTAACATAAAAATATGGTAAGAATAGTTATGCAACGGCTTTTTTATTTTAAAAAATATATTCCTGTGATATCCATGTTGACAGATATAAATCTGGCTCCCTTTTAACTGCTGTAGAGTTTTTGTATGAATATATCACACTTCATCCATTACTCTACTGATTTGAAATGTAGATTGCTTCCAGTTTTTCAGTTTTACAAACATTGCTTCAGGGAACATCCTCAGACATGTCTTTATGTATGTGTACTAGCATTTCTCTAGGATAGATACCAAAAATTAGAATTGCTAGACCATATACCACACTAATTATTTTCCTTCAGTTTCTTGGAATTGTTGCTTGTGGCCAATTTCTTAGTCACTGTGATTATTTGAAAATTATGTCTAAACAAAATTTCTCTCTTTTTCCCCCTCTCTCTAGCATTGGCTTTGACTCAATGATCTCTCTCTCTCTCTGTCACACACACACACACACACACACACACACACACACACACACACACACCACCTCTATATGGTGCCCTCTCTTTCTCCCACCAGGTCCAGGTTCTATGGGGCCTGAAGCTTATATAAATTTTGAAGCCCTCTCTGAAAAAATACCAAATTACACATACAAAATGAGGAGAGTGATTATTTCTTCAGAATGAGAAAATAAACCACAGCCTCAGCACCACTGACCATTGACATTCTGGGTACAATTCTTTGCTGGCGGGAGAGGAGGCAGCTGTCCTGTGCATTGCAGGATGGTCAGCAGCATCCTCGGCCTCTACCCACTAGATGCCAGTAACATCTCCCCAGTTTTGATAACCAAAAATGTCTCCAGACATTGGCAAATGTCCTGTAAGGGATAAAATTGCCCTCAGTTGAGAGCCACTGCTCTAATCCTACCCACTCTTTCAGAGAATAGAAAAAAAAGGAAGATTTTTCATTCAGCTCATCTTATGAGTCTAACCTTGTCTAAATGCCCTAATTTCTAAGGAAATTAAAGAAAATTTTCTGTCATTCTTTCTCATGAACATATTTGCACATATGTAGCAATGTTCAAAAAAGTAAATGTCATTACTTAATTGGGTTTATTACAAGAATTCAAGGGTGATTAAATATTAGCAAATCAAATCAATTAATATGATTCTTCATATTGAAAGATTTCAGGAGAAAGATTGAAGCTGGAAAAAAAATATTTTCAACACACATTCATGGTTAAAATTTCTAGGAAACTATGAGTAGAAGAAAACTTCATTTAACCAATAAAAGGCAACACCAGAAACCTTCAGCAAACTCATATTTAATGATGAAATGTTTAGAAATGTTCTCAGGTTCTGGAACAAGTCAAGGATGATACTATCACTGCTTCTATTTAGCACTATATTGGATGTCTTAGCCTGCCAGATAAGAAAATAAAGCAGATAGAGGAGTTGAAAAGGAAAAACCAAAATTGGCCTTTTAAAGAGAGCTGACCTAATAGCAAAAGAAAATTGTGGTAGGCAGAATAATGGCTCCCCCCAAATGCCCACAGCCTAATCTCTGGAATTTGTGAATATATTACCTTCCGTGGCAAAAGGGAATTTTCAGATGTGATTAAATTAAAGGTCTTGAAATGGGGTGATCATCATGGACCATCCAGGTAGGCCCAATATAATCACAAAGGTCCTTATAAGAGGGAGACAAGAGGGTCAGAGATGTTAGAGTGATGGCACAGCTGGATGGGGGCCATAAGTCTTGGGTATCTAATTATGCTGTTTGTTGGCAGCTGACTTGTGCTTCTAGTGGACTGTTTCACTAAACGTTTTGTGCTTTTGGATTGTGAGTCCTTCCATGCAGTTTTATACATGGGAAACTTGTACAGCCTGGGTTGAATGCATGGCCTTCCAAAGAAGCTTTATATTTGTTTTTACCAGGTGCCCCAAGTGGCCAGTGACATATTTTTAAGTTAAATTTTTAGTGTGTGGATTTCCAGACCATGAAATTTTGATGGACCAAAGAGAATCTTTATATCCTTCGTGATTTTTGGAATCCACACACATATTTGTACTAAACTAAATGCCTTTATTGAGAATTTGTTTATTTAGTTCAGCAATATTTGTTGAGTATGCTAGGCAGAGTAGGTACATAATTGAATATGCAACCATTCTTGAGGAGATGGACGTAAAAGCAGGAATTTAGCTTTAGCATGATAAATCTTGCAAGGGGCATGAATACAGGTAAGCAGCAAAGAAGAACCATTAACAATGGCTGGAATAGGAAGGGCAAAGTGGGCATTGCCCAGGTGCTGGTTAAAATGAGCCTTGTATTGCGAGTAATAATTTTAAAAAAAGATGATAAAATGACAAAATCATATGTTTGCTTTATCCTTAAGATGGCACTATAAACTCACAATTCCTTTGTAGAGAAAGGATACATAAAAATAACTGTGATTTATCCAAAAATTTCACACAACCCTTATAATATAAACTAGAAAGGCTTTTGTGTGTCAGACACTAAGGGCTTGTATGTATTATTTTCATTTAATCTTTACAGCACCCTTAAGAAGTAGAGACAAGTATTTGCCCCATTTTTCAGATTAGTAATAGGAGTCAGAGATGGTGTGACTTGCTTTCAGTCACAAAGCCTATAAGTGGCAAAGCCAGGATTTAAACTGAGACAGCCTGAATCTGGAAACCGTGCACTTATCACTATGTTTCCCCTATTTATAGTAATCCACGTTGAAAATGCCACAATATTAGAATGACCGGTACAAAAACCCTCCCCCCACCTCCACCAGCCCCCATTCTGGCTAAATCACACAGGAAAACAAGTCCCTTGCATGAGAAGAAGTCAAAGAACCCATGCCTTAGCCCCCAGAGAGTGACAGAAGACATTGGGCACCCGGAACACTGTGTTAGAGCTGGTTCTCACTGCTCTGCCCAGACTGCAGTCGGAGGTTTGTCCTGCCCTCCCTTGGCAGATGCCCCTCCTAAGCCCTCCCTGGGCATCTGGTCTCATCGAACTTAGCGCTCTGATTGTGCTGACGGGTTTACATCTCTATTTTCCTCACTAACATGTAATCTCCATGCTTAGTATAATGCCCGGAGCATAAATTTCTCAACAAATCTTTGCTAAACATTTTCTTCTTCCACGTTAAGCCAGACCTTGCATCAGAGTCGCTATTTTCCCAGTAGCATCTCCTTTGCTCCCTACTATACATAATCTCCAACCCAGACAGCAACTTATAGGAGAGAAGGCAATTTGTGTGAAAAAGTAGTTTCCATCTGAAGGACTTATGTGTTTAGGTGAGAATTGGAATAAATGCTAAGCCTGGGTTTAAATGGTTAAGCAGTATTTATTAGCTAGTATGCCTTCCCCTGGGGCATTTCTAAACCTGAGAAAATGATACTGTGCTTACCGTTCTTCCATATTTTCATCCAGGTGAAGTACAGTTAAAATGAAGGCCAAGGCAACCTGGAAAAGGAAGAGAAGTATCCAATCAGCGAATCCTGCAAAAGGGGCATGAGTAAGGGAGGGTAAGTTCATCTGCTCACCTTCCACTTCCTCTCTTCTCTTCTATGAACTTCAGGTTGTTTCTCAGCAACAATTGGTAATAGTTACCTCCTGCCTTTTTGCCCTAAGTCAATAATTAGCCCCCAACCCCTGCTCCCCACTCCACTTCCCAAAGCTAGTGCTCCAAGTAGTATCTCTGGTTTGGCAACCTTCAGAGCAATTTTGGTAGCCAATAAATCCTCTTGAGTGAGGGAAACTTGGAACCTTTGGTATTGGGGATGGAGTTGGTAGGAGAGTTAGGAAGTTCAGAAGACAGTCTTGTGAGGATTACAGCACAGGTTTGGCAGTGTTGAGTAAAAATTCAAACGAGCCGATTGTAAAGATCTAATTGGCTTTATTGAACAATTCATGAATTGGGCAGCAGCCCATCTAGCAAGTAGAGAAGAGCTCCAAGGAGTTGTATAAAGTGGAAGCCTTTTATAGACAGGAGGGGAGAGGCAAAAGGAGAGAGTGGATTACTTCATCTTCCCGTGAGGGATGGGAAGGGCCTATGTGGCTGATTACCTCATTGGTGCTGACCAGAAAATTCCAGACTGACCTGTTAAGACTACAGTCCTAGGGGAGGTTATAACTGCAGTTAGGTTACCTACTAAGTCTTGGTTTGCTGATGTGGGGCTTAGCACGAGTGACTCTGTTTTGGGCTTGTTGTTTCTTTTTTTCAAGAACAGTGAAGCAGATCAAGGTACAAAGCCAAGCCCTACACTAGCTGCTGAACTTGGACAGATTTAGTTTTCCTACTTACAAAATGGAAATATCACTAGCTCTACCTCATGGATTGTTGTAGGATTAAATGAGCAAATACATGTAAAGGTCTTTGAACGATGTCTGAAAATAATAGGTATTCAATAAATGTTAGCAATGATCATTACCATGGATTTATGTAATCTGTAAGCAAGGAGTCTGGTGAATGACTTCATTCCTTCACCACATATTATAAATCCCTTATTATGCACTACATACTGTGTTAGGTCCTGACACAATCTTCAGTTCTTTATTCAGCAAATATAACTAAGCTCTGGACAGGAATAATGCTTTGAAGAAATTATAATGTCTAATATGCTGATGAATTAGTCAACATCTTGAAATCTTCCTTCCCCAGTGTTTCAACTCTGTTTAGGGATGTCCCCCCATAGGTAATTAATCATCATAAATAGAAAGGATTTGAGTTACAAAATTTTGCTTTACTATAAAAGTTTATTTTATTTTCTCCATGAACTTCAGGATGTTTATTTTGTATAGTGGAGTATTTTTTGTTTTCTAAGTAATGTGGCATTTGAGGAGCTATAATGCTTTTTACAGATTAATTTACGGGTTTTGACATTCTTGAGTGGGAAAACCTCCCAAATCCATGAGCACAGTGGATTTTTGGCCACACAAAGCAATTAAGAGGTTTGGGCTTTAGGGTCAGAGAGACCTGACTGTTAAATTTCTCCACTTAACAGTGGTAAAATCTTAAGTAATTTTTTCACTTTTCTGCACCTTGGCTTCCTTATCTATAAAAAGGGATAATAATATATCCACTTTGGGGGATGTTTGGTGGGTTAAATTCATTCATTCATTCATTCAAGTATTTATTTGTTGAGTACCTACTATATACCAAGACATTCTTCTGGGTACTGAAACTACAATAGCAAATAAAACAAGAAAGAGTTGTTGTCTTCACAGAGTTTACATTCTAATAAGATAAAATTTGGGAGAAAATTGAGATTATGTGAAATAAAACACTCCTTAAAAATTAATTATTGCATCCATGTTTGCAATGCTTATGTCACACATAAAAAGGCTTAAGAAGCATTTAAGTGTGGCAGAGGAGAGATTCAAATTAGAATTGGCAGTTATACAGTGAAGATATTCTGATAAAGAAAAATAATGTTGAAAAAAGTTAATTGCTAGTGAAGAGATTTTCAAATTATTTTTTATTAGGTAATCGTAATTTCATAACAGCTGTTTGGGTATACAAATATGTATACACAATTTTCTAAACATGTAAATAAAAGGCAGTAGTCTAGTATATCTGCTTGAATTCATATTACTCAAAATATTACTAAAACATTTATTTTAAAAATCAGTAAAATTGTTTAACCCATTATAAAAATCTGGGGGTATGTGTACATAAACATTTTTAAGCTTGCTTTACAAAACAAGAGTGCAATTTCTATCCAAGTGTTCAGAGTGACTTTCAAAAGTAGTTTAAAGGGGGAAAAAAGAAGGTAGCATTGCCTTGTAATACAGCATTAATTAATACTGACTTATACCTTGGGACATTCATGAAAGATCCTTTGTTATCACATATGGTAAAAATATTTAAAAATTAATACTCCATTTCTATGAATAAAACATAGAAAATAAGACTTTATTTTCTTAGATTAACTTGTTACTGTGAAAAGCTGCATTCATTCTGCAGACATTACTGACACCTCACATTATTACTTCAAAAATATTTATGATACTTGAACTTCAAAAGAAAACCCACAAGACCTATTCTCCTCCCAGTACATTCACTGAATGCAGATTTAAGTGAGCACATCTCATTTTGATTGTGCCCTTTATTTGCATACTTTAAAATGACTACAATATAGTACATTTGTATTTTTAACTGGTACCAAAATTAAGATGAATGATCTAGGCAAAACCAGCAGCCTGTACTTCTAGTAACAGTTGTCATATGCAAAAAAAAAAAAAAAAAAAAAAAAAAGCCCTGAGTCAGTATTTTTTGCAAAAGTAATGAAAAAGAGTGCTCTGAAGTCATTTTATAACTTATGAAATGGTTAAGACTGTCCAGTATTCATTTGTCTTTTTTTTTTTTCATTTTGATTGAAGAGAGGTATGGCTTTGTTTAGTTAATCCAATTCAGATCATTCCTTAATACTCAATTTCATTTAGGTCCTCAGAATATCCTGATGAGTGCTGAGTTATATCTTCCATTTCTGTCAGGAAAGACAAATAGACAATAATAGTTTTCTCTATTTTTACTGCAGAAAATACTTAATTTGCATTCTTATGATTTGAGACTATTGCAAAATCCCTTTTCAGTCAAACTTATATAATTGTAAAAATATTGTTACCCGCACAGGATCCTGCTTGAAATTTAACATCATCAATGGCAATATCACTTCTTATTGACACTCCCCGAATGGCTTCAAAAATTATCTGAAAAATAATGAAGTTTGAATTTAGAAATAGAGTCATCCTGGTGAAACAATGCTGGTCAAGGGCAAATCCAGGCTGTATGGGTCTGGAAGCCTAGATTGTTCTCAGGGGCCCCCTTTCAGGAAAATAATACAAAATCACCAATTCAAATTTAGGTACAAAAGGGAATATTTATTTGAAATTTAAAGAAATTCACAAAAATTACTGGAGCCTTGGAGATTCAAGTTCCTTTCTTCTGAGACGTTTTTAGGCAATTTCCCAGAAATGCCCACCTAGAAATGCCTCCTGGTGGTGACCTGGTTTCCGTCCCCACCTAGAACATTCTACTCCCGGTACTCACAGGGCCTATGAGAGTGAGGGGCCCAGAAGCCTAAGATCCCTTAGGCTCTCCCTAAAGCTACCTTCATAGTAGTACTAGGTGGGAGAATTAAAATGACGGATGAGACCCAAGTATGAACAGCAACATATAACAATTAAATTTACCAAAAAGACAATGGGTCACTTATCATGTTAAATACCATAACATCCAAGACACAGCCCAAGAAAAAGAGGAAACCAGTTTCATGACTTTAGATCCTAGAAGAAAATAACTGATCAAATATTCAGGTTCTAAGGAAAATAGATCATATTACCAGCTCTAAGGCTGCTCTGATAATGGTTAATAAACCACCGAATACTCCAGGGAGGCTTGTAGGTAATGAAAATCGTCCAGAAGACACATTTGCTCTACTCATTTTATGAGCAAATGACTCCCCATTGAACTAGTTTATGATTTAAACTAAATCAGAGACTATAAAGTGGATAATTAATAAGCATATGAAACTATCTTGAAATTAATGACTCAAAGAAGCTTTAACGACGGAAATGTTGCAAAATAACATTAATAGAAATTCTAAAGATATGACCCTAAACAAGAATCCAAATAAATGGCAAAAAGAGGAAAAAATGTCCTAACACATCTTGATAGGAAGACATATGAGTGTAGTTAATAAGTGTTTTGGTTTTCTGGACAACAGTAAAATCTGTTTTTTGACCTCCACCTCTGCAATGGAAGTATAATAGGAAAATCACCTGATGGAATTATACCCTGAATTGTCTTCAGTTGGGCCAAACACTTGATTTCATACAATCCTCTCCTTTGAATTTCCTTCATATTTGAGTGATCACCGTTTTATAGCATCATGATTGCCCCTTTGTATTATTCCCCTATTTGTATCTGTAGAAATTCTATTAAATAATTGTGGTTATTTTAGAATTAGATAGAAATATTATTTTTTTCTTTCAGTTTAAGTATATTATTTTTTTCAAAAGGTTACTAAGTCATTAGCACATAAATACTAATTGTTGGGACTCCACTACTTGATAAATGGAACATTAGCTATATTTTGGTCTAGGGACACCAGGAAAAAAATTACTGAGATTAAGGGTACCATGAATAAGAAAATTTGAAGACCTGCTCTTAGCTCAGTACCCAGCACATAATAATTCCTACTAAATGTTAGGCAGTATAATGAACAATATGAATGATATAAATATTTCATTGAGCTAAGAATTTGTCTAACACTCTCTTTCAATGGTATCAAAATATAAGAAATCAGGGAGGAAAATACCTGAGAGCAGAGGAGGAAAGGTAAGCAAGGAATCCAAAGGAAATAAAATCATTTTGTGTTTTTGATCAATGGTGAGTCAGGTTCTGCTTAGCACTTTAATAAATCCCTTAGGAAAGGACATGATTAAAATTTTGCCACTTAATGCATTTTTTTCTACAAAGAAAAAAGTCTGATGACTGGAATATCATCCAGAGGCCACCCAGGTATTTCCCCTATAGGATAAATCTCAAATGACGGCAGTACTACAGCATTCTAAAAATCACCTACACCTGCCCACCACCACTAGTGATGTACACATTTACTTCTCTAGTTCTGTGCATTTTCCTGATCTCCAGTCTCATAGCCTATTTTTTACTTGACACACCCACTTGGATGTCTGATAGACATCAAAAGCTTTGCACATCAAAAACCAAACCAGACCAAACCAACTGTTAATTTCCCTCCTGCACATACCGCCCTCACTCCTCCAGATCTGCTCCACCTAAGGTCTTCCTCATCTCAACAAAGAGTGACTCCACTCTAGCAGTTGCTCAGGTCAAAAACTTTGAGGTCATCTGGACTCTTTCTCTCAAACCCCACATTCCACACGGAAGGAAGTCCTGTGGGCTTCTGATGACATCTCACTTCTGCTGCACAGCCCAACCCACCACTCCTACTCCTCTTGCAGGAGCCCCCAGAGTCTACTCCACTGCAGCCTACCGTCCATGTAGTACCTGGAGTGATCGTTTTAAAATATAAATCAGACTGTATTACCTTAAAGCCATCTGATGGTTTCTCATTGCTTTTGGAATAAATTTCAAACTCTACCATGTCACCCAAGGCCTTACATGAGTATTCCCTGATACTTCTTTGACCTCATTACCTGATCAGCTTGACTTATTCTTTTCCATATCACTTATTAACACCTGATGTTACATTGTATATTTTTGTTTCACATTTTCTACCTCTCCACCACTAAAATGTAAACTAAAAAAGAGTAGGAACTCTATGCTATGTGCATTGCAGTATCCCCGGCACTTAAAAATAGTAAATGGTCAATAAATATTTATTAAAAGGAGATATTTTGGCCTTATACTATAGGATCTCAGTCTGGATGCCTGATGTAGCTATTGAGATTACCAAGTCTGCCATGGTTATAAAGACCAGAGATATTTGGGAGAGAATATATTTTTAGAAACAATAATAGTATCTTTTTATAGTTTGGTACTTTAAAGTTTATAAACCCTTTCACAAGCATAATCTCATTGGACCCTCACTCTAACTCTGGTGATATCAGCACGGCAGGCATTATTACCCCATTTTGAAAATGTATAAACAGTCTCAGAGAGGATAACATTTCTCCAAGATCACTCAGTGCTTGTGGCACCCAGGGCAATGAGTGTATTTTGGGACTTCTATGGTGGGAGGGAACGTAGAACAGTGGCTTAGAGATACAAACTTTGGAACCAGTCAGATCTGGGATTGAGTTCTCACTCTGCCACTGACCAGCTGGAGATTTAGTTTTCCCCATCTTTAAAGAGGAGCTATAATATCAATTGGAAGAACTCATGCACAGCTCTCAGCACTGTAAGTACCTGGCACACAGAAGATGGCCATTTGCACATGAGTGTCTCTGTGTTTTATTAGACACTAGGATGTTTTGGAGAACCTAGTTCATCGTGGTCTCCAGACAGTCCTGAGGGAATCACAAAATCAAGAAGAAAATTCCTCATGGCAGGTTCACATCTGTTCCATTCTGAGCCAAAGGGAATGGTCTGGAATCTTCTTTCCAAATTGAGAGCTGAAAGTCTCTCAGGTCATTCCTCACCTTTGAACTTGAACACCCCAAGATGCCACCCCAGGTGCCTCACTACTTTGTGCTCAAAAATATTTTCAAACAACAAGCCACCTAGCAAGTCTAGTATATGCAAGGACCTGTACCTGGCCCCCAGGTTAGATGCTGGGAAGTCACCTGTTCCATAGAACTCAAATTCTAGAGCTCTTCTGCATCAGCATCATTTGGGGCTTTTAAAAAACATCTGTGCTCAGGCTCCACCTGAGAGACTCAGATTCCTTTCTCCCAATAGCAGAGATTCTTCATCTTTAGAGTGCATCAGAATCACCAGGAGGCTTGTTAAAACATAGATTTCAGGGCCCTAATCCCCAGAGTTTCTCGTTCAGTAGTTCTGAGGTGGGGTCTGAGAATGTGTATTTCAGGCGAATTTCATATTAGGTACATATGCATTTCAGGTGTTGCTGCTGGTCTCAGGACCACACTTTGAGGACATTTGAATAGGGTAGGAGTATGAGTGCCCTGATAGCCTAAAAAATTAATTCATCATCTCTGAATGATGATCAATGATATCAATAAGTTCCTGAGTGATCCATTTTCCTTCTGTAAGCAGATATTAAATCACTATCAAAATTATTCCTGGGGCTTTTTATCTTTGCTAAAGTTTTAGATAATTTTATCCATGCCGAGATAATGGGCCAACAGTAAAGAACGGCACATCTTCCCTCTGTCATTTGTTCTTAGCAATCCAGCACCCTAGATGGCACTGTAACCTGGTCACCTGAGCTTCTGCAATTCATTCCCATTTAGATCTGCAGAAAATTAATTTTGGTTAAGGGCTGGTGTAAAATAATGTCTTTCTTTTGGATACTTCTTCCTTAAATCTTCCTTCAAGATTTGCTTAAACCAAGCGGCCAGTGGTTGAAGTTGAGGGGTGCTGGTCCAGAAGCAAGGATGAGGAGGAAGTAGGGCTTTTAGCTGAAGGTCACACCTGGAATTCTATAGAGCAATTTCAGGAATAGTCAGGGGTCTGATGATATCTCCCCAGAGCTTTCTGGAGCCTTGGCTCACGGCAGGCAGGTGAAGTCAGTGGCTTTCAGGAGGCGGCTGCTGATTTCTAGACTAACTGGCTGCTTAATCTCACCCATTGGAATTGAAAAGGCTCTTTCTTATTGCTGTCCAGATTCCCTTGTAATTGGGATCCTGTAGGATGGAGGTCTTCTACCGCCCGTGAGAAGACCCAAGGGGAGACCCAGGACATAGGATCAAGACTAGTTTCTTCTGCATCAGTGCGGACAGAGGCTTAAAAATTTACTCTGGACCACATACTCTGTTAAATAGAAGCTTACAACAAAAGCCCTTGTGTGCGGCTAATGATGAGTGAAAGATGCAGCTGCAACAACTAATTAGGTAACACCATGTTTAGAAGAAAGAGAGACGCTGTTTTGGAAGTTTGCAGGATACACAGAATATACCTGACACTCAGAATGCACCAAGACAAAAATAGATACACTTTCATCACTGAGTTGCAAAAATCACTTTATGCATAAATACCCAAAGCTTTCTCTTTCTGCCTAATTTCCCATTCACTGCTTAGGTTCAGTCAATGTAGACTAATTATTTTTACTCTTAAACAAGTACTGCCTTTATCTATGACCCTGAAAAAGAACAAAACATTCTTGATGGTAGCAAGAAAAAGAAAGAGCATCAGAAGGTTAAAGGAACATTTCCCATCACTTGATTCTCATCTCTTTTGGCTTACCTGGTGTCGCCTCTCACAGGTGTATTCAATCGGCACTCGTAGCCAGGAGATGCTCTGCTCACCTTTTCTTCTCCATAAGAGGGACTCTTCACTGTCACCTTCCTTTTTCAAATAAACATTCAGGAGGCCAGTCCCTGCTCCATACATGTGGTAGAAAAAAGTCAAGCAGTGTTTTCCAGTGACTCCTCGTAGAGGCCTGGACAAGAGTCGTGCTTTTTGTCCGTACACCATGTGGGAAGCCTCGATGTACATGTAGTAGCCTTGACAGCAATGCAACATCAGGTATTGTTAAAAAGGACACTAATTATATTCGCTTCTTTCTCTTATATATACATGTATATTTTTCCAGATTATTTTCCATTATAGGTTATTACAAGATATTAAATATCGTTCCCTGTGTTGTACAGTAAATCCTTGTTGCTTATCTATTTTATGTATAGCAGTTTGTATCTCTTAATCCCATACTCCTAAGTTATCCCTCCCCTCTTCTTTCTCTTTTGAATAGTGTTCTTGGAAACAAATCAGAGTCAATGAATGACTTCACTACAGTACTGATAAAGGATTTATAATTTTGGAGAATATGTATAATCCAAGGAGGATAAATATGCTACAAAATTTAGACCATCAAAATAAGTGTTTTCATGTAATAATTTATAATTCAGTTTAATATACAGGAAGTAATAAATATACTAGTATTGTGCCACTGAGGTGGCAATTAACATATCAGAATTTATCCTACTAATTCGTGGACAATACTCTGAGCTTCTAGACACTGGTTTAGGGGAATAGTCAGGTAGATCTGGGTTCAAGTCTTGGCTCTAACATTTGTTGTCTGTGTGACTGTGGTCTAATGGATTATCCTCTCTGAACCTATTTTCAATTTAAAAATAAGGATTAATAAACCTGTGCTACAGAGGTGTGAGAATTAAATAATGTGTGCGACATATGCTCACATGTAATACATATTCAAATATGAGTTTCCTGTCCTGCCCTCTTTCCTGAGGTTTTCTGTGACACTTCTTGAAAATATAATTATATAATATTTAATATAATTATATATGACATTTTATATATTATATATCTTATACTATATACTGTACATCATATACATGTTAATTATATAACACTTTACATTTCCATTTTCCTTTCCTAACTTTAGTTTGCTTTTTAATTTACTGGTTTCAGGCAGAAGCGGAATTAGTTCACATGTAAATAAGGCAGTGGTGTGTTGGAGCCTGTTTCCACTGGCTCCCAACAATCAATTGTGTGATTTCTGTTGGTAGGTCCAAATGGCTTCACATTGGTAGTTTGAAATGGGCCATGATGGAAGTATTTACACCACAGAAATGGGACAAAACTACAGATCAGCCTTCCCCGCAAAATTGAGCTGGTTGGTATTAAATAATTACCATGAAGCTACTGAAACAGGCAATATAGTAATAGTAATTTCTAGAATAATACAGCCATAATATAATTCTGTGCACCTGTGGCTCATTTTTAAAAAAGCCTTGCACTCTACATAAGTAGCTCTTAATCTTTGCTCATTTGATGAAAACTTTATATCTCTTCTACCTGAAAAAATATGCACAGGTTTTTGTATGTGATTTCATTGTCTTCTTTGCCAATATTGATTTTTTTACATACACAATCTAAAAATAATTTTTACATAGTGTTATCTATTATTTCACACACAAATTAATGGCTGCATTGAGGGGAAAAAAAGAGATCCCAAATAATGCATGCAAATGAAATGGCTTCTAGAGCATCTTTATAGTTTGAAGTTTAATCAATGAGGTCCATTCATTTCCCAAAAGGCAGTGCGTGAGATACCCCAACCAGAACTGATCAGAAGCTCCACCTACGCTCCTTCAAGGCACTCCTCCTCTTCCTTTCCCTCATTTCCGTAAAGACCTGAGAATCCTACATGCTATTAAAAGGGTGGGAGAAAGAGTCCTACCCAATTTGGTCTTATCAAATAGTGTGCACTGTGCAACCCCTTCCCCCAGCGTTTCACTCAGTAATCACCCTGAAAAACTGGGCGATCAGAGTCATGGGGTGTGGGCTTTGTCAACCAGTCATCCCCATGACCTGCTCTAAAATATTGGGAAAATATTGTCATGTTTCTGGCATGCTCGCCAATGACATCCTCATTACTAAAATCAGTGGTCAATTTTCAGTCCTGGTCATTCTTGTCATCAGTAGCATTGGACAGAGTAGATCACTCCTGCCTCCTAGAAGGACTTTCTTATCTTGGTCTGTGGGAAGCTGACCTCTCCCGGTTTTTCCCCCACCTCACTGCTTACTCCTTTGCTAGTTCACCCTTTCTTCTCTGACTTCTTGACCCTGGAATGCTCCAAGGCCCAGTTTTTGAACTTCTCTATTCTCACTCACTCCTTTGGTGATCTCATCTTGTTTCATGGCTTTAAATGCTCTGTGTTGTCATATCTCAAATTTAAATTTCCAACCTCTTTTCTGCAATCCAGACTTGTTTATTTAAAGTGCCTAGTAGACATCTCCACATATTGTCAAGTAGACATCTCAGACTGAACATGGTCAAAACGAGGCTCCTAACAGCCTTGCCCTAAAGCCTATCCTACCCTTTCTAGTTGACCAGGCCCCAAACCTGGCCATCATATGCCACTCTTCGCCTCCTCTCACTCTTCACATCCAGATGGTCAGGAATTCGTGTTGGTTCTACCTTCAAAATATGTCCAGAATCCAGTCATTTTTCTCCTCACCACCTGCATTGCTACCGCCTGGTCTGAGCCAGTGTCATTTCTCAGGTGGATTAATACAACACTTCCCAACTAGTCTGCTTGCTTTTACCCTTGTTCTCTGCAATCTAATCTCAACATAGCCTCCACAGTAAACCTTCTAAAACAAAAGCTAGATTTTACCATTCCTCTGTTCAAAACCTTCCATTGGCTCAGCACTTCACTCAGAGTGAGAGCTGAATGCCTGAAAATGTTTAGGGCCCCATACGATCTCCTGCTCATTCTCTTAGCTCTCTGATTCTACCACCTTTCTCCTCACTCACTCTGGGTTGTGTGGTCACACTGAGTTCCCTACTGTTCCTGGAATACAGTAGGTATACTACCACCTCAGGGCCTTTATGTGTGCTAAACTCTGCTTAGAATGGCTTTTCTCTCATATAATCTCAGGTCTCGCTCTCTCACCTCTAACTCTGCTCAGATATTACCTTTTCTATTAGGCCTATTCTGACTACACCATTTCAAATAGCAATTCCTTTCCTCTGGCACCCCTCTTTCTCTATACCCTAATTTATTATTTTCCACACCATTTAATTGCCTCTTAACATACTGTATGATTTTCCTATTTTTTATGTTTGTCTCCTTCCTCTGGAACACACAAAGGCAGAGATATTTCCTTGTTTACTTCACTATGCCTCCAGGTCCTAGAACAGTGCCTGGAACATAGTAGATGCCCAATAATATTTGTTGAATGAACAAATGAATTTTTTCCACAGCTCTAAGCCACAGACCTGTTTGACCATTTCCAAAGCACATGGCTCTACCAAGGTCCCTCCAGTTGCATGAGGATCTTGGCAATGAGACATGTACTTGAATAGGATGCTCCAAGGCAAAGCTGGAACAAGTCCAAGTTTTGATAAAATTAAAGTCATATCAAAGCAAGTGTTCTCAAGCTAGTTCCACACCATCTGATGTATTTTTTAACCAAACACACATTCTTAACTTCATTATCTTCATTCTTTCACTGGCAATAAAATTGCTACACAAGAAGCACTGGGGTTTTTACACCTTTAGCAATGAGAGGAAATTTTGTTGTTCTTTTCTCTAATATTTCCTAACTTAAGCAAGACTAGATATAAACAAATACAGATACACAAAATCCTTACAGAAGGGTGTATTTAATTTAATTCCATGGAAAATAAAGTCAAAGCATGAGATGACCACGGTTTCTCACCTACTATGCACAAAGGTATTCCATACTATCCTATACATAAGTTAGTATAGCACAGTGAACTGAAACCCTACTTTAATGCATGTTTAAATTAAAAAATATTTCCTCCAGAAATAATTCTTAGGTAAATAAGAAGAAAGTCAAAGAAAAATAACTTTGGTGCCTGGCTTTGGGGCACTCAAAAGCCTACTTGAATCCTAAGAAAAGGACCTTGGCTAAAGATGAAACACTCAGTTGTGGGGCGGGGAGGGCTCCTCTGAAAGATGCTGTCACTGGGAAACTGGAAAGTAGAGACTATTGTGGGTCTAAAACATGAAGTGTTTTCAGAGTGGAAAGGAAGCAATAGATCCATCATAAGTGAGAGATGACCCAAGAAGTATCTTCCGTCTAGTGATGATAGTGCATCCCAGTGATAACGACATGAGTCCTGGCCAAAATAGTCTGAGGTCCTGGAAGAGAGGTAAACCTCTAATCACCTCCAGGATTATCTAACTGAATTCTTTCTTTCGTGAGTACTGTGCACTAATCATTTAGCCTCAACTGGATGAAGCATTACTCTGGTAATGCTTTCAGCTCATGCGTCTCTGGGTCTTGGGTATCTGACTGAAGCCATTACCTAAGGCTTCCAGTTCCAGAGATTGTTGTGTTTAGCACCATGAAAGATGAAATGAAAGCTCCTAAGGTGTTTGACATGTGTAATTGTGCTGCTTTTGGAAGAGAGGGGTAACATCCAGGGGAGTGTCAGTATAACTGTGCCTCTCTGGGGCACTGGCACCAGTCTGCTTTTCTTGAGTAATGCTGACCGTTCCAAAAATCCTTCAGGTTTTTTTGTTGTTGTTTTTTTAAACGGTTTCTATTTTAAGCACATATGCATATTCCATAAGGCAATACTGATTTAGACTAATCTAGATCAACATCTATACCTAAAAATAATTGTAACATATTTGTCAACTGATCAGAATTTGTCCCTTTGATGCCCAGACCAATTATTCCTCTTGATTCCAAATATGTTTTGCTTCTTGACTTGCATGTGACACTTCCTTTCCCCAGAAAAGATCACAGCTTCACGGAGAGCCAGTCTGCCTCACATGTGTTTGGAAAGCAGAGAAAAGCCCTGTGTGTTGACAAGCTTTGCCACATTCCAACTCCAAATGCTGTCTGTCTCAGCAAACAAAAGCTATGGATTGGAGCCAGGAGCCCCAGTGCTGAAACCTCAGACTGGCTTACGTGTTCCTGCACATGAAGGATTCCAGTCTGCAGAAGGGATTATTAACTAGAGAAAACAAATCACTTTCTCTCTGTGGATCACTGTTTAACATTCAAGACGGGGGTTCCAATGGGTCTACTGGGAGATGAGGGTCCCATCTGTTCTTTGCTCAGCAGCTGTGATGTGTTGAGACACACACCATATTTGTAATTTGGAGCAGTGAAGCAGCTGTTCCTCTAGTCTAGCAGCCGCCTCTCACCAGGGCCAGGAAGGAGTTGGGGGCCGTGTGGAATGAATAGCTAGCTGCTTCATTAAGCTGAAAGAGGATTCTTAACAATCAGGGAAAAAAGATACCAATGCTTTGGGAAGAACAACTGCTAAATGCGTCTCTCTAAAATTGTTCTTTGCTATATCTTTTAAATGATTTTTAAAGCTCTGTCATAAATGAGGAGTTATTATTTATTGGGTACAGAGTTTCAGTTTGGGAAAATGAAAAAAATTTCTGGAGATGGATGGTGGTGATGGTTACACAACAAGGTGTATGTATTTAATGCCACTGAATTACGTATGTAAAAATGCCTAAAATGGTAAATTTTATGTTATGTATATTTTACCGCTATTTTTTTTAAAAGCCTGTCATAGAAGCCTTCTCTTGTGTAAGCAGAGTCTGACAATATCAGAAACTAGTGTGACAAGTTATGAAAAGATTGAGGGAGATTGGAGATTTTAATAATCTGGAGCCAACTGCCCCAATAGTTACAGCCTAGTTGGGTAGCATCATTACATGTCTGGATATTAGTACCAAAATTCTTAAAAGACAAGGACTTGAATGAGACTGCTATTAAATTTCAGCTATATAACCAACACATTAAAGATATAATTTTGAATTTCTTTTGTCTGACAGCACACTTTTATAAATAAATGTCATTATTTGGTATTTTAATGTATCATTGATATTTCTACCACACAAGAAGGGGGTGTTCTTAGAAGTGCATAAGACTCCTACGTTTAGTAAGTAGCATGTCGGAAGAGAATTTAATTGTCAGAAGTACAGAAGATGTATTGAAACACTGAACAGTACCACAAAAGAAACTGATGGTGTCTCTTTCTTTGGAAATTGTTAAGAAAATGATGAATAGCTACTTTTCTAGGATTTGGTGGTAGGGAGAAGAGAGGGAGGACTGGATGACTTTTAATCTATTCACTGGTGGACTCAGTGAGCTAGGAAATGCTACAGTTGAAGGCATTTTCTCACTAAACTGGATAGCTATCTGTTCCTTTATTTATTCTACTATCTTTTGGCCACAAAAATCCATGTAAACTCCAGGGCAACTAAAACAATTGTTTAAAAAGAATTCTGGGGCTTCCCTGGTGGCGCAGTGGTGGAGAGTCTGCCTGCCGATGCAGGGGACACGGGTTCGTGCCCCGGTCTGGGAAGATCCCACATGCCGCGAAGCGGCTGGGCCCGTGAGCCATGGCCGCTGAGCCTGCGCGTCCGGAGCCTGTGCTCCGCAACGGGAGAGGCCGCAGCAGTGAGAGGCCCGTGTACCGAAAAAAAAAAAAAAAAAAAAAAAGAATTCTGACAGCATGGCATCATATAAATGTTAATAAAATTTCAATAGCCAATAAAACCCTTGGAATTTTGTTAAGACTTGTCTTCATTATCTTGTAAAGAAATAGCATTAGTGTCAGGGAACTTTCTGATTCTGCCAGGATAGAGCTACTCAAGTAGATGGTGACAAGAAATGGATAGACAAATCCACCAGAGTCCATTCTAGCTCAAGGCAAGTCAAGATTTATCTGTCACAAGTGCCTTTATTATTTTATTAAATAAGGAACCGAATGGTGGAGCTAGAATTTTTTTTGTCTTTGTTCTAGTAGAATGACATATTCTATGAGATGACTGACTTAAACATTGAAAATGTTTCCCCAACTTTAGTCACACAAATACTACCATCATGATATATATATTTACTTATCCACATACTACCTGCACTGTTATTCATTTAATATTTTTCTTTAAATAGATTCCAGTTTTGCTACTTAAATCCATTTATTCAAATAGGAAATGCATGTTAGCATGAAAACAGAAAACAAGCTATAAATCTGTGAAATAATGGCTTTGCTGTACTGATTGTATATTTTTCTTATACATAAATATTACTATCAAAAATATTCATCCACTTACCCCTTAAATTACCCAGTGGTACTCTGGAAAACATTGGTTTAAGGTCTACCAAACCTTCTGGTTTCTACTAAGTCATTTTATTTGTAAGCATAGGCCATGATTTTCTATTTATAAAGGCACAAGTGACACAAAACACCGAGTCCAAGAAAGTATCCCAGAGATGAGCATCAGATTTTGTAAACTAGTCACTCATTATAAAAATAGTAATACCGTTCACTTCAGTGGAGTTTATATAGTATCAAGCCTTTCAGAAATATAACCTCAGTTAATCATCACAGCAGCCCTAAGAGATTAGCAGGGCATCCACTGTGGTATTTATTTTACACATGAGGAAACTGAGGCTCAGAGAAGTTATGTGACCATTTTCCAGGTTATGCAGGTAGCAAGTGGAAGAGTCAGCTCACTGTGTACCCATTGGTCTTTCCACTAGACCACATACACCATGCTACGCCCTAGAACTGGAAACTGCATCAGCAGTTAGTGAGTCAGGAACTACGGCTCCCCTGGAATTGCTATGTAGGATGATGTATTGATTCTGATAGACACACAATAAACTATATCGTAGCCTTTCTGAACTTCCTTTTTAATTTAATGAACCTATATTTACTGACCATCTAATGTAGTTGTCTGTAAAATAGCTTTGTATGCCTCTCCTCTATTTTCTCTTGTATATGTTCTTCCAAGTGTAAATTGACAGGCTTTAAGGATGGGAAGTAAAAAGGCAGAATGCAGTATATGAGTACAGGTATATCCTCTGAAAGTCCCAGAATGCATTGCATTCAAAAAAGATTCTGCTGTCACTAACACCTAACAAATACCCTCCAGTCATCAAAGAGAAAGATACTGTTGCTGGTCCAGCATTTGAGCCTGTCACTTTATTAAAGTATGGAATAAGAAATTCAGCCAATTTTGTACCCTGCCATTATTTTACAGCCTGTATTTGAAAAAAGAGACATAGAAAAGATTGTTAGGACTAAATGTAAAAATAGCAAAAACTCAACAATGCAGGCAATAGAAGACCTTTTTGGATGTAATTTCATTATTGTTTAAATTGTACATCTAATCACAGGCAGGTTTGCTATTGCTCTCCCAGGATCCAAGCAGACAATAATTAAAATTACTTTGAATGAGTTTCAGTGCTTTAATATTTAAAATGTGTATGTTGTCTTAACTGATCTATAAGATCTTGTCTACCTCCAGCATCCTATAAATCTATGAACTGTTACTAAGCCAATTACATTTTCTTATTACTTCAGACCATATCCCTGTTGAAGAGAAATTCTAGTGACATTCATCTAAGCAACCGTAAGTACATTTACTATGTAAGTCACTTCTTTAAAAAAATAGGAGGTGGACTTCCCTGGTGGCGCAGTGGTTAAGAATCCGCCTGACAATGCAGGGGACATGGGTTCGAGCCCTGGTCCGGGAAGATCCCACATGCCGCGGAGAAAGTAAGCCCGTGCGCCACAACTACTGAGCCTGTGCTCCAGAGCCCACAAGCCACAACTACTGAGCTTGCGTGCTGCAGCTACTGAAGCCCATGCATCTAGAGCCCATGCTCCACAACAAGAGAAGCCACCGCAGTGAGAAGCCTGCACAGCGCAATGAAGAGTAGCCCCCGCTCACTGCAATTAGAGAAAGCCTGCATGCGGCAACGAAGACCCAACGCAGCCAAAAATAAATAAAATGAAATAAAAAATAGGAGGTAATTGTTAAGTGGTTTCTACCATAATTAAATTTAAAAGGCATTTGCAGTATTTTTTTTTACTATGATAGTTGTCCCCAATATTTATTACTCAAGATTGAGAGTTATAAAGGGAAAAAAGTAGAATAGTCTCTCAGACAGTTCATAGCCAAAGGCAGCATAAATGTAAATTTTAATATTCTGCTTCTACTACTCCTTGCCAAAGACAGAACACCATGCAATAACGTAATACCAGATACAGCAAGATCTTGGGTAGAACAGCCAGGAAATATCAACAAAAGAATACAGTTGAAAGAGACCAGAGACACATAGAGCTCATTCAAAAACATTATGATGGGTTGGTTTGTAGTGCAGAAGAAAACAGCAAATGCCTTCAAATTTTGAGTATAACAATCATGCTCTTAAATATATGATGCTAAAAAAATGAAATACCAAGGACATCCCCTTGTGGATAAGTTGAGTAACTTGTAGCTGACCTACGCTTCCGCTGAGAAAAATTATTTTTAAAATGGATAAATTTTTTTTAGAAAACATCTGTTTTGAAGTTGTCAGAGAGCTTCCCAAGCAGCAAGAACTTGAGGGGCCAAGATCCCTGAGACAAGGGAAGGTCAGCGAAGTGAACTCAACATTCTTCAAGCTGCTTTCCCCACTGGGGCATTTGCCTATTCAGTTTAGAAGTTAAGCAGAGGGCAGCTAAGAGGCAGAGAAACCAACAGTTCTCACTGTGGGATGATAAAAACTGGAGTTCAGGGCTGCAAAAGCAGCTGGGGCTTGAGGATCAAGTTTTGTGAGAAATGATACACACAGCAGAGTGAGCAATCTTCCCTTGAGGCATGTGCCAAATTATTTTATTTATTTATTTCTTATACAACATGTTCTTATTAGTTATCTACTTTATACATATTAGCGTATACATGTCAATCCCAATCTCCCAATTCATCCCCCCCCCCCCGCCACTTTCTCCCTTTGGTGTCCATACGTTTGTTCTCAACATCTGTGTCTCTATTTCTGCCCTGCAAACCGGTTCATCTGTACCATTTTTTTAGGTTCCACATATATGCGTTAATATACAATATTTGCTTTTCTCTTTCTGACTTACTTCACTCTGTATGACAGTCTCTAGGTTCATCCACGTCTCTACAAATGACCCAGTTTTGTTCCTTTTTATGGTTGAGTAATATTCCGTTTTATATATGTACCACATCTTCTTTATCCATTCATCTGTCGATGGGAATTTAGGTTCCATGACCTGGCTATTGTAAATAGTGCTGCAATGAACATTGGGGTGCCTGTGTCTTTTTGAATTATGGTTTTCTCTGGGTATATGCCCAGTAGTGGGATTGCTGGATCATATGGTAATTCTATTTGTAGTTTTCTAAGGAACCTCCATACTGTTCTCCATAGTGGCTGTATCAATTTACATTCCCACCAACAGTGCAAGAGGGTTCCCTTTTCTCCACACCCTCTCCAGCATTTATTGTTTGTAGATTTTCTGATGATGGCCATTCTGACCAGTGTGAGGTGATACCTCATTGCAGTTTTGATTTGCATTTCTCTAATAATTAGTGATGTTGAGCAGTCTTTCATGTGCCTCTTGTCCATCTGTATGTCTTCTTTGGAGAGATGTCTGTTTAGGTCTTCTGCCCATTTTTGGATTGGGTTGTTTGTTTTTTTAATATTGAGCTGCATGAACTGTTTATATATTTGGGAGATTAATCCTTTGTCTGTTGATTCATTTGCAAATATTTTCTCCCATTCTGAGGGTTGTCTTTTCATGTTGTTTATAGTTTTCTTTGCTGTACAAAAGCTTTTAAGTTTCATTAGGTCCCATTTGTTTATTTTTGTTTGTTTATCCATTACTCTAGGAGGTGGGTCAAAAAATATCTTGCTGTGGTTTATGTCAAAGAGTGCTCTTCCTATTTTTTCCTCTAAGAGTTTTATAGTGTCCGATCTTACATTTAGGTCTTTAATCCATTTGGAGTTCATTTTTGTGTATGGTGTTAGGGAGTGTTCTAATTTCATTCTTTTATATGTAGCTGTCCAGTTTTCCCAGCACCATTTATTGAAGAGACTGTCTTTTCTCCATTGTATATCCTTGCCTCCTTTGTCATAGATTAGTTGACCATAGGTGTGTGGGTTTATCTCTGGGCTTTCTATCCTGTTCTATTGATCTATGTTTCTGTTTTTGTGCCAGTACCATATTGTCTTGATTACTGTACCTTTGTAGTATAATCTGAAGTCAGGGAGTCTGATTCCTCCAGCTCCATTTTTTTCCCTCAAGACTGCTTTGGCTATTCGGGGTCTTTTGTGACTCCATACAAATTTTAAGATTTTTTGTTATAGTTATGTAAAAAATGCCACTGGTAATTTCATAGAGATTGCATTGAACCTGTAGTCCAAAAAATGCTTTGGGTAGTATAGTCATTTTCACAAGATTGATTCTTCCAATCCAAAAACATGGTATACCTCTCCATCTGTTTGTGTCTTCTTTGATTTCTTTCATCAGTGTCTTATAGTTTTCTGAGTATAGGTCTTTTACCTCCTTAGGTAGGTTTATTGCTAGGTATTTTATTCTTTTTGTTGCAATGGTGAATGGGATTGTTTCCTTAATTTCTCTTTCTGATCTTTCGTTGTTAGCGTATAGGAATGAGAGAGATTTCTGTGCATTAATTTTGTATCCTGCAACTTTACCAAATTCATTGATCAGCTCTAGTAGTTTTCTGGTGGCATCTTTAGGATTCTCTACATATAGTATCATGTCATCTACAAACAGTGACAGTTTTACTTCTTTTCCAATTTGGATTCCTTTTATTTCTTTTTCTTCTCTGATTGCCATGGCTAGGACTTCCAAAACTATGTTGAATAAGAGTGGCAAGAGTGGACATCCTTTACTTTTTCCTGATCTTAGAGGCAACGCTTTCAGTTTTTCACCATTGAGAATGATGTTTGCTTTGGGCTTGTGGTATATGGCCTTTATTATGTTGAGGTAGTTTCCCTTGATGCCCACTTTCTGGAGAGTTTTTATCATAAATCGGTGTTGAATATTGTCAAAAATTTTTACTGCATCTATTGAGATGATCATATGGTTTTATTACTTAATTTGTTAATATGGTGTATCACATTGATTGATTTGCGTATATTGAAGAATCCTTGCATCCCTGGGATAAATCCCACTTGATGACGGTGTATGATCCTTTTAATGTGTTGTTGGATTCTGTTTGCTAGTATTTTGTTGAGGATTTTTGCACCTATATTCATCAGTGATATTGGTCTGTAATTTTCCTTTTTGTAGTATCTCTATCTGGTTTTGGTATCAGGGTGATGGTGGCCTCGTAGAAAGATTTTGGGAGTGTTCCTTCCTCTACAATTTTTTGGAAGAGTTTGAGAAGGTTGCGTGTTAGCTCTTCTCTAAATGTTTGATACAATTCACCTGTGAAGCCATCTGGTCCTGGACTTTTGTTTGTTGGAAGATTTTTAATCACAGTTTCATTTCATTACTTGTGATTGGTCTGTTCCTATTTTCTATTTCTTCCTGGTTCAGTCTTCCAGATACCTTGGAAAAGGTATTTCTTCCTTATACCTTTCTAAGAATTTGTCCATTTCTTCCAGGTTGTCCATTTTATTGGCATAGAGTTGCCTGTAGTAATCTTTCACGATGCTTTGTATTTCTGCAGTGTCCATTTTAACTTCTCCTTTTTCATTTCTAATTTTATTGATTTGAGTACTCTCCCTCTTTTTCTTGATGAGTCTGGCTAAGGTTTATCAATTTTGTTTATCTTCTCAAAGAACCAGCTTTTAGTTTTATTGATCTTTGCCATTGTTTTCTTTGTTTCTATTTCATTTATTTCTGCTCTGATGTTTATGATTTCTTTCCTTCTACTAACTTTGGGTTTTGTTTGTACTTCTTTCTGTAGTTCCTTTAGGTGTAAGGTTAGATTATTTATTTGAGATTTTTCTTGTTTCTTGAGGTAGGATTGTATTGCTATAAACCTCCCTCTTAGAACTGTTTTTGCTGCATCCCATAGGTTTTGGATCATCATGTTTTCATTGTCATTTGTTTCTAGGTACTTTTTGGTTTCCTCTTTGACTTCTTCAGTGAGCTCTTGGTTATTTAGTAATGTATTGTTTAGCCTCCATATCTTTGTGTTTTTTACGTTTTTTCCCCCTGTAATTGATTTCTAATCTCATAGCATTGTGGTTGGAAAAGATGCTTGATATGATTTCAATTTTCTTAAATTTATCAAGGCTTGATTTGTGACCCAAGATGTGATCTATCCTGGAGAATGTTCCATGTGCACTTGAGAAGAAAGTATAATCTGCTGTTTTTGGATGGAATGTCCTATAAATATCCATTATCTATATCTGGTCTTTTGTGTCATTTAAAGCTTGTGTTTCCTTATTAATTTTCTGTCTGGGTGATCTGCCCCTTGGTGTAAGTGAGGTGTTAAAGTTCCTATTATTGTGTTACTATCAATTTCCTCTTTCATAGCTGTTAGCATTCGCCTTATGTATTCAGCTGCTCCTATGTTGAGTGCATACATATTTATAAATTGTTATATCTTTATTCTTGGATTTATCCCTTGATCATTATGTAATATCCTTGTCTCTGGTAACATTCTTTATTTTAATGTCTATTTTGTCTGATATGAGTCTTGCTACTCCAGCTTTCTTTTGATTTTCATTTGCATGGAATATTTTTTCCATCCCCTCACTTTCAGTCTGTATGTGTCCCTAGGTCTGAAGTGGGTCTCCTGTAGACAGTATATATATGGGTCTCATTTTTGTATCCATTCAGCAAGCCTGTGTCTTTTGGTTGGAGCACTTAATCCATCCACATTTAAGGTAATTATGGATATGTATTTTCCTATTACCATTTTCTTAATTGTTATGTGTTTCTTTTTGTAGGTCCTTTTTTTATCTTGTGTTTCCTACTTAGAGAAGTTCTGTTAGCATTTGTTGTAGAGCTGGTTTGGTGGTGCTGAATTCTCTTAGCTTTTGCTTGTCTGTAAAGCTTTTGATTTCTCCCTTGAATCTGAATGAGATCCTTGCCAGGTAGAGTAATCCTGGTTGTAGGTTCTTCCCTTTCATCACTTTAAATATATCGTCCCACTGCCTTCTGGCTTGTAGAGCTTCTGCTGGGAAATCAGCTGTTAACCTTATGGGAGTTCCCTTGTATATTATTTGTCGTTTTTCCCTTGTTGCTTTCAATAATTTTTCTTTGTCTTTAATTTTTGTCAGTTTGCTTACTATGTGTCTCAGCATGTTTCTCCTTGGGTTTATACTGCCTGGGACTCTCTGTGCTTCTTGGACTTGGTGGCTATTTCCTTTCCATGTTAGGGAAGTTTTCAATTATAATCTCTTCAAATATTTTCTCGGGTTCTTTCTCTCTCCTCCTTCTGGGACCCCTATAATGCAAATGTTGTTGCGTTTAATGTTGTCCCAGAGGTCTCTTAGGCTGTCTTCAATTCTTTTCATTCTTTTTTCTTTATTCTGTTCCATGGCAGTGAATTCCACCATTCTGTCTTCCAGGTCACTTATCCATTCTTCTGCCTCAGTTATTCTGCTATTGATTCCTTCTAGTGTTTTTTTCATTTCAGTTATTGTACTGTTCATCTCTGATTTTTTATTCTTTAATTCTTCTGGGTGTTTGTTAAACATTTCTTGCATCTTCTCGATCTTGCCTCCATTCTTTTTCCGAGGTCCTGGATCATCTTCACTATCATTATTCTGAATTCTTTTTCTGGAAGGTTGCCTATATCCACTTCATTTAGTTGTTTTTCTGGGACTTTATCTTGTTCCTTCATCTCGTGCATAGTCCTCTGCCTTTTCATTTTGTCTATTTTTCTGTGAATGTGGTTTTTGTTCCACAGGCTGCAGAATTGTATTTCTTCTTGTTTCTGCTTTCTGCCCTCTGGTGGATGAGGCTATCTAAGAGGCTTGTGCAAGCTTCCTGATGGGAGGGACTGGTGGTGGATAGAGCTGGGTGTTGCTCCGGTGGGCAGAGCTCAGTAAAACTTTAATCTGCTTGTCTGATGATGGGTGGGGCTGGGTTCCCTTCCTGTTGGTTGTTTGGCCTGAGGCAACCCAGCACTGGAGCCTACCGGGCTCTTTGGTGGGGCTAATGGCGGACTCTGGGAGGGCTCCCACGAAGGAGTACTTCCCAGAACTTCTGCTGCCAGTGTCCTTGTTCCCGTGGTGAGCCACAGCTGCCTCCCACTTCTGCAGGAGGCCCTCTAACACTAGCAGGTAGGTGTGGTTCAGTCTCCTATGGGTTCACTGCTCCTTCCTTTGGGTCCTGATGCGAACACTACTTTGTGTGTGCCCTCCAAGAGTGGAGTCTCTGTTTTTCTCAGTCCTGCCAAATTCCTGCAATCAAATCCATCTAGCCTTCAAAGTCTGATTCTCTAGGAATTCCTCCTCCTGTTGCTGGTCCCCCAGGTTGGGAAGCCTGACAGTGGGGCTCAGAACCTTCACTCCAGTGGGTGGACTTCTGTGGTATAAGTATTCTCCAGTTTGTGAATCACCCCCCCACAGTGGTTATGGGATTTGATTTCATTGTGATTGCACCCCTCCTACCGTCTCATTGCTGCTTCTCCTTTGTCTTTGGATGTGGGGTATCTTTTTTGGTGAGTTCCAGTGTCTCCCTGACGATGATTGTTCAGCAGTTGGTTGTGATTCCGGTGCTCTTGCAAGAGGGAGTCTCTCATCCGCCAGGATGGAATTTCTTCTGGACTCTGCTGTGTACCTTCCACTCTCTCCTCTTCAGAAATAGAGCAGCCAGTAGTCCTTCCTCCAAGGAAATGGTGAGCTAAGTCGCGACTATGCAACAAAGTCTTTTTTACTCCATTGGAAATGCTGTTTAAAATTTCATTTTGAGGTTTTACATTTCCTTACTGGCCTCAACAATAGAGGATAGATTGAAAAGATAAGGCAAAACATTTAAAGTTATCCACATTTAGCAAAGCAATACCCTTCCTCTCCTCTGCCTTCCCAAGACTAAGACTACCCAAATTCTTTTTTTCCTTTTTTTAAAATTGAGATACAATTGTAAATAAACATTATATTAGTTTCAGGTGTACAACATAATGGTTTGATATTTGTATATATTTAAAAATGATCACTCCAGCAAGTCTAGTTAACATCCATCACCACACACAGTTACAAATTATGTATGTGTGTTTTGTGATGAGGACTTTTAAGACCGATTCTCTTAACAACTTTCAAACATGCAATACAGTGTTACTAACTATAGTCACCATACTGTACATTACATACCCATGACTTTATTTTATAGCTGGAAGTTGATACCTTTTGACCACTTCACCCATTTCACCCACCCCCCACACCCTACCTCTGGCAAACATCAATCTATCTATATATCTATGAATTTGGTGTTTTGTTTTGTTTTTGGATTCCACATATAAGTGAGCACATATGGCATTTGTCTCTCTTTCTCTAACTTATTTCACTTTGCAAAATGCAATCAAGGTCCACCCACGTTGTTGCAAATGGCAAGATTTCATTCCTTTTTATGCCTGAACAGCATTCCAGTGCCATATCTATATATCTATATACTATATAGATAAATATTCACACATACATACATACATACAGAAAACTGTCATTACTTGACTTGCTTGGCAAGTTTCATTCCCACACCTTGTCTTTATTTAACCTAACTGAGGTAAACCTTATTCTGTATGAACAGCCTTATCTCACGGGCATTTGCCAAGAACAATCAAACAATTGTTTAACATTGCAATTGCCTAAGGTGCTATTAACAATGGAAGCTAACAAAAGGCTGACAAAAAATTTTTCAGGAAAAAATTAGGGAATGATATGTCTGTGGGGGACTTTGCAAAACTCCAAAATATTCTTGTCAATCTAGAAAATGATGTACATGTGCAGAGACATACACATACCCAGGAGAGAACTGAGAAGGTCCTAACCTGGCTGACTTTGAGTCTCTGAAAAAGAAAAAAGTGAAGGCTAGCAGAGATGTAAATTGTCTACTTGAGCATTGAAACCATGCCCCAATACAAACACAGAGCACTTTTGCAAGTGCTGGGAGATGTATTGGTTCAAGTCATTTAAGAAAAATCTCTCTTCAGTCATTAGTTGATGGTTAAGCTGAGCATATTTTTCAGTGGCCACACACAACAAAGAATAAAGACTCTATATAATTAGTTCAGGAAAGTCATTAAACAAACAAGTAGCAGGAACAACAACAACAACAACAAAATGTTGGGAGGAGGGGAAGCTGTCACATTGTAGTATTAAAAATAACCAGTTTTTAACAAAAATTATGAGACACACAAAGGAACAGGAAACTGTGGCTCATACACAAGATAAAAAGCTGTCAATAGAAACTGTCTCTAAGGAAGCCTATAATGGAACTTACTAGACAAAGACTTTAAGTCAGCTATTATACATATGTGCAAGGAATTAAAAGAAACTCTGCCTGAAGAATTAAAGAAAGTATGGGAGTGATGTCTCACCAAATAGAGAGTATCATTAAAAAGACAATTTACAGAAAACCAACTAGGAATTATGGGTTTGAAAAGCACAATAACTGAAATGAAACATTCACAAGAGAGGCTCAACAACAGATTGGAACTAGCAGATGAAAGAAGCAGTAAACTCAAAGACAGGTAAACTGAGATTATCCAATCTGATGAACAAAGGAAAAGGAATGAAGAAAAATGAACAGAGCTTCAGAGGTTGGTGGGACAGCATCAAGTGTATTACCATATGCACAATGGGAGTCTCAGAAGGAAGGAAAGAGAGGAAGGGGCAAAAAGAACATTTTAAAAATATACTGGCCAAAAATATTCCAAACCTGATGAAAAATATTAATCTACACACCCAAGAAGGTCAAACAACTTTAAGTGGATAAACTCAAGGAGACATACACCTAGAAAAATCACAGTTAACTGCTAAAAGACAAAGACAAAGAAAACTTTGAAAGCAAGAGAAAAGTGACTCAAGTAACTCATCATGTACAAGGGATCCTCAATAAGATTAACATCTGACTTCTCCTCAGAAAACATGAGACCAGAAAGCAGTGAGATGACATAATTCAAAAGTGTTGAAAGAAAACCAAGAATTCTAAATCAAGAAAAAGTATCCTTTAAAAGCAAAGGAGAATTTAAGACATTCCCAGACAAATACTGAATTCATCACTAGCTACTAAAAGGAATCCTTCAAGCTGAAATGAAAGGACACTAGACAATAACTCAATCCACATGAAGAAAGAAAGAGCACTGATAAAGGTAACTATATAGGTATATATAAAAGACAGAATAAATGTATTTTTGTTTCTCTTTTTAAAATATCTGATTTAAAAGACAACTGCATAAGGCAATAACTTAAAAATCATGTCTATGGGCTTATAATGTAAAAGATATCATGTACATGACAATCATAGTACAAAGGAAGGAGGAGGTTTTGTATACCATGAAAAAATTAAGTCAATATTAAATATAAACTAGATTGTCTTAAGATGTTAATGTTAATCTTTAGGGCAATACTAAGAAAATAACTTTTAAAATATATAGTAAAACAAACAATAAGGAGATTAAAATGTTATCTTAGAAAATATCTATTAAACACAAAAGAAGGCAGTAATAGAGGAATAAAGGAATAAAGAAACCCCTATAATACATACAATACAGAAAACAAATAGAAAAAAGGCAGACATAAATTCTGCCTTATTAGTAATCACATTAAATGTAAATGTACTAAACACTCTAATCAAAAAGTAGAGATGGGTAAAATGGATTTCAAAAGATTCAATTATATGCTACCTCCAAGAGACACACATTAGATTCAAAGATACAAATAAGGGGCTTCCCTGGTGGCGCAGTGGTTGAGGGTCCACCTGCTGATGCAGGGGACAAGGGTTCGTGCTCTGGTCCGGGAGGATCCCACATGCCGCAGAGCAGCTGGGCTCGTGAGCCATGGCCGCTGAGCCTGTGCATCCGGAGCCTGTGCTCCACAACGGGAGAGGCCACAACAGTGAGAGGCCCGTGTACCACAAAAAAAAAAAAAAAAAAAGACACAAATAAGTTGAAAGTGAAAGGTTGGAAAAAGATATGTCACTCACAGTACCTAAAATAGAAATGGAGTGGCTATAGTAATATTTGACAAAACAGACATTAAACAATGAGATACCACCTCATATCCATTAAGATGGGTATAATCAAAACCAGAAACCAACAAGTATGATAAGTATATGGAGAAATATGTGTGAAGGAGAAAACTTCACACACTGCTTGTGGAAATGTAAAATTGTGCAGTCACTTTGCAAAATAGTCTGGCAATTCCTCAACGTTTAAATATAAAGTTACCATATGACCCAACACAACCAAAAGAAATGAAAACTTATATTCACACAAAATCCTGTATGCAAATACCGTAGCATCATTATTCATAATAGCCAAAAAGTAGAAATAAACAAAATGTTCATCAGCTAAATAATGGATAAACAAAATGTGGTATTTACATGCATTGGAATATAATCACAATAAAACCAAAGTGCTGATTCATGCTACTAGGATGAACCCTGAAGACATTATGCTAAGTGAAAGAAGCCAATCAAAAAACTACATGTTGTATAATTGCATTTATATTAAAGATCCAGAATGGGCAAATACATAGGGACAGAAAGTAGATTAGTAATTATCTAGGGATGGGGGTGGCAAGAGTTGGGGAGGGAATGGGAGTGAGTGCTAATGTATACAAGGTTCCTTTCTGAGGTGATAATGATATTCTGGAATTAGATAGTGGTGATTGCACAACTTTGCGAATATGCTAAGCACCACAGAATTGTATACTTTAAAAGAGTGAATTGTATAGTGTGTGTATTCTATCTTAATAAAGCTAATAGTAAAAAAAAATGGAAATTTTGTAACTGAAAAATAGAATTACTAAAATTAAGTAATCAATCATTGAATTTAACAGCATACTGGACATAGCAAAAAAGACTTGCAAACTAAAAAAAAAATAGGTCAATAGAAAATATCCAAGCTGAAGAAAGGAGAACAAAAAGAAAGAAAATCTTTGTAAAAGAGCATAAAGGATATATAATACATGGTGAGATCTTTTAATGTACATGTAATTGGAATCTCAGGAAGAGAGGAGATAAAGTGGGGCAGAAGCAATATTTGACAAGATAAAGGTCAAGTATTTTTGAAAACTCAACCTAAAGATTAAGGAAGTTTAATGAACCCCAAACAGAATAACTACCAAGAAGACTACACACATGCAAATCATTTTAAAATGCTGGGAACAAAACATGAGAAGAAAATATTAAAAGCATCCAGAGAATAAAAGTACCCTTTCAAAGGAACAACTATATGACTGAAAACTGACTCAATAGAAATGATGGAAGCCAGAAGACAACTGAATGACATCTTTAAATGTCTGATTAAAAAAATGATTGTCAACTTAGAATTCTATTCTCAGCAAAAACATCCTTCAAATGTAAAGGAAAAATAAAGATATTCTCAGACAAACAAAAACTGAGAGAATTCATTAGCAGTGGACTTACGCACACACACACACACACACACACACACACACAACCCCAAACCAAAACCAAAACCAAACAAAACACTAGATGCAGAAGAAAATACTTCTGGCAGAAGAGAAATATTTCCTAAAAAAAAAAAAAAAAAAATTCAAGAGAGAAACATGGAAATGCAGGAAGGAATGAATACTAATGGAATGGAGAAATATGTGAATAAATATAGAAGCAACCAAACCAGTCATATCTTTCGGGGCTTAAAAAATACAGTTTCTATATGCCTAATAACATAGGTTCAAAATATATACAAGCAAGAATTGATAGAACTGAAAGGAGAAATAAATTCACAATCATAATAGGAAACTAATACACCTCTCAACTGAACAGATAAAAATCAGTAAAAATATAGAAAATAGGAACAGGATTACAAGCTTGATTCAGTCAACATATACAGACCACTTCATACAACAACAACAAAATATACATTATTTTCTAACACACATAGAACATTTACCTAAATTGACTCTTTTTTGGGCATTTCAACAAATTGCAAAGGATTGAAATCATTAAGGGTATGTTCTCTGAGCATAGTCGGATTATCTAGAAACAAGTTAAAAACAGTAACTAGAAAATTCCCAAATATTTAGAAATTAAGCAATACACTTATAAATAACCTATGCATAAAAGAAAAAAGCAAAATGGAAATGAGAAAATACTTTGAACTGAATGAGAGGGAAAACACAACTTATTAAAACATGTGGGTTACAGGTAAAACTGCATTTAGAGGGAAATTTGCAGCACTTTTCTATGTACATGTTATACTTCAGTAAGTATTTTACTTTAAAATAATGAAGAGCAATGTACTTTTCTAGCAGTATCTAGGAGATCCCTGGCTGGGTATTTAGGGGTCCTGGATTACAACCCAAGTTCTAAACTAATACTGAGTAGTTGTCAAAGTAAGGCTAAAGGAAAAGCATCTCAGTGTAGGAAAAGAGTGCAGAACTGGGTGTCATGATCGTCTGGTTCCAGTCCTAGACCCCCCTTTAACTATGTCAGCTTGTTGAATCAAATAACCTCAGTTAGGAAGTAAAACCTGGGAGCATCTGAGCTAAACTTGGTTGCAGATACTTATCTAGGTATCACAATAATTTTAAAACTTGATTTTGAGTACCTTTCGATGATGCACATACATCAGCAAACCACAGTCCCCACCGCACTCTGTTACATAACAGCCCTCCTGCTAAAGACATGGTTTCCTAACACAGGACTGCATCTGAATTTGCAACCTCCGGGCCATGTGTTTTCTAAGGTCCTTTCTGGTTTTAATGTTCTTTGTTTCCATGACTTGCACTCAAAACTATGTCCAAAATCTGGATATACTTCTACTAAATATTATTCATTGTTTATCTGAAATTCACATTTAACTGGGTGTCACATACTTTTACTTGCTAAATTTAGCACTTCTACCATCAATGCAAGTGACTTTACAAGATTCCACAATAATAACCCGTTCAGGGGGGACCATTTTGAAGGCTGATATAATCTATGGTAGATTGTTTGCAAAAATAGCCATAATTATTCCTTCCCTATATCCAGTAGCTCCTCCCATCAAGAGATAGAGTCCATTTCCTCACTCTTTGAATCTGAGCTAGCAGAACAAGTTATCCCAGTTGAGGCCCCCCTAAACTAGCCAGCTCCTCACTAACCTGGCAGATGGCTTCAGGTGCATGAATGAGCCCAACCAAGAACTGAACTGCCCAGCTCAGCCCAGATCAAATTGCCACCTTGCAGAATAGTGAGTGAAATAAGTGGTTATTATCTTAAGCCACTAAGCTTTGGGGTGTTTGCTATACACTAAAAGCTACCTGATATAGAACCAATTCTAATCCTAATAAAGGAGTTAGATGTGATAATCCTTTTTCTTATAATGTTCTTGACACCTGGTCTCTGATTTATGAAGCTGATACTCTTTCATATTGTACAACATTCAACAAAAGTCATTCATTCATGGTATTGGCCTGTTTCTTTTCAAGCTGATCTGAATATAAATGGCCAAGACCTCACCTTACGTATCACCTGAGAGGAAGGCGGAATCAAGAGAACTGTGTTTGAGTCCTGGCTCTCATACCCAATTTGCCTCTGTCTACCCTCATCTTTATGAGAGAGCCACTAGAGAAGGGTTTCAAGCCTTTTCTGAGATCGAACTGCTTCTCATTTTCCCAGACCTTTGTGATGACTTAGACAGATGTCGAGGATAGTGTTAGATGTAAAGCCCCTAAGCAGGATGGCTAAGAAAGTGGTGCCTAGTATGATGTCTATTGGGAAAACTATCAAGTAAAGCTTCATCATTTTGCTTTGGGACCGCTAAAATGGTCCATTTAAAGCTTTTCAATGAATGCTTTTTCTACAAAGAGTGAATATGCAAATTCCTTAGCATGTAGACGAGGTCCTTGGTGATCTGGTTCTCATCTGACTGTCCACTGTCATCTCCCACCACTTTCCTAGATGTGCCCATATGAGATGCTTCTGTTCACTACTACAGATTTTCTGTCTCACTGGTCTCTTATTCTAGTCACTATTACTACAACTAATTCTACACAGCCTTTAAACAGTTTCACTCAGATGCACCTGATAGATGCCTTGTCTTGGGCCCATGCCAACTGCCTGTTACTTCCTGTATTTGATGCTAAGTTTTGTGCAGTCATTTTGGGCTTGGCCCTCGGCAGAATCACTCAGCACCCATGCAAATGTAACCTAGAAATAAGGGAAGAGAGAGTAGCCAATGCTGAATGGACAGTTATCCCTGGCCAGTGCAGGAAGGGAACCTGTGGACAAATGCTTCTCCCTTTCTTCCCCTGGGTGATGGCTCTGGGACATACTTCAACATGGTTTCTCAGCTGTTCCCCCCAGATCAAGCAGCCAGATGGTCATAGCAGTGGCCAAGTCAGGGATGCATCCTCGTATCAGCTCTCCCTCTTTCCCTGCTTTGATGCCTTTGCCCCACACTTGTACTCCTTGGGATCACATCTCCAAATGTACTACCTGCATACAAGCCTATATCTCATACTTCACTATCTTGGGAATTCTGACAGTATTCTACATGGCAGCCAGGTAGAATCACTTGCAGTTCCCTGAAGCTGCCATACTGCTTAATGGCTCCATGCTTTGCACCTGTCATTCCCTCATCCTGAAATGCTTCCCTACTCCCTGATGTTCTTCTTGATGAATTCCCACTCATTCTTTAAGATGCTCCCAAGGAGAGCTAACTGTTCTTCTCTGCGTGGTTCCATCATCTCTAGAATTTAACTGTTATTACCTTACTTATTGTAATTCCACAGCAATTATAGTTCTGCGGCCTAATGCATAGTGGGTCCTCAGAAAATATGGAATAAATCAAGATCGTAGAGAGCCTACACTAAATAACATTTATGGTTGCCCCCAGTGCTAAGATGTTTCATCTTACATTATGCACATGTAGCTTATGACACTGGTGGTTTTAACAAATAAACAATTGTTTTAAAAGGGCCTTTAATTGCTTATGCTTTAATTTTTGAATGGGTGATCCTTGTCATACTGTGATCTGAGAGACAATATATCAGCCCACATTAGGCCATTAGAGGCCAGGAAAAGGGGAAGCCACCCTTTGAAGGTTTAGGATACACAGTGGGTGTGTGAGCTGCAGTCCTGGAGTTAAACTGACAATATTTGTTCACTGACACTAGAAACAGGTCAGAAAAAATTTAGATACTTTCTGCTGGATACATTTCAGTGGATGTCTAAAACTACCATCAGTTTGAATATATCCTTTCCAAGAGCAGACACCCCTCTTTGGTGCGAAGGGTAATAGGGTTGAGATTACACTGCTAAGTGAAGAATTGTGCTTTTCACGTATAAGCTGTCACAACTGTCCCAGGTCATGTGTGGTCTCTTACTATCATGTAGTAAACTCTGGTGGTGAGGCAGTGCGGAAAGAATGTGGACATTAGAGCCCAATATTCCTGAGATTCAGTCCCTGCTCTACCACTTGTTGCTGTGTGGCCCTGGAAAGGCACTTCTCCAAACTTCAGTTTTCTCATATGAAAAATGGGTACTTTCACATACTTTACAAGTTGTGGTAAGGATGTGTTATCAACTGAATGTTTATTTATTGAAATTTATATGTTGAGATCCTAATCCCCAATATGATGGTAATTGGAGGTAATTGGAGGTAGGATCTTTGGGAGGTGATTAGGTCATGAGGGCCAAGCTCTCATAGATGGGATTAGTGCCCTTATAAGAGTCCTCAGGGAGCTCCCTTGCCTCTTCTGCCATGTGAGGACACAGCAAGAAGACTGCTGTCCATGAACCAGGAGGTGGGCCCTCACCAGACTCCGAATCTGCCAGCACCTTGATCTTGAACCTCTCAGCCTTCAGAACTGTGAGAAATAAATGTTGTTATTTACGCCTCTCAGTCTATGGTATTTTTGTTATAGCATCTCAAACTGACTAAGGATATAAAGGTCCCAGCACAGTGCCTGCATGTGGTAAACGCTCCATAAATGATCACTAGATATTACTATTTCCCCAGAAGAATAACTGTTAAAGTAACTTAAAGAACAAAACCAAGACATAAAATTCCAGTGCTATATCTGTAGGTATCCTGGGCACCACATAGCAAAATTTGCTACCCCTCTGCATTGTTGTACGTAGGAATAAAAAGATACAATCTGTAAAAAATTTTATATGGTTAGAAAATTGAAAGGTGTCTTGAGAACCTTTAGGAAGTTTGCATTGAAACAGGTGAAATGAAGGATGGAGAAGAAGGCAAATCCTAGAAGCAATTTACTGGGAAAAAAAAAATACAAAAACAGAATTCTCTGTGTTGTACACTGTGTCAATTATTTTCTTGGAATAAGTATTGAACACACTAAGAAGTTTTTGCATTGCAATTTTTCTTATGAAGTTTCACCCCAGCCAGGTGAAACATTCTTCGAAGTTTTCAAAGAGACAATGCAAACACAATCATATCATTTTCTTTAAACAAAACCACACCAAGTTAACTAACATGTGCCCTTAAACCAGGAACAACGTAAATAAAGGAGCAAAATGATGAGTAATGGAATTTCTACTGCATGCGCTTTTGTAAGACTTTCATAGATTTTGTGTATGGGGAGGAGGTAGAATGTCATCTACAAGTTAAACAAGTTTAAACTCAACCTCTGAAGTAAGCAAACAGATAAGTAGCTATAATTATTCTCATTTTCTAGATGGCATCACTGAGACTTAGAGATTTTAAGTAACTTTCTCAAGGTCTCATACCTAGTGAGTGGGGAGCCTTGATACCATAGTTCATGGGTCTGTTATAACCAGGCCTGGTGACCCTCCTTGCCCTTTTCAGAGACTCCCTCTCTCCACTGCTCACTATTTTTGTTTTGTCCTCTCTTCCGTGTCTAAGACATGGCACGGCCTGTTACCCAGAGGATTCCCTTGTGGTCGTCCACCACAGCATGGCCCTCTTCTCAGATCTGTTGTTGCTAGCCTTCTTGGTGTTCCTGAGAAATGGAAGAAAACTATCAACTCCCTCCCCAAGAAAATCATACATACAGACAACATCGTGAATACAATGGACTCGAAATAAAGCTGATTTAGTCTTGATCTTTCTCTACTCCTCTTGTAATTTAGTTTCTCCCCATTATAACATTTTCTAGGGGTCTTGCTAACTAAATGGTTAGTTATTCTTATATACATCAATGAAGGCTTGTAGGTTCATTTATTCACTCCATGGACATTTTTGAGCCTCTGTAGTGTGTAAGGTACAATAGTAAGCCCTGTGGGGATTCAAACGGGAATTTGATAGTACTCTGCCCTCAATACACTGCCAATCAGAGCTAATGAGACTCATTTTTTGTTTGTTGGTTTGAGTTATCTCTTTTCACTAGATTCAGTGTTGAAAGGCCATGAGGCTGCAGCTGCGGTAGCTTCTTGCTACCATAAGAGGACAGCCTGTCTGAGATTGGAACCAACTCTGAAAAACCAGAGCAGAGAGATGGAGAGAGAGACTGATCCCAGTGACATAGTTTTATCCCCTACATCAAGCTATGCCTGAAGTCGGCCTTGAAATGGCCTTTCTTTCTGTTACAAAGGGTAACAAACTGTTCCCAACCAAAATAGTCCTAACATATACAAGTCTTTTTTGTCATCTTTTTTAACTTCCTTGTCTTTCCAGATACAGTCTCACACACTCTTAGAGCTCTCTTAGAATCTTCTACTCAGTGCTGGAACCTGGTCGAACCAAGGCTGAATCTCTTCAACAGCATCCCTAACTGATGCAACACTGTCCCAGACTCTCCGAAGCAACAGGAGGGAAAGAGAGGTCAGTGGGAGGACCAAGCTGCACATCTTCTTCTTAGTCAGGCAAAGGTGCGTTTAGGATCCGAGGCCAAATCGATACTCACTGGGAAGGTGGCTGGAACCAAAGGCTCTCAGAAGGACCCAAGTCAAAACTGTCAGGAGGAACGTATGCAGAAAATCTGTGTGAGTTGTACCTCTGTAGTGCAAGCGCTAGGGGAAGAGGGGGTAGCCATAGGAGATAAGCCAGAGAGTACAGTGCCAAAAATGGTAAGATGCAAAAGGGGCAGTATTTAGATACCGTCTCCAAAGAGCCAGTATTTAGATATCTGTCATAACAGAAGGTATTCAATATCCAAGAAAGAATTTGAAATAGCACCAAACATTTTAAAAGTTATTTTCTTTTAATCCCTCCTCCACTCACCCTGCCTAAATGATCATGAAGATGAGGGGCAGAGGAGGAAGTTAAACACAGTTAAAGCACAGAGAGTCTTCCCTTTTATCATCTCCAAACTATGAATCAGGCCCATGCTGAGGGAGAAAGATGATTTGCTTGAATGAGAAACTGAAGTTTTAATTTGAATTGGACTTTTTAACATACCTGAATGTGTGGCGGCTCCTATATCTCAACCAGACTGAGAAGCTATGGGATCTGCCAAGGGGTGGGGAAGGGAGAATTCTCCAGCGTATGTTTGAAGAGAGTGTTGGAAAGAAAAAACAAAGCTGTTCCTGATTGCACCCTACCAAATTAAGCCAATTCAACAAATAGGTTATGCTATAGGTTGCTCTGTGGTGTTATTCCCTAGACTTATCTTGAGGTAGAGTATAAGAAACAGCACTATGCAACTCTCTGTAAGGACCCTTCAGGAAATATCTCTATAATCTTAGTATCAGGGATAGTTCTTTTTTTCTGGGCCAAATGATGTGCTGTTATCCAACTGGTATACCAAGTAAAATTGAGAGGATCAGTGAGAAAGGTCTATTCTTTAGGGAGTATTTTTATCACTGACATTGTTTACAATTGCTGACACATGGTGATAATAAGAAGTAGATCAACTTTTAGCCTAGTTTATTGTAGTTTATACATTTTCTACAGAAAATGCACCTCCTTATTGCCTCCACCAATTGATGGACTGCTTCATCTGTTTCTATCCTAAGAACACTGTAAGTCATGTTTTACAGATGAGTTTTCCATCTTTTTCAGTTTCTAGAAAGTGAGGACTCAAACTGATATATCTCCTCCCCTGTCTGCCAGCATATTTCTATACTAGGTCTGAGTCCTGGGCTTAAGTTTACATCATCATATACTTTTTTTTCATTTTTGTCCATCTCTCTTTTATTTTTAAACCTACCTCTAATTAAATTGTCTTTGTGCATATTTTTGTAAGCTCTTTAAATCCTTTTTCCAGCAAGATATATAAGCAATGTAATAAACAGAAAGAATGATTTTAAATGCACATACTGAATTACCTACCCCACATGTGTAGCATCCCACGCGCAGTTCATTCTAGACACATCATTTTTCCCATTTCAAAATGCAGTAAATGACCCCTAGAATGCTATTTCTGGTTTCCTTAGGAAACAGCACCATGTGGCATAACTCACCTACCCCAGTAGTGTGATCTCCCTTTGGTCCTGTGTAGGAGGTAGGAGTTTCTCCCCTCCTTCTGTGCCAGCTGCTCCGGTTCCTTCTCTCCTGCGTAAATGCACATTCATCTTGTTCGAAAGTACACTCTCCAGGTGGAGCTGGAAGCTTCTCTGCAAGGAAACAGCAGGTGATGCAATTGCTGAGGCTCTTTCAATGAATATGTATTCCAAGGCTCACTGGAAGCACGTGTTGCACGTATGGGTGTCGTCTGGCCACAGGCCCCACATGAAGAGGCAGCCCCCTCACCAGAAGCCCACCTAAGCCACGCTGGTGCTTCCAGCTAGAGGCTGGACTCCACCCTAGGTTCTGCCAGAGAGACAGAGAACAATCAGAAATCTAGATCCAAAAGTATGGGAATACTTTGAGAAAGAAACTTTCTCTGACTTGTGAATTTATTTGTGTGAATGAGCTTATAAAGCTCTGAAAATTGGAGGTATGTTGCCTCTATGGAAACATAAAAATAATAAAATGGCATGCAGGAGCATTCTTCAGAAATCCAGAACGAGTGAAGGGAATCCTCAGAGCAACTCTATAACTGCTTTGGAGGAGGGGGAGAATGTGAAAGAATTAAATGTGATTTTGGAGACATAGCTTAATATGTGCGGAGCAGGTTACTGAATTTTTCTGTGCCTCAGCATTCTTATTTGTAATGTGGGAATATTAGTGGTATCCACCTCAGGGGGTTGTGAGGATTAAGTAAGATGATGTATGTAAAATATTTAGAACATGAAGTTCTCAATAAATATTAGCTAAATATATATTAGAACTTGGTGTTTTGCTACCTGGAGGCTTATTTTCCATTTCCAAAAACAAATGTTTATGTCTTTGGGTGCTATCTTCAATAACTGTAATAATGATTATTATTAGAGTGGTGTCACCTCCCAACTTCCTGGGGACTTCTTTGGTTGTACCTCCCTACCTCTAGATTCTCTAATAAATAGCTTATCTTTTCCATCTCTTGCATGATAATTCTTTTACTTCTTTTATTTTATATACACTACAAGCTAATGAAGGCTCATTCCCTTTTCTACGTCTTGAGTGTAGAGATTTTTATCTTGTTTTATGTTGTTCTTGCAATGCCACACAAATCAACTACAAACAAATTATCTTTTAATTAAATAAACATGGAGATTATTCTCTGGTGCCAAATTGATGCCACAATTTGCCTGTTTGTTAAAGAAATGGATACCCTGAGACTCAGGATGCAGTGGTAATTAGTAGATAGAAACCAATGATTTGGGTTGAGGTATGCACAATTTTCTCATTAGACATAAGGTCCAACACACAGCCACAATATTTGTCACTATCATCAATGCTTGCTCCATTGTTCCACTGTCATTTAATTCACTTGGAAAATATTTATTTATTATCATTTAGATATGATATGTTTACCTAGTCTATGTATAATAATTTCACCAATATTTCTTGAAAATCTGCATGCATATGAGGCAACAACAATAATAATAACAAAAGGAATTATAATAGAAGGTATTTGTTTTTAAAGCACTGTTTTGTGCCAGGTCCTACACTAGGGAATTTAAGTGTATTATCCCCACTTTTCAGGTAGGTATTACCACCTCTCTTATAGATGAAGATACAGGGGTCAAGTCATATGTACAAAGTCACACATTGCATTCAAGGCATCATTTCTAAATGAGAGAGGCACTTCTGACAAGAAAGGCAAAGGACAGACTAGCACAGATTAAATGTACGTGGTATGTTCTTAGAGAAACAGGACATGCCATGAAATGGCCAGGGAGACAAAAGAAAGCTGAAATGACTGCCGTCTTACCTGGAGACGAGCAGCTTCCCAATTCTATTGTGATGTCATCCAGGGCTACAAGTCCACAGTCCCAAAAACTTTTGCACAGGCTCATGAAAACCACCTGCAATTCAGAAAAGTAAAACTGTGAGTTCTGTCAACCGAAAATTGGAAACACTTACGACCTGGGATGTACTTGACACAACAGATGTGCAGAAGCAAACTACAGGCACCTCTTCATTGTCTGTGAACCACAGATCACAGTGGCATGAGTAATGGTTAACCATTTATATATGACCCTGGGACTACTTCTCTTATTTTTTTCAGTAGAATCAAGCTCACAATGATATGTTGTGTACACTAATGCTGAACTTAGTTTACATTCTTTAAAACACTGGGAGAGGAAAGCAAGAAGTTAACTAGGTGGCAGAGGAAAACCAGTCAACTTTTAAATATTTTCCCCAGATAATCCACAAAGTGCGTACAGGGTGGATGGCAGTCCATGCTTTTTTACAAACATTTCCAGTGTAAACACACTATTGATTCTTTGGAATTGACTTTCTGGCAATGTGCTTCATTCATAGAGTGAACAAAGTCCCAGTGATTTGCTATCTGGAGACCCAAGTTCCATTTCCAAAGTAAAGATCTATGTCCCTGAGTGTTATCACTAATAAAAGCCCTAAATGCAGTTATTTTATCAGGCCAAACATTTTTACTGTTGTATGTGAAGGAAAAATAAATCTCTACTATAAATTATTAAATTTATTGTGCCAAAGACAGAGAGAAAAGTCTTGGATTTCTTTCCATTAAGCCAATTTAAAAGTCTCCTTTTCATGTATAGGATGAGCAAAGAGCGCTTTTCAAAACATTTATACTAGATTTTCACTGTACTTTGCAGTTTACAAAGCTGCTTCACAGGTATAACCTAATGCTTAATGAGCACAAGGTCATTCAGTCCATGGTCAATCCCTCAAATACAAATCTTAATTCAAAAAAGACAAAGAGATATTACAGAAAGTACAACCCAAATTATGAATAATGAGAACATTTGATTCTTTTTAGGTTCTAATGTACAGTATGCTATGTCTTCAATTTATCTGTGTTATCAATAGGATCTAACTGCTCTTTGATGATCAGGGCCACCAGAATATAGAATTTATTTAAAAAGAAATTGAAAAATCTCATGACAGTTTATCACTATGCAAAATATAAAATGTCTTAGGCCAATATCTTCAGAATAACTCCTAATCGTAAGATGTGTGAAAGTTTACTTGGACTGTATTCATATTACGTTAAATTATAAAAAGGATAGTTTGGAGATGTGATAATATATAACTATATGTATTTACAAGGAACAAAATAAAAGGGGCGTTTGGGGTTTTTTAATTTAACTTCCATTAATTTTCTTATCTTTATAAATTCTAGAGATGATCTGACTATGTAAAATATTTTACTTGTAGGATTTATGCGTGGGAACTTGTTCCCCATTTGCAAAGCAGAGGTCTATGGCATCAGCCCTGAGTACAGTTACATTTTATCAGCAATTCTTCCTGTTCTATGGGAAGGAGTAGTAATCTGTCTCGTAATTTACTGAATTAATAGTGCTGCAGCTAGAAAAGATTTGGCTTTCTTTTCCTTTCGCTTCTTTAAAGTCTGTTTTTGACATGAATAGTGAAAAAGTACTTTTTCAAAATGATTCTGTGGTAGTGAAATGATTCACCATGTAAAGTATTACCTAAATAAGACTCAAACATTTGGCAGGTAAACATATCTTAAAGAGGAGAAATGTAAACATGCTTTCACATGTTTACTACAGCATTATTTTATAATGACCATAAAACCAAGCAAGCAAGGAAGCAAACAAATGAAAGAACCCAAGATTTCAAAAACAGAGGAAATACACAAATCATGGTGCTACAATCTAAGAAATAGGCAATCATTCACTCTGATAGCTTGTGAATATTATTTAGTAGTAGAGAAATATATTCCTCTCATAATGTTAAGTGAAAAAAAGCTGGTTATAATAGATAAAATAAAGCAAAAGAAAGTAAGGTAAATTATATCGAACTCATCTAAAAATACATAGAAAAAAACCTTGAAAATTTACCAAATGTATAACAGTTTTGTTAGGTTCATGAAATTACGGGTATTGAATAGAATTTCATTTTCTAAACATTCTTTAATTTTGCTATATTTATAATTGAGAGAAAAGAAGAAGGAATCAAAATATCTATAGTGAAGATGTGGAATAATGAGTTACTGTTTTTCAGATTGGCACTGTTTATTATAGTAGCCACGAGGACATGTGGCTATTTAAATGAAAACTAAATAAAATTTAAAATTCATTTCCTTAGGTGCACTAATCACATTTCAAGTGCATAACAGCCACATAGAGCCAGTGATCAAGTGAGCTGGTTATGGAAGATATGTAACATTTCCTCATTGCAGAATGTTCCACTGGATAGAGCTTCCTGGCTCCTTTTGGACATTCCAAACAAATCTGTGAACTGCCACAGTGGGTTAAGTGAAATGCTAAAGATGTTCTGGACAACAGCAGGCCACTAGGTTATTCCTATCTTAGAACTCTTTCTACACTTAGAATACCGGCCAGACCACATGTTGTTCTGATAAAAGAGCCACAAAGTCAGTCAGCTATGTACTAGATTGAAACTATGGCCTCAAACCTCAGATCTGTTTGGCAGTTGTCTATCAGCATTCCAACACACAAAAGAAACGTGACAAGATCAGCTCGTTTGGTCTAACACATTGGATTTCCACCCTGCTATAAATAATGCTGATAATGTCATCTCCTATTCTTGTGCCGCCATCTTGCATTTTGAGGGCCTCTTGAGGTGGAGAGGTTATTTTAGGGTAGTTGGTGACTGGGTAAGCTGAGGATTGGGCCTGGCTGACACAGGCGAAGAGAAAGCCAAACATTTTGGTCTGTTGTTAAGAACTCTCTCCCTGGGTCCCATTAAGAATGTGACAAGAAGGAAATTGTCCATAGTCTAAATTCTTAAGGGGATTAACCTCTTGTTTATTTATAGATCTTTTTTTTAAAAAAACAGTGTTTATTTCATTTTTGGCAGTATTTCAAAGTAAACAGAATATCTCTAAAGACTGGGAAAAAAATCTTAGGCAACTTGAATAGATACTAATATCTATTTAAGAGGGGAGAAGAGGGACAAAGTAAATTGCTGTCCCTTAGTGTTCTTGATTTTATGCAAATCTCTTAAAAGTTAGGGCAAATTAGATTTGTGTAAATGAATTTGTTTCAGTGCACTAAAGGTTCCAGTCCTTAGGGACTAGTGATACTTAAAATTTTTTTTGATAGAGAATATTAATTGTTGAGAAAACTTAGCTAGACTAACTTTGGAAATACAAATAGACAGTGAATGGAGAGAGTGATAAATACATATTTGCAAACAAATAATTTTAAATATAGTCAAGTAAGGATCAAAAACATGATTTAACTTACTTCTTATCATATTAAAATTAGACATTGCACATGCTCATTTATCTACAGCAGGGTGTTCTGATCTCAGCCCTATTGACATTTGGGGCCAGATAATTGTTTGTTGTAGGGGATTGCCCTGTGCATTGCAGGATGTTAAGCATTCCTGGTTTCTACTCACTAGATACCAATATCACCCCCAAGTTATTACAATCAAAAATGTCTCCAGACACTGCCAAATGTCCCTTTGGGGAGGGGGACCAGGGCAAAATCTCTTCTGGCTGAGAACCACCAGTCAAAGGTGGTAGAAAACTGCTATGTGGATTATCAAACCCCACTTGCTAAATTTCTATTACGTGTAGTCCCTGTGTGAGGAACTTTCAGATCTGTTACCTCCTTTTTGGATTCTCTGTCAATTTCAACCTGTTAATTCTTCCCAGGCAGAGCAGGACAGTTGTTTACATGTTAAAAGCAGGCTAGATTGAATTAGTTTTCTTCGCCTCTGCACATCACCAGGTGGTAGTTCTAAGGAGCAATGAAATACCCTCAAGTTCTGGAAAGAAAAGGCAAAGGAGCAAAAAAGCAAGGGAGATGGACTGACACTCCAGCTGAATAATCATCCTGGAGATGATCAGGGCTTCACTCTTCCAATTTCCTTCTTCAGAAAACTGCAAATTGTCAAAGGGCAATGGAGTATCTTCTTTGTTTTCATTTGCCTCCCTTTCAAAAAAGAATGATCTACTCCCTCAAAATAACATAATGACAGGGAGCAAATCCTAAGGGTAACTGAGAAAACTTTCCTCATAGTATACAAATTTTATTTCTCTCCTAAAGTTTTTCCCTCCCAGGGGGTGGGGACAGTGGGGTGGAGAGAGAGTCTGTACAGAAACGCAGCCACAAGGCTGGGTTACTCAGAGGGGCTAGACTGCCCCTAAACCTGTAAAAGTCCAGAAAAGTTCTTGATTAAAGCATGCAGGAAAGAAAAAACATTAGGGTTACTAATTATAACTTTATGAAGTGTCATAGTTTAAGTGGTACCCAACACAATGAATAGGGCTTTGCTGAGGGAGGGAAGTAATGAAAGCTTTTGCAGGGAACCACAAACCTTTGTTGTGTAGTTAAAAAAACATCGTTGGTATTAAAGAGCTCAACACTGGCTGAACTGACTGGTTTTTCACTGACTTTTAAAGTAGTTTCATGGCCTTCCAGAGAGACATCGCTGGCCAGGTTGTTGGGTTAATCCACCACCTACTTTACCAATTGAAGAGCCCCAGTTGGGCCTATAATTAGTATGTGAATGATAGTTTCCAGAAATGGCCTCCTATCTTCACACAGAAACATTTCAATCCTATGCCAACACCACCATAAATTACCCATGTTCGAAAACAAACCTAGTTACGTTCTTGTTATAAGCAGTGGACCTCAACAATTTACCAGAGGGTTTGATTCTGGGTTAAATTTAACTTCTATTCTGACGAGGTTTGAAATCTTCTGGAATCATTTGCACAGATAAATTTGGATATGGCGACTGCAGAGCTGGTGGAATAATTACTCACAAAATTACTATAATCCAGTCAGTGGAATTCCAGAGCCCTTCATTAAGATGCTTTTGACACAATTGCAGGATATACTATACTATGTAATGCAACTGCATTCATTTAACTGTTTGACAATAAGTTGTTAAGAGAATTAAAAAAAAAAACCATAAAGCAAAACAAAAATTCTGACATTAGACACTTGGCTAAAAGGGTGGAATTTTCACAAATCCCTAAAGACAGGCTGAGTGGAGCTTTATCTAGAAAAATGAGTATAAGACTTTAGTATTTTTAGAATTCCAGCCATGTTTGGGGAAATAGTTGCTAAACCGTAACAGCATGCCTCCTGCAGATACTATATTTGGTCTTCAGATCCCACAAAAGGCAGAATGACCATGTGTTTTTAAATAAGTCTTTAGCTGACCAACACTTTTTTCTTAAAAGATCCATCTGTTTTGTTTCTTCTTTTCTTAAAGACCCATCTGATTTAATTCAGCTCTTGGCTTTCACAAGCAACAAAGAGTGAACAGCTTCCAGCTTTACCCAGCATGAGTCCGTCTGCTTGTAAGAGCCTTCCATTTTAGGGTAGAGGGCACCCTGTGGTAGATTTGCAGATCAGCAGCAAAGTTTTTCATTGTTATTTGTGTGGTAAATACCCAGATCTCTCAACTCACTGATTTCAGAAATCTGCATTATTTTCAAATCATTTGGTCACTGAAAAGGAAAAGGAGTTTCCAGAAGAGACCTCAGAATCAGATATTTTTTAGAATGAGGAAAAGGCCCAGAGACCCTATGATATGAGCTCAAGGTCATATAACAGCTAGCTGTAGACCCGGCCATGAAACATGACACTCCGAATATCTGATAGAACATATTTCATTATACCAATCTGCTCATTTTCTCCTTTTTGCTTTAGGTATTTTAGAATATGATTCTGAAAGGCTTGAAACTCCCCAATTAATAGCAGAGGACAAGTATGTCTTTGACCTGTATTTATATTATAACTAGCTTCCTGTCATTTTGCCTTATGTATGTTTATAAAGAGTTCTCCATCACCTGGCACCAGAACCTGAATCTTACATAGATCGTGACTGAATTTCAGGGCTGGTGAGTGTTGAAACCTCTCCTCGCAGGCAGTAACCCCACCTCTCCACAGCAGGTGTTCCCTAACTTCACTGATGTCCTTCTCTCTCTTAGCCGATGACCTTATGTCTGCTCCACACGGAAAATTTAGCCCATAGGAAAGAATCCCCTCAACTCCCCACATCCACACCTTCAATCTTATCTTCATTTGCACCCATTTTCACTTCCTTTCCTTTGTTTTGGGAGTGAGGTCTGTCTGACTCCAAAATTCATGCTCTCTTTTTTGTGGGACGTAGATCCTGCACAATCCTGTACAATTAGTATTGAGGGTCTAAATGGAAAATAAACATGAAAAGCCTCTGAAAAAATGAACATTAGAACTAAACGTGAGATGGTATCATTTTTAGAGTTTTAGGATCTAATTTCACACCCTAATAACGAGAACATTATTATATAAAATTTTCCTATAAGCCTTTCATCGTCACTAAAGGAAATAGGTGTGAATGCCTTCCTGGACATACAATGTGGTTCATCTCCGGCCCACCTCCCTTAGGGAGGACCCCTGGTCAAACACTTCCCTGAGCAATGTAATGTAATCATCAATTTAATTGTCATGGCCAAGGATGAACATCATAATACGGTCCTATTTTGACATGTGGATGGAGATATAAAACGTCAGTCCTAGCAGGAGACTTGGAGAACACAATCAATTGCAAAAAAGGCGGAATCTACGTCTTTGTCTTGACTCTCAAGGGCTCACCCCTGCTCTGGATGAATTTCTCTGGGTCAGGAGAAGACAGTGACCTTAGCTAATAGCCAAACAGGAATAATGACTTCACTCTGCTCATGTATGAGACATAGAGACAGTGTGGGTCTTATTTTCATTAACTCCCAGGGCAAAGTGGAGATCCTGACTTGAGGCAGAGCTGTGGCTAAAAGCTTGTATAATGCTAAGCCCTTTTTAGCTGTGTTACAACTTATTTAATCAACCCCTACTGATGGATAATTGGGCAGTTTCCAATTTTGCAATATTACAAATACTGCTGTGATGAATATCGGTAGATAAACCTTTGTGCATAACCACGATTATTTCCTGATGATAAATTTCCTAGAATTAGAATTATTATGTCAAAGGATATGCATGTTTGGGATGTTTCTTTTTGACACAGGTAATTGAATTGTCATCTAGTAATATTATATCAATTTACCTTCACGCTAGAGCTTATGAGAATCCTATTTCCTTGAATACTCACCTCTCCAGGGCAATGATTTATATATAATATACTTAAATATGTAATTATATATATATAAATATTTAATAAATGAAATTTAAGTATATATATAACTCCTATATTATATATACATCTATATATTTTTGGCCTAAAGTGAAAGATTTTTTAATTGATAAACTGAACAATATAGGCAGTATGAATGCAGCTATTAATACAAATATCATACTCCAGAGTATTATGTTTTAAAAATATCTTGATCCGTTTGATAGACAAATGTGCTATTTTATTACTTTTTAAATTTCTTTGATTATAAATGAAGTTGGACATGCTTGTGCATTTATTTTCCAGTCATATTTCTTTTTTTCTGATTTGCCTGTATATATTCATTGCCCACCTTCCTACTTCTTAGTTCATGTTTTGCTTATTGATATATTAAATTTAAAGCTTAAATGTATTAGGAGTTTGTCATATACGTTGCAAACTGTTTTTTCTGGCTTGACATTTGCCTTTCAGATATGTTTATTAGGCAATCTTTATTTGGAGAAAGACACTAAGGGACAACTAAATGTCTTGGTTCAGAGACTGAGATGAAATAGGCAGGCCACAAATAGTAATGCGTTTTTGAGCATTGCCTACGTTCACATGTAAGCCAAGGTTGAAGAGAAAATAGGAGCTCATGACCCTTCAGGGTGTGGTGGGAGATGCATGGGGAGGTAGCTTGTTGACCACCTGGAGAGAGACTTCTACTAGATGTAGGTACTGTAAAGACAGAGCACAGAATACCCAGAGAAAGCCACACAAGGGAGGGAGAAAAAGGTGGGGATATCTATGCAAAAGGAAATAAGGTATTCTTCTGTGGGAGAAAGTAGCGAGTCTTTACTAATATGTGAATTGTCGATTTCCAAGTAAGTGAATTCAGCTTATACCTAGAGTGTCCAGCAAATACTTACCTGGTCTATGAGCTCAGGAAACCAGAGGATCACCAGAGAATCTCAAAGTGCAAATTAGTCAGTGTTGCCTCATCCAAAAAACCCGGGAAAAGATTCCCTATAAAGGCAGCCATCGTGAGACTGTGAAATACAAGATTAGGAATCTGGAAGTGTGGAGGGAGGTAGTGTTTTTAGGTTTATAAACAATCTTTGGAATACATTTTTGCTTAATTAAGCTTACTAATAAGACTATGGGGAAAGAATGTCCCAGATATCTCCATGGTGCTGAGAGAACAAACGTGGTAATCCAGCCATATTCTATGAAATTAATTCCTTGGGAAAGTCATGAAAGAATGCACTGACATAAACACCACACTCATGTAAACTGTGTGTTAGTAACTACCAGTTGTGCTAATCAGTCTTTCCAGTCATTTCCCTATAAATTGACATGAAACACAGAAACCCAACAACAAATATCTGAAAGGAAATGAAAGAGAAGGAAAATCAGAGTATCTCAACTCTGCCTTATGCATATTTAAAGTAATTTATAATTCCTGGACTGACAGCTGACACTGAGTTTTGCTTGGAAAAACTCAACAGTAGGCTCCTTTTCCATACTTAGCTCCTCTATCCAATTTCACATTAAAATGTATTCCACTTGACAGTATAATTTTCCTGGCTCTGTGTATGGAAACACCCTAATCTGTTCTATAATGTGTTGATTATTGTGTCAGAAATTAATGATCTTGCAATTTCTGCTTTGCACTCAGCTGCCCTGCTTTAATTATGCTGGAACATTAATATCCTGGAGCAGCCATTTCCCAATGTTCTCAGACATCATGAAATGTGATAGGAAATTCACCTTTTCTCATGTATCTTATCTACACATTGGTTTTCTGATTCCTTAGTCCCTTTATAGCAGAGTGTCTTGTTATTAAATAGCCACCTATTTACAAAATCTCTCCAGAAACTTACTAGACCTGTTCTATCCAAGCGAACTGCTAAGTGTTGTCTTTAAAAATTTTAGAACCCTAGATATTTTACAACTAGTTTCATTTTCATTATTAAAGGGCAAAGTGAAAAGCAGAAATCCAAATCACAGACAAATTTCATTCACTTTTTGCTAAAATGAGAAGATTATTGCGAGAGGAAATAAAGAAATAGAGAAAGCTATCCACAAGGACTGTGCTGCACAATATTAAAAGACAGTTCCTGGCATTAAGATGTCTAAAAATATAATAAGAATTAGAAGAGACTGAGTGGACATCTTAAAACATGTTTTTATTTCATGGAGAGGTGACATGACATTCTGATTTGTGTCATTTCATGCCAGAGTCAAGACTTAAAGCCAAGTCTTCCTAGCCCTGACCTAGGATCTTTTATCATACAACCTCATCCCAACAAAACACAAATTAATGACTTATACAAGATTCAAAGAGGAAGGGGCTCTTGAGATGGACTTTGAGAGAAGGGTAGGATTTTCTCAGGTATGATGATTCCTGCAGCAAGATCAATGGGAAATATTTGCTGTTGATAAACCCTTGAGGGAGCAGTGGGGGAGGAAGGCAAGGATTTGAAGAAGGAGAAACTGCACTGGTTCCTAGACAGTAATTGAAGACACGTGTTCCAGGGAGTTTGAAGACTAAAGGAATGGGATAGGGTGGCAACTTAAATGGGTAAAAAGGTGAAAGGAAGGTTTGCTGTTCATTTGTATGACCAACATATGTTGGCAGCATGCAAAGGACTAATGGAAATTGAAAATTTATGAGAGAGGGAACAATTTATGAAATAAGGTCCCAGAGGAGGCAGGACGATGAAATCAAACATATAGATGACCGGTTGGTTTTGACTGAGAAACCAACTGTCAGATTCAAAGAGAGGCAAGTGAGGATTCAGAGAGGAACAGAATTGAAGGGGCTTGTGTTCAATGCCTTCATTCTTTTGGCAGTTGAACCCATGAGGTCACATCCTAAGAATGAGGCAGGTAGGATCGAGTTGGAAACTTGCGAGTGAAAATGGATCTGAATATCTGGGGTGGGGAACGAGCGTGGAAGTCAGTGAGAGATGATCTGAATAAAAGGCTTTCCCAGCAGCATGGATCCCAGCAGCCTGGAGGGGACAGTGGCGATTAATCTCATTTTCTCCAGCTGTGCTGAGAAGCTTAGGGAAAAGAAGATGAAAATACCTGCTGAGGGTTCCCAGGGGTTAAGAGGACCAAGGTAGGAGAAGCCAGAAGGACCTGTGGGTGGGGAGACTATGATGTGGAAGTGGGTGCTCTATGGACCACAGCACAGAATGGAGGCTGGAGAAGCTGTGTTGGGGGACAGGAAAGGGATCAGGAAAATCAAGAGAGCTGGGAAAACCTCATATCAGTCTTTGGGAATAGGGAAATGGTGCGATGTAAGTTGTTCCAAAGAAAAGAGTTACAGCTTTTGGTTTTAATAAATATCATCATAAAAAGCCCCAAACCAGACTTGGCATATATGTGTTTATGTGCATCCTTATATCCACTCCAGCAGGATGTTCCTGCTTTTAAGTGTTCACATTCAAATTCCTTGCAGGACCAATTGCACAGGTGCTACGTTATAAGAGATTATGGTTTATATGATTCAAAGGCAGAAACAGTTCACCTTCCTTCTTCCTTTGATGTATTTACATTGTTCTTCCTTGCCATCAACACATATTCATTGAGAGTTCGGTTCTCTTTCCAACTATTTATTGAGTACCCACTCTGTTCCAGAAATTGTGTTCACATAAGAAATAAAAAATAAATAAGATATGGATCTCTGTTCTCCAGAAGCTTACAGTCTGATGTAAGCTAATGTAGGTAGGCAGGTAAATGGACAATTTCCATACAATACATAATGCTATGATAGTAGTATGATGCACAACACAAGGGTTCTATGTCAAGTACTCTGAGGAAACTGCCACCTTACACAAGGTTGAACAGGATTCCTTAATGTAGAACTTACCAGAGTTTCTAACATGTTACTGTGCAGGGTGAATCTTCATGTGTGTATGTGGAAGTAGAGATCTAGCGTACAAAACTTCCCCAACTCATTTGACCACAGAACCCCTTTTCAATGGAATAACTCAAGGGATTTGTACTCCACGGGACATACTCTGAGAAGTGCTGACATAAGGTTCTTGCCTGGTCAAAAAAAATGTATTTATATCTTTTTCAGACTGGCCAGATGGGGGTTTTCTCCATCTCCATAAATGACTTTTGAAGTTTGTTCTTTAATCTTACAACAGAATAAAGATGCAGACTTAGAAGGGTTTACCATGCAGACTTTAATGACTGCTGAGCTGATCATTAAGCCAGACCCAGATGAAAGAGAATGCCTGGTCATGCTCTCATTTATGGGACATTTAACATTTTTTCCAAAAGAAATATTTGATGAACATGATATTGAGTTCCTCCCAGTGCCTCTAATTAACAGACCACTTAATGGTCTTTGTTACAGGGAAAACTTGCTTCAAGTCAAAAGATATTGCAGGACCTGATATAGGTGCTATAGTGACCAAGCGTAATGTCAGCCCAAGGATTTGAACATAAGAGATATGGGAACATATGTATATGTATAACTGATTCACTTTGTTATAAAGCAGAAACTAACACAGCATTGTAAAGCAATTATACTCCAATAAAGATGTTAAAAAAAAAATTCAGGGACCAAAAGCATGTTTACACTAGGCTCAAACATTTTTTTCATACATTAAAAGAACATCAAGCCATCCAAAAAAAAAAAAAAAAAAAAGGCTAATGTTTGCGCTTCATCATTACAGACTTTCTGACAGCGACTCTTTAGTCTCTCCTGACATTTAGCTTTCAAGAAAAGCACTTTGGAGTGAATTGTTCCCTCTCCGCATTACCATCTCTAGTGTGTGAAAGTCTCAAGGTAACTCTTGATTACCTGCTCTCTATTTAGTAACATGCTGAGGAAAAACAGATCAAGAAAACCATTTCATGATTCATGCCCTTACAAAATGTTTCTAAAACGTTAACAAATATATTGTCAGCAGTTCATGACTGTGTAAGTGCAGTAGTCTACTACTATTAAAGATTTAACTCCGACCTGATTTTAATTTAAAGAATACTTCACAGCAAAAGTTCAGGTACAGAATTACCCAGGTACTGAAGAGATGTCACCTATGAAACCTTATAAGGATCAGGACCTAGGAAAAAGTTCTTTAGTCTCTTTGTCATTCTCTCTTTTCTCTCTCTTGCTCTTGCTTTCTCTCTCCAGCTACATTAATGTCAGCTATGTGCCAGGTACGATGCTAAGGGTTTTACATGATGCACCGTAATCCTATGAGGCACGTACTACTAATACACTCATTTTGCAGATGAAGAAAAGCAAGGCTCAGCAATATTCACATAACTAGCCCCAATTATAAAGGCGTAAGCGCCAGAGAGCCCACAGCCAAGCCTCTTGACCATTATGCTGTACTTCCCTCTACCCCACAGATCTCCTTTGTCTGTGCTGAACCACCTTGAATTTTGACCCCTCCTAGGAGCCAAAGTGATTTCTAAAATAGAACAACAGAGAGTTAATAATGAAGCCCTAGAGATTTTTTGAAGTCTTGAGTTAGGGCTGGCTTCCCCTTCTTATCTGACCCTACACTTTCCACATTAGCCAGGAGAGGGCTGGGGTGGGGGCATTAAGGTATGGTATAAAAAGCATGGATTCTGGATTGAATAAGACTTGGATTTACCTCTCTGCTCTGCCTCTTAATAGCTGTGTGCTGTTGAACAACGTCCTTAATGTTCTGCACAAGCTTTCTTCGTCTGTTAAATAGGGCTATACAGCTTTCCTTCCTAGCGTGCTGCAGCATCAAATGAAGTAATGCATGTCGAGTGCTTAGCACAGTGTCTGGCACGTGGAAAGTGTTCAATAAAAGTTCCTGTTGCTGTTGGCAGCTGTGACATTACACAGCCATCCGTATGGCTATTTTGTTAGAATGGTCTCTGGGAAATTCTTACCATTGCTATCATTCCTTAAGTAGAAATATATATTATAGTTTCCATCAAACATTAGACTGTATAGGGGAGAGAGCAGGGACTTGTTAATCGAATCAGCCCATTGTCCTTAAAATGGTCTGGGTAAGAACTAATATGGAAATAAAGGTAAAGAAACATCCAGAGTGGGAGGTACCTGGGAAGGCACAGGTGAGCTAGTGTGCAGGGATTAGGATTGAGGCAGGAGAAACAAAGGGAAAGAGGCCGACAGTTTTGACTTTACAGTTCTGTCCAGGCTGCCCGTCACTCCACTCAGCTCTGATCTCACATGACAACTCACTGAGAGGTGAAAATAATGTTCATGAAAGCAGGCTATACTAAGAAGCAATGTGAAGGGAAGAGATTATTGTTATTATTTTGTGCAGCACAGATACTCAAACGTATCTACCAAACATCTCCACCAGTGAAACTCACACGGGGATTAGGGTTAGGCCAGGTGTAGTCAAGATTCAAATACAAGGCTCCCAGCCAGGGAACAGGTGTGAAAAGGCAGCCATTTACTCTCGTTGAGTTGGGCCTTGACCACTCACACCTGACCGGCTTTAGGAATGGCGTGGCGAGGACGCAAAGCAGAGACAGGGAAGGGTCTTCCCCACAACAGTGACGCACATTCAGTGAGCTCTGAGTTTAGGCATTCATTGCTAGTAGAACATGACCTTGGGTTAGTCTAACTGTATTCTAGAATGCCAAGAGCACTAAAAGGAGATACTTTACCTCCCTTACGGGAATGCTGTGAGAACGAAATAAAATAACAGATGGTGCCTATGCCCCAAGACATATTGGGAGCCTCACTTTTTCCAGCTGCACAAGAACAGGCTTTCCCCAAGACTGGATGGAAACCTTGAGCACCCAAAGATACCTGCGGCAAAGGGCAGGCTTCAGAGAGTCTATAGACCGCGGTTCAAACCCCAGCTCTGCCACTTACCATCCTTAGAAAGTCCACTCTTTCATTCTTTTACTTATTCCTTTTCATTGTTATATTTTTATGGGAAAAGAGAAATGGACAGTGAACAAGTAGACAAACAAATCAGAAAATTTCATATTGAGGTAAATGCTATGCACAAAATAAAATAGGAAATATCATGGGGAATAACTTGGGGATGGGAAAAGCAGTTACAGACTGGGTGGTCAGGGAAGTTCCTTTCTAAGAGGAGACATTTGACTGGGACAGTAGAATGGGAACCGGGCTTGACATAGGATAGATGGGGGCAGGGCATCGCAGGCAGAGGGGACTGCAAGTGCAATGGCCCTGGTGAAGGAAAGGCCTTGGGACTCAGGGGACAGAGAGAAGGCCGGCGGGACTATGGGGACTGTGTGACTATGTGATCATGGGCAGAGTGAAGGGAGACGAAGTCGGTGAAGGAGGCGGGGACCAGATTGTGCATGGCCTCATAAGCCACAGGAGGGAATGGAGCTTAATCTAAAGACAATAGGACAGTTTCATGTGGGAGAGTGGCCTGATCCTATTTCTGTTTCAAGATGATGATTCTCGTGGCTGCATGAGAGCGTAGAGAGAGCAAGGTGGAAGCAGAAAAACCAGATAGAAAGATACGAAGCAGTTTAGGTGGCTGGGGAGACACAAGTGGGCATATTCGAGATGTAGTTTTGAGGTATAACCGTTAAGGATTTTGTCTGGAATTTGAGGGATAGTGGCAATGCGACAGCAAGAATAGGACTATTTTAACTTTTTGAAACTTCAGTTTCTTCAACTGTAAACTTATAAACATGCAGCATGGTGGGTATAGTTAACAACACTGTACTGTGTATTTGAAAGTTGCTCAGGGAGAAGATCTTAAAAGTGCTCATCACAAGAAACAAAATTTGTAACTGTGTGAGGTGACAGATGTAAAGTAAACATTGTGGTGATCATTTCACAGTATATACATATACCAAATCATTATGTTGTACATCTCAAACTAATATGTCAATTATACCTCAATTAAGGAAAGAAACTAAGATTGCAAAGCCATTTCAGTAGTAGAGTGGAGATTTGAAGCCAGAGAGACTCCTGTCTCATTATCCCTAATCGCTGTGCTATCCTGTCTCCAAGACGACGCAGGAGAGGCCTAGGAGGCCCAGGGCACCCTAACCTATTCTGGGCAGTGAGCCAGAGGAGGGGTGTCTGTGGAAGGGACATTCAGCGGTGACTGAATTAACAAGAGTCTAGGCAGAGGAGATGTGTGCAAGGGCTCAAAGTGGGAGAGGGCAGCATGTTCCAGGAACTGAGTGCAATGGGATTAGAATGCAGGGAGAAGTGGCTAAGCTGGGGAGGGGATCGTGTCAGAGCATGAGAGCCTTTTCCCTCAGAGCAACGGGAAGCCAGGGGGTCACTGCACGGGAGGCTTCCTCATCATCACTCTGCCTCTGGGCAGAGCGCAGATTGGAGGTGGCAGGCATGGACTGCAGGTGGGGTTGGCTCTTAATTTCAATTTTCAGAATCAGCTTAGAGAGCAACAGTTCTCATCTGAGAATGGCACGCACCTCTGGGGCCATTTGGAAATGTGTGAAAATAATTTGGGTTGTTGCTGTCACTGCAGATGTCAAAACCCCAACCGTGTGAGGCATGGCCCCTCACAAAGGCAGAACTGTCCTCTTCTAAACGCCAAGGGGGCCCATACTGGGAAATCCTGCCATTGGCAAGGCACTGAAGGCTTCACTGGAGGAATATAAATGTTTTCAGCCATGACCGTGTAAAACCAATTGTACAGCTGAGAGAATTGAGGGGTGAAGCAGGCAAGCAAGGTGAGGGGAAATAGAGGGGTGAAAATGCACTCACTGCACATAGTGGGATGTCAAGGGACACTACCTGAAGTTTATGGAACCAAAAATAGATGGCTAGGTGTATTAAAGTTACAAAGGGAACCAAGAGAAAAGTTAAAAATATAACTAAAAATCGTGAGGAGGAGAGAGAAAACAAAAGGAAATAGCGTAAATAAGCTAAATTTCTTATCTTTCATAGCAGGGAGTCAGCAGATACTGCTAAGGTTAGTGAAGCAAGCAATGAGGTGGAAATAGAATATTTAGAATTATAGAGGAAGGTATCAGAAAATCAGGAAAAACCCTTTAGAAAAAGAAGTAGAAGTGGAGCTTGAGTTCAGGGGTGCTTAAGGGAAACTCTGGCTTCTCATCTTGTCCCTTCTCTGAGATACTGTTTGTATGTTTGTTTCCACCTGTATGTGTTCCATAAGTCAGTGAACTTTAGTTTCCTGCCTTACTCAATGCTGCCTCTATGGATGTCAAATGGTTCTCTCACTCTCTGAGCTGGTTCTGTTTAGAAGGGACCTGCCAAAAACTACTGGCCACCTTCAGATACGTGTCCAGAGTTTCCTGGCATTGAACTGTACCTACCGTCTCCTCACCTGCACTGGGGCCAAATCCCTGAATAGGCTATAAGAACTTCTCTGCCCCCACTGGGTCTAGAGTCAGTTTTCCTGAAGTGGCTGGGGAGGGTCTCTGTGGTCGCTGGGAGGGCTGGAAGTCAGCCAAAGAAGAAAGGGCAAATTCTCTGGGGCACCCTTATTTGCTGGGGGGCTTGCTCCCATTCCATGGAAGTCAGGTAAGAGCAGAGACTCACTCTGACAAGCCGGAAGACTACTAACACCCATGTTTTGTGAGTAGCGGATGGGGGGAGGGTTGGAGGCAGAGAGGGAGGGCTAAGCGTTCAGGAGAAGGGAGGAGTGGGGTGAGGCATGAGCAGGAGTTAGAATCCAGCATGGCCTGAACGTTAACGCTCCGAACACCAGCTCAGCTGGGCCTCTATTAATCACTGTTTTTTATATGTCCAATTGGTAGAACTACTCCTCTACTTTTCTATATAGCCCTTCCGTGAGACAGTGAGATTGTACTGTTGGTAGTTATTTTACGTATCTGTATCTTAATGTTCTATCATCTGTGATCTCATTCTCAGAAGTAGGAGCTGAGCCTCATTCATCTTTATATGCCCTGCACTGAGCATATACCTAATAAATTATAGTTGAATTAAGGAATAAATAAATGAATGAATAAAGTCAAATAAATGAATAAAATGTTTATTATGTTCTCCTTTTTTTAAAACGTTAGCAACAGAGGGTGTGGAGTACAACAAAAATTCTCTTATTTTCTGGTGCATCCCTGATTATGTGGGTCTGGTGCATGTTTGCTGTGTGTGTGTGTGTGTTGCCATAACTACTTGAGAGAGTTAAATAAATGGTAATGGGGAAAGAATGTAAGCCTTTGGGATCCCTAAGAGGTGCAGGGAAGGACTAAGAGATCAAAGAGGAAATGCAAAAATGCTGCAAATGTGAGATGACATTTATAGAAAGATAGTCTCATTCAGGAAATGTTTGGAACTGGCTAGGAAATAGGCTTAAAAAACATAAGCCTAGGCTAGGAGTTGGAACTTGGCACCAGAAACATCAATTTGTTTCCTCTGTTGCTCAGGGAGATGAGCCAAATAGCTCAGTTTAGTCAGGTGACCAAAATATGATGGGATTAAGAAGGGGATGCCTACAACAACCTATTTAGTCAGCATGAAAACAATACCATCAGTGCTTATAAGATTGTGATAAAACTTGTGTGCTTATATTCTGCTACAGGTATCATAAATTGGTTTGACCCTTTTAGAAATCAGTAAGTCAAGGAGGTTGCCATGTCATTATAATCATAATTTCTTCTTGCCTAGCAATGAAAAAGAACTTTGTAAATATTTTCAAAGATCTTTGATTAATCATTGTAAAGATTTAATCATGCTTTGGTGGGTATTCCAATGAACTAAGAGTAACCAAGCAACATTATGATGGGAATGGTGTACAAAATTTAACAGGAAGTTATAGACAAAGCTATGGTTCTGTCCAGACGGTTATAGCTAAGAGAAGTTTGGGCCATTAATGTTTATGAAGAAGGTTCTACAGCTCTGCTAGGCATGTATCTTCCCCTGGGGAGCCTGGACTTTGGGTAATTCCTAGTTAATGAATATGATCAACTGACCCATCCATTCTTCAGTGATATCTATTGAGCGCCCATTGTGTGAGCCATCTGTTTGTAGGAAGGGACCTTCTTTTAGCTTCTGTTTTGCACAGAGGGTACATGAGAGAGATCTTCTGACCAACTGACAGATGAAACAAAATGGATTTTCCCATTCTAATTTCATCTGGGTTAGTTGACAGAATTTATTGCACCTGTAAAGCTTAAGTTTAAGTTTATGAGTTGTAAAATTCAGGAGATCACAGTTTTCTTTTGTATTTTCCCCACAATGAAGATCTCTGTTTTCTTATTGCTATCAAATACTCTGCTGATGGTTCCATTATTTAAATTCTCTCTGTCTGCGTTGGCTCTCATATTTTACTGAGTTTCCCCATCCTGTGTTCAGCTAGAGGTTTAGGTTGTTGACCGTAAAGCCTCAATGTAGAACCAGGCTCACTGATTTCACATTTTGAAAGTACTAGCATGTGTGTTGTGTGTGTGTGTGCGCACGCGCGTGTGCGTGTGCATGTGTGTGTGTGTGTGTGAATTGTGGCTTCGAACTAAAGTATAGCTGTTGAACTTGGATTATTCACATATTCTCTGTCTTTGGACTATCCTCAAGGAATCTACGGACTAAACAAGCAAACTCCCTAGGTGACCATGACTCTGAGAGACAGAAAACTGAAAAGAACTGAAGGATATAACTCGCGCATGGCTGTGGACAGGGTGTGGGAATGGGGCTCTCAGCTTGAACAGAAGAAAAACAACGCATCACCAGCTGAAAATAATTAAACAGAAATTCACTAACCCAGTTTAGCAACTGAAAATTGCAGAAAGGTTCTACTGTACCTTGGTAGGCATGGGCTTCTTAAAGGTGATTTCAGCTTGCATCCAAACACCCCTTGGGGACTCCAGCACAGACCAGATCTTGTCTTGAACCATGTGGCTCTCTTCAAAGATATAAACTGCTAGGGTGTCACTCATTTTTAAAAACCCATAGATTGCATAGTAAAAACGCAAACAATACTGCAAGTTTCCTGGCAGGGAGGGACCGTAGAGCCTTCCAATGTAGCCAGGCTGAGATGTAAACTTTGTGTTGGCCATCAAGAAATACCCTGCAAATAGGACAAAACATTCAGTGCATCAGCAATGAAAAACCTAAATAATTCAGCCCAGATTATCAAGTGGGAAAATTTGGTTCAAGCAGTGGAGTTTGCCAACAGAGACTATTTCTACAGGCTTTAAATGATAGAAAGCATTTAAAATATTGAAAATATCTGTGTGATTCTATTGCTAATAAACCTTCTCCATTTTTTTTTTTTTTTTTTTTTTTTTTGCTGTACGCAGGCCTCTCACTGTTGTGGCCTCTCCCGTTGTGGAGCACAGGCTCCAGACGCGCAGGCTCAGCGGCCATAGCTCACAGGCCCAGCCGCTCCGCGTCATGTGGGATCTTTCCGGACCAGGGCACGAACCCATGTACCCTGCATCGGCAGGTGGACTCTCAACCACTGTGCCACCAGGGAAGCCCAAACCTTCTCCATTTTTAAGTAAACCTGTACAGATTTCCCACTGCATATGTCCAGATTCTAGTCATCAATCAGGATTTATATTTCTTTTTTTTTGGCCATGCCGTGGCTTGCAGGATCTTAGTTCCCCGACCAGAGATTGAACCCCAGCCCTCAGCAGTAAAAACATGGAACCCTAACCACTGGACTGCCAGGGAATTCCTAGGATTTACACTTTTCATGAAACAAAAAGGATGAAATCGTCTTGGGGTTCCCCACTTTTTGGACAACCAACTGACAACTAGACTGAGTAGTACTGAGTCATAGAGAACACAAGGCCCAGAGCAGATTTTCCGTCTTACCCCTGCAGTGACCAGTGGAGGGAGAGAGGTTACAGGGCCTGGCAGTCCTTGGGGGGGTGATGGGTGGAGGGTGGTTTGTGTATCTGGGCAGAGCTTACTCTCTTGTTCATATGTTAAGCCTGCTCCGAAAAAGCAGGTTTTAAATCAGATAGACCCTCCCAGGTGCTGAAGATCTGATCTTCCCCAATTTCTCCTAAATAACATGAAAAAATAAGATCAAGAACCTCCCCTCCCACATGCTCCACCAACCCCATGGTAAACTTAAAACAGTTTACCATGTTAAATTACGTGTCCTACAAAGCTGGGGCAGAAAGAAAAAGAATAATACCTTACTCTTTTTCCTTTCCCGTTTTTGATCCTCCTTCATCAGTTTTCTTCTGGGTGCCTCATTCTTTGCTATACAGTTTAGTTTTATTTAATCCGGCAAAAGATTCTTTGGTTATTTCATGAGTTGTGTTATGGACTGAATTATGTCCCCCAAAATTCATATGTTAAAGCTCTAACCCCCAATGTGACTGTATTTGGAGACGGGGCCTTTAAGGAGGCAGTTAAGGTTAAATGAGGTGACAAGGGTGAAGCTTTAACTCCCATGTGACTGGTGTCATAAGAAGAAGAGACAGCAGAGATCCCTCTCTTTCTCTCTCTCTCTCCATGTGTACACACATAGGAAAGGCCATGTGAAGACACAATGAGAAGGTGCTTTGGAAAAGGCAGGAAGAGAGATCTCACCAGAAACCAACCCCAATGGTGCCTTGATTTGGGGACTTCTAGCCTCCAGAACTGTGAGAAAATAAATTTCTGTTGTTTAAGTCCGCCAGTCTATGGTATTTGTTATGGCAGCTCAAGCAGACTAACACAGGTGGCCAATACAACAGCCAGAGCAATCTTTTTTTAAACCTAAATTTAATCCCTCTCTTCTCTACTTAGACTCTTTCAATGGCTTCTCATTTCCTTTGTAGTAAAATTCCAGTTGCTTACTCTGGCCTGCCACGCCCAAGATCTTCCTCTCTACCTTCATTTTCCTTCACTCTCCTCCCCACGGTGCAGCCACTCTAATCTTCTAATTCCTGGGAGCATCCAGTTCTTTCCAAACTCAAAGCCCTCACAGATGCTGATTCCTCTGCCTGGGCTGCTCCTGCTTCCACACATAAAAGCCACAAAGATAAACTCCCCACCCAAAATGTGGTTCCTTATTCTCTCTCAGAGGTCACTCTTTGTGTCTCTCAGCACACTCCACAACTGGTAATCTTGAGTCTATTTGCGTATATGTTTGTTTAGGGTTTCTCTTGCCCATTGAAATGACGGTCAGCCAGCAAGGGTGGGATACATACCTGATTTGTTCACTATTGTATCCCCCAGGGGTTAGGCTGGCCAGGGTCAGAATAGGTTTTTATTCTGTAATTCTACAAGTTAGCCAACCCTTAAGCAAAGAATACAAAATTACAAGTATGAAATTGCAAGGGCCCCTCGAAAGTGAGGGGCCCTGAAACAAGCTTCATCAGCTTTCTGGTAAGTCACCCCCGTGCCCAGTATATAAATAATTGTTGAATAAATGAATTAGACACGAACCCCTTGAGAATAAGCTCTTTCCACCAGTCTCTACTGGAGTGGGCTTCACAAGGGCTCCCTTTAATGAGATAGGTAATCCTTACATAAGGGGAGCTCAAACTGATTTCTAAGAGTTCCGTGTAGGTCCATCCAAAATTGTCCAACAGCTGTGATGCTTTCATGCCCCACTATATATTATTTATTGCAATAAAACACACATAACATAAAATTTACCATTTTAACCATTTAAAGCATACAATTCAGTGGCATTTAGTACTTTCACAATGCTGCACAGCCACCACTATCTACTTCCAGAATATTTTCATCACCTCAAAGGGAAACGCTATACCCATTAAACAGTCACTTCCCATCCCCCTCCCCAGCTCCTGGCAACCACTAATCTGCTTTCTGTTTCTATGGCTTTGCCTCTTCTGGATGTTTCATATAATTGGAATCTAATAGCTTTTTAAAGGTACTTCTCCATCTAAAGTGAAGAGCAAGATAATTTCCAAAGGTTTGACTATTTAATAAACTGGTAAATACTCCTGCTAGCACAGCAGCTTGAATTCCAGTTTTGAAAAATGGCCAGACACAAGGTTACCTATTGTCTTTGCTTCTTCACAGCTACTCCCACACCCACCTCCCTTTTTCAAGCTGGTGTCCTGGTGAGAACGGCTGGCGAATGGAGATGAATACTACCCGCTCCCAACCCCCAACATGACATCCCACACAACAGACTCTGATTTACCTAAGCCTGAAGTGTGGTCTCCCGCCCGATGCATGTTTGGTTTTACTTTCACTCGGGTCCAGCCTGGACCTTCTTTGTCTTGGTAAAAGTGGCAGAGATCTTCCTCAAAATTGCAGCTTGCTTCTACGGCACTAAAAGGACGCTCTGAGCAAAGGAGAATCAAAGTTAAAGTGAGCCAAACCCAAGGATCTCAAAGGACTACATTAACTGATTGACAAATATGTACACATTTGTACCAGGGGAGCTCAGAGAAGTAACACACAACAAAAATATTTTTACCCTAGTGGCATGCTGACAGGTTAGCATCAAATCCACTTTTCAGCATGACAGTAAAATTGTTCTTTTCCTCCCTAAACGGATGGAAAGAAGGAGCTCTGTTCACATTCTCTACAAAAATGAAGTACCAGACTTCAAAAGAAATTTCCTTTCTTGATTAAAGACTGAAAGCATTTATTCACATACTTCTTCACAATTTGAAATTCATTAACACAAAATTAAAAATACAGAGAAAAAGTAAGGATTTTATAGACTTCTTAATTTCTTTCTGACAGATATTTCAGAAATAATATTTTCTAGAAATAGTTTTCCTTTGTTGATCAATCTCTGTGTCAGAAGCACAGCCACTGTCCATTTATAATTGACATTAGTAGTAACATCTGATCTGCTGGAAGAGGATCATTACTCAGTATAAATCACACTGCTCAAACAGTCACACCAATTCTGTCACCCGTTCTGATATTATTTTGGCTTTTGCTGAGTTCTGGTGTCACTTACTCTGGTCTATAAACATCACCTCATCCCAGATTGCCTGGAGGAAAGGGAACATAAAAGATTTCTGCTCTTTCAAGAATGATGTGGTCCTAGCAACAAGTAACTGTAAACATCACTGTTCAGATTGCCCTCTGTGTCCAGAGGAGACGTGACTGCAGCGGGTTGGGACACATTCAGTGCAGCCAAGTGTAATCTTGTTCTGCACACTGACATACACTGGTCTAACCTTTTAGGGCCAGAGACAGCACTATTTTGAATAAGCAGAAAATCACTTTTAGAGAAACACTTGAGTTCTAGGTGCAGAGATGTGATGAAACAAAAAGCTGTTTAGGGACAGAGACTCAATTTGTTAATTTTCAAAGTAAGAAAACATTCCAGTGGGCTGAGGAGTCGGCCTGGATAAAGGGGATGAGAGACACATGACAACCAAATGCTACAAGGGGTCTAAGATTCCATCTTGGTCCAGAAAAACAAATACCTATAGAAGACTTTATTGGCGCAATTGGTGAAATTAGTATATGGACTATAGGTTAATTGATAATATTGTATCAGTGTTAAGTTTCCTGAACTTTATAATTATTCCATAGCATGTTGGAGGATGTCTTTGGTTTTAGAAAATACCCACTGACGTATTTAGTGGTGAAAGGACATAATATCTGTAACCTACCCTTTTTTTTTTTTTTTTGCGGTACGCGGGCCTCTCACTGCTTTGGCCTCTCCCGCTGCGGAGCACAGGCTCCGGATGCGCAGGCTCAGTGGCCATGGCTCACGGGCCCAGCCGCTCCGCGGCATGTGGGATCTTCCCGGACAGGGGCACGAACCCACATCCCCGGGATCGGCAGGCGGACTCTCAACCACTGCGCCACCAGGGAAGCCCTGCAACCTACTCTTAAATGGTTAATAAAACAAACGTGGCAAAATGTTAAACGTTTGTAGGCCTGGGTAGAGAGTATACGGGAGTTTTTTAACATATTCTTGCAAATTTTGTCTGAGTTTAAAATGATACTGAAGAGTTTTAAAATGCTAAATTAAAAAGAAAAGTGACTAGCACCACGTTACAAAGAGAGAACAGAAAGAAAATGCTCCTATAGCAAGTGTACAAGGAGAGGACCCTGATGAGCCAGATAGGAAAGGAAGAGAATTCTCAGTGCTCTGAGACTGGTGGGTTAACCCACACACTGCTCTGTCTGACTCTGTCAGCATCATGGTAACTCTTTAAGCTGCGAAGATAAAGTCATGAAGGTATTCATTTGAAAATGAATATAACGTCATACAAACAAGGATCCTTTGACATCCCCCCGTGGAGATCTGAGCCCATGGGAAACCCCACTATGGTCTCCAGTCTTGGTCACCCCTCTGCCACCTGGTAATGAAAAAGCAGCTGGGAATTCAGATCTACAGCTGGCCATCCAGCTCAGAAAATGGTGTGGCACTCCCAAAAGCCATGCATAAAGAGAACAGAAGGTCAGTGAAATTATTCATCAGGAATACATCCTAAGGAATATACACCTGGGCATCCACAAGAGAACCATAACCCATTTCCTAGGTGTGTGGGAGGGGGTGAGAGGTGGTATTAAAACTTGAAAGTAAGCAAGCCTCTGTTGTCTCCATAGTGACAAGCTGAGTCACACAGAGAAGATTTTTCTGAGGATGCAATTATATTATTTTGCTAAACACTTAGTCTGAGCAATGGATTTTTCTGGGGTCCTAAGAAGGTCTGATAAAAAGAAAACCTCAAAAGCATAACTCAAAGCCTAAATCTTTTTCACCCAGAATGCTTCTTCTAGCGTGAGATAGTATCTAATTACTGAAGATGAGGCCAGAGGGCCTATGTGTGACCTAAAATAAGCTCCCCAAAGATCTGGGGTGAATGAAGAGCCTTTGCTTCAGGCTTGTTTCAGACGCATGAGTCAAGTGGCAATCACAATTGTATTTGGGGAGTGTTAATGACATATTTGAAGCATAGGGAGGAATCAGAGGCAACTGGAAGTCCCTGAGCATCAGCTGATCATCCCCGCCCCATCCAAAAAAAGAAATAAAGTCTCTCTGAGCATCCTAATGTACGATTTAGTTAATTACTTGATTTCTGACATTTGAACTTTTTAGAATCAGGAGGCTCTGAAGGTATACTACTCAGGTAGAGGGTGTTGCGGTTTGAGAAGAATGGTTAGGAGTATTTCTCATCTTTTCCTCTGCTTCATAGAGCTCATGGAGATGAACTCAGTATCAGTCCTCGAGATCTAAGAGGCTTATCAGCCCCTGTAGTGCTAGAGAGACTTTGGGCGTGGTGCTCTTTAGGCTGCTAAACTTGCACAGTAGTTCTTATCTTAGCACAAGCCAGTCCAAAAGCAAGCTGGGACAGCTCAAGGCTGGCGAGGGAAGAGAGTGAGTGGGAACTACCACCAGACTGAGGAATCATGATGGAGCAGACTGGGCCACTGATCAGGCTGTGGAGATCTTTGAGGGCCTCTGAGCTGAGGAAGACTGTCACACCTTCGGCTGTAACCTACACAACAACTGGAGCCAGGTTTCCAATTAGACAAGAGGTCTGGGCAGTGTGTTGTTGATGAATGGTCAATATTGGGACTTAGGCCCAGGTAGACATCCTTTCAGATGTATATCCGTGAGTGTCAGGATCCTCCCAGACCCTGGTCTGGGTGTGGGGCGAACCCAAGCCCAGAGAGGAAGTTAGGTCTACATGTGGCACAGCCTAGAGCGCTCAGTTTGGGAGTTGGGCATTGAGGCAGGATTCCTAGAAGCGAATGGAATCAGCTGTTAGGCATTCAAGGACTTACAGACTAAGAGGAGAGCTTATCCCTATGATCTAGATTCTAGGCTAAATGTGGCGGTAGATGGGGAGTTTGTGGGTGGAAAAGGCTTGGAAAGGGAAGTGTGGTAACTCAAGTTGGGGGGATGGGGTAAGGTCTCACTGTCCTCTGGAAGCATCCTGGGGGACTATTTGGGGCGGGGGTGTTGGCACGGTAGCAAGCCACTGGTGCTTAATACCTGCTACTCTGAGATAGGTCTCAGGTCTGGGAAACTGGATTAACTCTAAGAGCAACCAGATGGTGGGAACAAGATGCTTCATATGTTGAAATAATTCCTGTCTCAGCTTACTAGGGAGATGAGGGAAGAAACCACCAGATCCATCTGGGAAAAGCAGAGACAACAAGTCTGAAGCTAACCAAGATAAAGAAAAAAATGTTGGCACCTGTTTCGAAACAGAAGGCCATAAACTATTTGTGAAATGCAAGAGGAAGTAAGAAAACCAGAGGGTTCAGCTTCTAAGACTCAGAATCTGGCCCACAGCTGCTTAATGAAGGGCATAAAGCAGGCTCCAGCTTACACATTCATCAAAGCAGTGCCCTTTGCTGGTTCTCTTTGGTTTCAATCTGACCCCCTGTTCTCTAGGGGAATGGATGGGAATATTTTGAAAATTAAGTAAATATTAGGTCTAATGACTAAGCATTTTCTGTGTGCCATACTCTGCTAAGGCTGTCACAGACACTATTAACTCATCATTCACCCCGACACCTCTATGAAACAGATTCTTCCATCCCTGTCCCATAAAGGTGAAAACAGAGTCTCAGAGAGGTTAATTAAAAAAGGTTACACAGCTTGTAAATGGCAGAGTAGGGATGTGAGTCCAAAAGGCTGGCTCTCAAGCATAACACTTTGATCATGTAATTAAACCATTTTAAAGCAAAGTTGGTATGTTGGGAAGTTCTGAAGACCAATACAGGACCTTGGTTAACTTTATATAAGAATGTGAATCCCCGGTGGTCCTTACGGAGGGAGGGTCTGGGCTGGATTTTACAGACTGAAGGGTCACCAACTCTCTTAATAAGCGGTCCTTATTTTGCTGGAATCTTTCTTTTCTTTTCACCAGTCAGTGGGAAAGAGCTCACATATATTCTATATATTTTTAAAGGGGAGAACGTTTCTAAACATTCCTTCTAAGGTGGCCTAGTAGATTCTATCACCTTCCAGCTGCCGCTTCACCCCACCTGCTACCCAGTAAAGACGCTGAATAAATACCTCTTCTCCCATATATATAACTTGGAAATATAGAAAAAAGTTCAGTGTAAGTGCCCAGTGACTGAGAAGACGAACTTTCTGAAAGTAATCACAAAGATGTTGTAAAACTACTATTAACATCACTGAAATATTAACTGATGGAATTAGGGAGTAATCAGATTTAGAGAAGTAAAACAATTTTGCTTTCTGTGTTCTGTCAAATTTAGAGACTCTTTTAATTTTTGATTACAGCTGGATTAAAGCATTTTAATGAAAAAATATAAGTATGTAAATCCAGTCTGGTTCTCTCTGTTTCACGAGTTTTTTTAAAAAAAATTAGTCAAAAATAATATTTGGTTTTAGCTAATTAGCAAGTTTCTCTGTAATTTGAGGGTAACAGTTTAGCTTGAGTAGAAAACATTCTTTCTCAGTTCCCTTGCCTATAGAATATATATTTGAAACCATATTAGAGACTAACTAACTCTACCTTAAGTGAAAATTGGACTACCAAGGCCAAGTTCAAAAATTTACTCCCCACACTCCAAAACCCAGAATGAGGGCTCCTTAATAAGTCGGATGACCACAGTGTCTCCCTGGGGCCTCTTAAGGAAACAAATTCACTAAAAGTTAAGGTCGACTGCATGTATCTGGGTTATCGTTAATATAGTGTCACCCTTCTTATTCTAAAACATTTGTTTTCTAATTCACTTTGAATCAATTTGTTTCCCTAATTTCCCAGAAAGTAAAAATTTCCTCTTTTTCCCAAACACCAAGTTTATGGAAACAAAATTGGCCATGATAAAATAATGTGAGGGTTCACTTAGAGAGATTAAATTGAGTATATATTCTGAGACCAAAAGCCATCATAGAAATGTATACCAAATACTAACATCTTTAAACAGGAGGACATTTAAAAATTAGATTCATAAAATTAGTTTTTTATAAGTTTTTATAATTCTACTCAGTAGATTTTGAGAGTTTTTTCCACCTACTCAGCCACCTGTCTATGGACCCAAGATACCCTTTAAAGAGAAAGATGGAGTGGGAGTGAGTTAGCATTATTTAATTTTAATTTCTTAGTAGGTAGAGAAGATAGAAGCTTCTTAACCCATGACAATTGACCTCTGGTATCAGAAAAATTAAATTCACTCTGTGAGAGAAAAAAAGAGTAATATGCCAGAAAAATGACTATTCGGTTAAATAATTTGTAAGGATAAGAGGAAAAGGTAGGGAAATTAGAAGGAATTAAAGCAAGTCTTGACCACAGGCATCTGTTGAGAAAGGAAAATTCCAGATGTGAGGAAGAAGGAAAAGAGAATGCTTACCTGTCTGATTCTGGCAGGGAACAGGAGAGAAAGAAATATCATCCAGGGCAACATACCCTCCTTTGGGACCATTGAAGGCAACTTCAAAAATAACCTGCAGAGGAGAATGACAATATTGCTACATGTTTATATTTTCTTTTAGGCTTAAGTGTTTGTAACTATGATTTAAAATGGTGTGTCAATCCAGCCAGGTGTATAGGCATTTGGGCAGCTCCCTCCTTAACTCACAGTTTTCTTTTGGGGAGAGTGAATACTAAGCCCTAAATTGCATTTTATTGGTGGACTCCACCCCCCGCCCCATCCTGCCCCTTGAGTGTCAAAGTACCTATATCACTTTCTGATAGAACTACAGAATTGACAATTTGCATTATGAACTTCAATTAAAGAAACAACAGCCTGCTTGCAGAAGGCAGGCTAATTTTGCTGCTGCCCTTCACAGAGACCTAGGCCCCTCCAAGGTCCTTTCCCTTTTTCATACATAAAATTCCATGTCCAGGGCTTCCCTGGTGGCGCAGTGGTTGAGAGTCCGCCTGCCGATGCAGGGGACACGGGTTCATGCTCCGGTCTGGGAAGATCCCACATGCCGCGGAGCGGCTGGGCCCATGAGCCATGGCCGCTGAGCCTGTGCGTCTGGAGCCTGTGCTCCGCAACGGGAGAGGCCACAACAGTGAGAGGCCCGTGTACCAAAAAAAAAAAAAAATCAAGTACTTAAAATTCCATGTCCATCTGGACAAAGATGCAGAGATGATTTCCTGATGCCTAAGTCAGAATCAGGCCCAGAAATCCTATGTACGGATATTAGGATTTCAGCATATCCTGGCATGCTCAAATGGTTAAAGAGAACACGGGGTTGTTAATGAGTTCAGCTCCCTTTAGTTATACTCTCTTCTCTGCCACCAACTGTAACTTTGAGGTCAGTGGACGACTTTCTGCTTGTGACCATGGGGATCAGGTGTGGTGAGCCCAGCGCTCACCTGTGTTGGGAAAACTACCCCAGTGTGCAGTCTACTCTGCTGAATTGATAACATGAGAAGATACAGTGTTGAGCAGGGGTGGAAACTCAAGTGCCTACCCGGGCCAGGCAGGTAAATGTGTCACATGGGTTTGGTCTGATGCAGCAGGAAAGGGTGTGAAATGGGGAGCAAGTCTCATCTAAAGGGGGCAACTGGTACCCAGCTTCGTCAATTGCTGACGTGTGGGAATTTAGGACTAACATGCCTGGATTTACCAAACTGTCAAGAGGACCTGGATCTCTAGATTTTTATTTGAAATCTTTGGACTTTTCAATGTTAGCAATTAATTCAAAAACGAAAACAAACATGCAAAACAAAAACAAAGAAACAAACATATACCACTACAGCAGCTAGGCAAATCATCATAGGCTAGATTTGACCCATAGGCGTCTAGTCTTCAACCTCTTCTAAATAGAATGGTGTCTTGACAGCAGATAGACCAGAGTTCAAATCCCATTTCTGTCACTTACCTAGGTGACCTTGGGGACATAGCTAACCTTCTTGGGACCTCGCTTTTCTTAGTTATAAAATAGGCATTATAACACCTACCTTGTAGGACTGTAGATGCCATTAAATGAGATGCTGTATATACAGATCCTAGCATGGAGTCAGGTGCATAACGAGCTCTGAACTAAATCCATGCCTTTTCCTCCTGGGTGACACCCCCTCCTGAACTCACATTCATGTTTGAGGCTAGTCAGCCACTAAGTAACTCCAGCTTGTCCCTTCTCCACTCTAGGTCTCAATTTCTTAATTTTTTAAAAAAGAGTTTGGACAAGATGATCCCTTTCGGCTTAATGACTATGGTCCTTAGACACCTGGCCTCTGCAAAATCTAAGAGGGGCCCTGGAAGCTTGTCTCTGGCAATACAGGAAGGGCTGAGAACCAAGGAAACAGATGTGGACGAATGAGGAGGGGCTAATTAAGTTTACAGACTCAACACAGGTCTGTGACATCTCGTTTTCAAGGTTCCAGCTGATAAAGCCAACGACAGAATGTGATCTTACTGAACAGTAAGGGAGAATAAGAATATTTCCGATCATAATTGGCAAATCACAGCCTCTGTGCCATTATGTTCTCTCTTGTTCAGAATGAGGGTCTCAAATGTTTGTTTTCCTTTTAAAAATTCACTTGAGAATATGGGGACCTTAAATTCTCTGATTTCCACAGGATAAATTTCTTTCCCCCCGCAATTACCAAGAGCAAATAATCCCGGCGTAATGAGTCCCGACTGCTAGGGCAAAATCACACACGTGTGACCCAAAAGGATAGGTATTGAAGTTTAGTAGTGAACTTAAGCAGTAAACAGACACTGTAACTTTTCAAGCATTGGTTAAAAAGAAAATTCAGCAAAGTCTCACTCATCTAAACGTTGCCCCGGGAGTTTACGGTTGGATGAAAGGAATTTGCGAAGACGACGCCTTCACTGTGTGTGTGACTCATTTGACTTTAATAGAAGGAAAATTTTCTGAAGCAGTATGTGTATTTCTTTTCCTCCTTGTAACCCAAACTCACAGAAAATTTTCCACTGGGCTGCAAGAGCCAATCAAGCCCTGGTTAGACTTTGGGATAGGAAATAGCACACATACTGCCACAGGCCCCTCTCCGGGGCTGTCTGGGGGAAGGAGAAGGATGGGAAGGGGAGTGGCAGGCACTGGACAGGACCCATCAGAAACTGAGACTCAAGCCCAACACTCACTGAAGCTCCACATCAGGTGAGCAGATGGTACCGCTGAAAAGCATCCAGAGGGTAATCTGCTTCTTTTGCACTCTAAACGGAACTAGGGAAGATATTGCAAAAGCGCAAAGCGAAAGCAGGAGACGTTAAAACCTGTGGGGACTAAGACTCTGCTTAGAGCTCCAGATCTGCAACCACAATGTTGCACCCACTGACTCTAGAGGTCCTAGGGGTCCCCGGACAGAGCTGACCATCTTGCTTCAAATTTAAGTCAGATTTAACGCAGGAACTTTTCTGAGTGCCCTGGCACGCACCAGCAGTGTGACCCAGAACAAAACGTCAGACTTCTTGCACTCTCCGTCTCCTCCTCTTTCATCTGTAATATGGGGATAATTTTATCTACTTGGTTGGATGGTCATCAGTACTGGACCATCCAACAGACACATACATAGATATGTATTAATATATGTGCTTTGAAAACAGGTCTGCGGGTGTGCACGGATAAACACCAAAATGTTAGTAGCTCTTATCTTTGCAGGGCTGGCATAGGGTGTTTTCGTTTGATTTGCCTCTCTAAGTTTTCTAATTCTTCTGCACTGGACATTTACCACTCATGTAGCTATAAAGAGTTTTAAACCATAAAAAGTTAAAAAACTTTATAGGCCCCCAAGGCTTGTTTCAAATTAGGGCCACAATCGTAAGTTTATTTCTGACTTTTATGACATTATTTATACTGTAAAGGAGAAAAGAAGTCTTTTTTTTTTTTTTTTAAATTTAGAGAGAGTATTCCCTCAAGTAAGGGAAACCTTCAGTTGCTGTCAGGAATGGAAGTTCAAGGGGGAGTTTCACGTAGAAGGCGTTTCACTGATCTCCTCTTCTGAACTCACGTGACCACAGTGCAAGGCTCAGAGGGAGCGTGTGCCCAAGAAATCTAGTGGGTTGACTGGCTTTCCCATAGTTGTCCTTATTAGAGAATACTCTCTCTAGAAAATGAAGTGATAAGGGATGAAGGTAGAGGGAATAAAGAGGGAGAAAAGTGGAGAAGGCCAAGGAAGGGAAAAGGAAGATTAAGACAGACACCGCGGAAAAGAAAGAATGAGTGTGAGACTGTAGTATCTCTCGAATTCCACGCCTGGGTGTGGGTGGCATCCCTGTAGAGCGGCCAGGCCAGGGCACACCTGGCACACCTACCTCCATGGGGTACGGGGCGCTGAACTCCACCTCAGCGAGGTTCCAGTCAGCATTCCCTGGATTGCCCATTTTCCAGATCTCCTCGTACAGGCCAGCCGCATCCCTCGTATACACGGAGAAGATGCTGTCATTCCCCTGCTGGAGTTGGTAATAAAACAACAAGCAGCCAGACATGGGGGCCGTGGTCACTGGGGAGATGAGCTGTGCCACCTCCTGGTAATGCGTGACGTAAACCGAGTCCACATACATGTAGTGGCCTGAAATCACACAGAGAAAACAGCCTAAGACAGGCGGGCGGAGTCTCAGACACAACTACATGATCTGGGATTTACTTCACAATAATCCAGCGGGAGTGGAGGAGAGGAAGCGAATGAGTTATTGAGGAAAGAAGTTTGGCCACGGGTTGATGAATGTTGCAGCTTGGAGATAAATAGTGGAGTTCACTGTGCTCTGCTTAATACTAGATAAGCACCATTCTTTTTCTTCCCCTTAATTTTGATTGAAGTAAAACATACATAGAGAAACGTCGATGTGTCATCTGTAAAGTGTTTGAATTTTTACAAGCTGAACACAGCTGTGAAAAAAAAAAGCAGGACATTACCCCAGAAGTCCCCCTCCAACAAGCCTTCTTTGAGTTGTACGGTTTCTAAGAGCATACCAAACATACCATCTGTTCTTAAAATCGCAGTGACCCTCCTGTACATCTTTCCCATGTACACAAAATGTCGCTGTGTGTTCTTTGAGTGAAACTGATATGAATTCAAACTAGATGACAATTTGTACCTCTTTAATAGAATGTGTAGGTCAGTCAACACTGTTGACAGGGTTAGGATTGCGGAAGTTGAACTTGGGACCCCACCTGTGGCAAGGCTTTGGTGGGCTCCGGACCCAAAGGCTGACTGCATTAGAGGCATTTTGGTGAAACAGAGAAACTGTGAGGCAGAATGGGGAGAGCTTGGATTGGACTTAAAAGAACTGACTTTGAACCCTGCTCTATATCTTAGCATCCCTGGGACTTTGAGTAAGTCACTCAATATCTCTGGGCTTCAATTTGTGATCTCTAGAATAGGAATCAAATATTTCTCTCATATGGTTGATCTGAGTATTAAATGAGATTATGTATGTGAAGTGGTTAGCATGTGCCTGGCACATTGTAATTGCCTAACATGATTATAATGAAGTAAAGCAATGCCATTAATGTTTTTAGTACCATGCTTTCCCCAGTATGGTACTATTATTACCAGCAATTTTGTCTAAATTTATTTGAGCTGCAGTGACAGAGGAGTAATAGCAATGAAGCTTTGATAGAACGGCCTTTCTATTTACAAGCTCAGAACAATTACAGCTTAATGTCTTTGCTTTTATTACCTGGTGACAGGTTTATAATCATTCCTTTTATCCTCAGCAAAATAGCAGTAAGGATATTAGGAAGAATATATGAATTCACACACTGGAGACTTACTTTGCATCTAGCACACTGCCTAGTATGTGGTAGGTCCTCAACAAATGGTGATTCAAAACACATACAGGGTCTCAGAAAGATCCTCACTGCAACATGGCAGAGGGGAAAGGTGAATAAATTAAAACTCATTTTCTCCTGGTAGCAAATTGTTCAACCCCTCTGAAAAATCTCCCTTGCTTAAACAGAATTGTCTGATCATCTTGTCAAGCCATGCAACTGTGAATAAACAGAAATCACAAACTCAGATGATCAGAGCAGCCAGCCAGATCAAGTATATGATTGAAGTGGAGTGGGTCAGGGAGAAAATAGAGTGATGGATTAGCTGCCAACATTGAAAATCACATTTTACCAGCAACGAGAAGCAGAAATTAGGCTTCTCTGAAAAAATCAGAAAATCTGATAGTGCTGGGTCCATATTCTCGGGCTGCAACAACCAGCTGGTGGTAAGGGGCGCCAGCCCCGTGCATGGACCTGTGCTCTTCCCTGAGAGCCCATCCCTCTACTTCCAGCTGATGCCCTGACGTCCAGCCAGGTGCTGCAAGCTTTTCCCATTGAAACTCAAAATCCAGAATTTTCTGGCAAATCCATTCATTTAAAAATGATACCTCTATTAGTTTGCTAGGGTTAACATAACAGCACCACAAATGAGTTGCTGAAACTAAAGAGACTTGTTGTTCCACACTTCAGGAGGCTAGAAGTCCAAGGTCAATGTACAAGAAAAATTAGTTCCCTCTGATGACTGTGAGGGAGACCCTATTCTATGCCTCTCTCTCTCCTAGCTTCTTTGGCATTGGCACTCGTTGACACTGACGGATTGATCTCTGCCTTCATGTTCACATGGTATTCTCCTTTCTGTGCATGTATCTCTCTGTGTCCAAATTTCCCCTTTTTATAAAGACACCAGTCATATTGGACTTGGGGCCCACCCTACTTTAGTATGACCTCATCTTAACCAATTACATCTGTAATGACCACATTTCCAAATAGGTCACATTCTGAATTTCTGTGGGTTAGGACTTCAACATATGAATTTTGAGGAAATATAATTCAACCCATAACACCTCCCACCATAATTTTTTAAATTTTGTGTGTGCCAAATAAACATATCTGCAAGACTGGAAACAGCTGATGGGCTCCCAATTGGCCACCCCTGGGGAGGGATTTTAAAGGAAGAATCAGAATGTCAGACCGAGCAGAATCCAAGAACCTCTGATAAGGAAGCAGGGCCATGAGCCCCCCTCCTAAGCTCGGGTGTCCTCTAAAGCACTGCTGGTGGCCAGGTAGCTCTGACTAATGCAGAATGGGTGTGACCAGCTAGCCCTGTAACACGCCTTTGCTCACTGAGAATGCATGTGAGTGTCAAAGGCAGAGAGGAGGTTTTTATGCCCTTTGTAATTTGTCTAACCGGTGAAACAATCTCTTTCCAAGATATCCAGCCAGGGAGAAAGGGTAGAGGAGCTGTCATACTTTGTTTCCTTGGTACCTCATTGCGGGGCCATGCTGGCGGGCTCCTGACATACTCTCCATTCAGTGTCCAGCTGCTTCACCTTTGGATCCACAACAGCAATGTGTGCCAAGGCCATGCCACATCGGGTGTCCTCAGCTGATGACCAAGCAGAGCAGGGGTACCAGGGCAAGGCCATTCTGCCTGACAGGGGCTCTTCAGCAACTCCCCATCGGCCTGGCCCCCCTCTTTCACAGGTGTTAGCCTTCCATCCTGTGCTGAAGGCTCTCCCCACCCAGGCCACGTTAGGACTTTTGTTGGGGCCCTAGGCACTTTTGCTGCGCTGGACCCCTTTCTCCACAAAATATATAAAATTTTTATTTTATAACTGCATTCATATAAAGATGAATATGATCTAGGCTGGACCTATTATAATATTTGTTATTATGACATTCATTTTTTCCCTCTGATTTTAAAATAAATCAAATTAAAACATGCTCATGGATTCCTAAAAATGTCAGGTCTCCTAGGCACTGGGACTTCTATGCCTAATGGACACATGGTCCTGGCCTCCAGCTGCTCCAGCTCTCTCCCCACTTATGCTTCCCAGCCATTTCCCCCAATAAGTCTCTTTCCACCTAATCCCAGCTTAGTGACTGCTTCTTGGAGGACCCAAACTGCCACAGCCATGAAGCAGGAAATCAGTCTACCCGGGGTGACGGGCACCTCCAAAGTCTCCATGAGACTCTCAGTAAATCTAGGAGACCTCACAAATCCACTAGAAATTATTCATTCTACTTCCGGAGTGCACGATAACTGTGTTTAGGGGCAATGTCTCCCACTCTAACCCATTATGAATGTATCTTCCTCACAGTTCACAGCTATCTGACAGTGTTCTTTAAAGGCTACTTACTCACCTCCTGGGTGGACAATAGTTTAACCCCTGAATTTGCAGTTAAGTGCCTTGTGCCCATGCACAAGACTCTAGGCCAAGTGAGCCACAATCCCATTCCTGATGCAAAAAAAACAGCAAACACAATGTGACCTGCTCAGAGTGAGTCAGAGAACCTGCTGGGAATCAGACCAGGACTGCTGACACCAAGTCTCATATGGAACCACTAGACTAGACCACATTCTGTTGCCCCTCCCTTTCCTCTCCATCATTCCTTTGTTGCCAAGTTGGGTATTATTTACTAAGACTGTTTTTCACTGGGAGATAAAAGGTAGCTCATCAGAAGTTTATCATCTCAGTTGAAAGGGTGGAGATGATTCAGAAATCACCAGGTGTCTACCCCAGGGGGCTGGGCCAGAGAAATGACCACCAGCCCAGGCTGAGTGTGTGGCATCGGGTACAATCTGCTCTGAGGAAGAGGAGCCAGTGGTTGGGGGGGCGTGTGCAGGCACTGTTTTGTGTACACTTCCAAGGGGAATGAAAAAGGTAGCCTGGAGTCCTCGGGAAATTATGTCTAGTGTCTGATATTATGAGAATTTTCCTGCCCAGCTCAATGAGGCCAACCCTGCTATCTGGTCCAGGGTTCTAGAGCTGGTAGAATCTCTAGAAGAAGCAACTTTTATCAGATTCTTTAAGTCTGAGTAGATGAAACTAGGTATAGATAGATCTTAGGTGGAAAGGATCCTATAATCAACCAAATCACTGGGGATCCTGTTGAAAGATCAACACTCTCGGTGATGCCAGCCAAAGCTCAGGCCCCTCTGGCAGAATGCCTGTGATAACGGCACATGTACGCTTGCTTCTGAAGAGGACTTTCTTGCAGCAGTCCTCTGTACTAGCTCAACTTTTGTTGTGGAACCAGTGGCCCACCGGTAGTCAGCCATTTTCCCTTGACTTAGGAAAAGAACTTTGAGGGCAGCTCCTGAACTTTTATTTTCAAACAGTCTGGCTAACCAGCATTCCACAGAGATTGCCCTTGGCTACGATGCCAATGGTGTCCTCTGACTCATCTATGATTTGGTCCCATTGGCCACATTTGTGCTCCAGTTGCAACGTCTGCATCTGTGTCGTGGTTGTCTGGACAAGCTGTCTCCCAGGTAAGGGAGAAAACTTGAAGGAACGTATGCCAGCTGGTCTGCTGCCGTTGTGAGGAGACAGTACCCAAAGACAGCAAGTTATCATGCCCGCTCTCCAGTCTATGGAGCTGAGAGTCATCTGCTGAACCTTTAGTTCTAAGGGTTTGGGTAAGTTTTACTATAATAGAGTCTGACTCTATAGTAGAGTCAGATTGAATGGAACTTCTCCTAGTTTCTGCTAAGACCTCAGTGCCAAGAATGATGGGGGACAAGTCCCTCTACTTTCTACAGAGTGGTGCTAGACCATCCCTGTTGGATGTGCTACCTTGTGGCAGACCTGGAATCTAAGCCAGCTCTACCAGAGTAGCCCATCTCTCCCCCAACCCTGCCAGCCTGTATATATGAGAAGGCCAAGGAGGGATCAGAGAGACTGGAGACAGAGTTTCTTTGAAGAGAATTGTCACAGAGCTGACCTGCCATGTGTTTCTTTTTGACCCCCCAAGGGAACGGGAGGAGATTGCTTCCCCTTTCTTACCTTGATCCAAGGGAGGGGGCTTCAGGGAACCACTTGTAGAGAGGATGGGGGAGGGAAACTACCATCTAATTTCATCCCCACCCATGCTTGCAAGTTCCTGGGTTCTGTGACTGCCTTGGGCCTTGAGAGGAGGGTGGCAGAGTTAATGGGAGAATTTGATCAGTGGTAACTGGAGTTTGTGGGGTACAGAGGCTGGGGCCTAACTCTTGGCTGCATGCAGCTAGAGATTGTAGGGGCCTGTGAGGGCAGAATGGAGAGAAAGGATTTTTGTTGCCAGGGAACTGTACTTCCAGAGGTTGATGGGGCAAAGATTTGAGTTTTCCCTAAGCCTAAGTGGGCAACTCAGAAGGTAGCTGGGCTAGAGCGCCTTAAACAACTCTTCTCAAAGAGACTGCATGCAGGGTGTTAACCCCAACAGAAAGGGGCTGGTGATGTTAAAAAAGAAAGGGGCTGGTGTGATGTACCTAGTGACAGGCACTAAGGGGGATTCATAGATGGCCAGTCAGAGAGTGCATCATTTTTGTCATTGGCTGTGAGAGAAATGGCCAGCATCTGGCCACCTGCAGTGTGAAGGGCATCGATCCCAGATTAAACAGCACTGGTCACATACAACCTTTTGTCGCCTTCCCTTCCATTTCTGTTCCACCCACATCCCACATTTCCCAACCCTGGAGGAACTAGAAGCAGCAATGTGAGTGGGGAAAGAGGAAGAAAAGAGCAAAGGGAAGAAGTATGAAGAAATAAAGCCCAATCCCTTCTCTGATGCTGCTCTGTGGTCTGGTCTGGGGGAAAATTTGAACTGGATGAGAAAATGGAGTTTTGACTTGACTGAACTTAATCCTTAAAAATGAAGCTATTTGTTAATACTTGAAAGTGCCTGGAAAGCCATGGTAAAGTCACCCAAGGACAGAGAAAGGAGATCCAGCAGAGCTTGCACAAAGGCGATGGTAAGAAAATTAATAAAGCTGCTCCCCTACTGGGTGCTTATGCAATGAACCAAATGGATCAATGCAGAGAGAGAATGAACAGGTGCTGTTAAGATGATGCTTGAACTCAATCCAAACTGAAATGGGAAAAGAATGTCATGAGTTATGGAAAGACGATCCATCCATGTCACAGTCTTTGATGGAATAAAACAGTTCTGACCTTATTTTACATTTTGAAACTTTGTTCAGCTCCTTCTACGGTGGCACCATATGCAGACCTGATTTCTAAAATCTCAGCAAAGAAACAGATTTCCCTCATTATCTTTCCAGCAATTATCTTCTTTTTGCTAAGGCAGGTAGGAGACAGTAATGATCTGAGCTGTCAGTAGGCTACCCCCTGAAGGATTTTGTTTCACTTCATAAAATATTAAAAAAGGAAAAAAAATCCATATGTGATGAATCCAAATTGAGTAAGAAAAAGCAACATAATATCCCATCCCCTTCAGTATTCCACGACAATCTTACTGTGGTAGTCATTTCCA